>NC_136661.1:6848434-7441978 GCF_903797595.1 Erithacus rubecula
AAAAAAAACAAGTCCTGTTGCCCGTGTCAGTTCTGCAACCAAGTGTTGACATGCAGCATCAGTGCCCTCTTCCTCACACCCTTTCACCCAGGATGAAGGAAAACACCACTTGGACTTTTCTACTCTCAGAATCTCTAGTGGACAAACTAATGCTTTAGAAGAGCATAAATGTAATTGTTTGATGGTTTGCTAGTTTTCTCACAGCAAAAGTGTTGAGAAGCTTTGTCCTGTTTGTGAATGTAGTCTTGGTGTTGGTGTATGCTAATGTGTAGGGCTCCTGTGTAATACTAATTTTCCAGCGAGAATACCTACAGTTTTGATGGTTTCAAAGGTAAAATTAGTAAGCAGATCAATGTGAGAGCACCATGAAGTAGTCATTTGATCTAAGCACCCATGTGCTGTGATCTGCTGACAATACAGAATTTCATTATGACTGCTAGTACTAGTACTCTTCTTAGGTACTTAGTAAACTGATCATCAAGACAATGCTTTTTATATTATGAACTTTCTTGGAAGAAATTACCAGGAGTTTCTACTTGCACAGGTCCCTTTCAGTGTGCATCTCTGTATCTCACCTTTCTGTTTGTTGCTCTTTTACAGGGTTTTACTACTCAGAAGTATATATGTAAGTCCGGAGAGGCAGCTTCTAAAACTTCATTCTGTGCCAGTCAGTTAAACTGTTACTCCCCCATAAATCTGAAAAAGCTGAAAAATGAATAAGGAAATTTTTATTTATAGCTGCACTATTTAGCAACTAATACCAGGTAGAGTCCAGCTGTCTACTTTGGTGTTCACAAGAGCCTTGGAAGAAGACAAACAATCAAATAGTGTTTTGTAAGAAACTGGGGTTCTAATGTGAAAATAGATTTCTATCTAGAAACTATTGTAATATTCTGTTCTTTCTCTGTGAATAGTTTGTAGCCTGTCTTCTGCTCTGTGACTAACAACAACACAATTAGGAAGTAAATTATTCATAAAACTTTTGTTTATACAAAAATTGAAAAGGAATGCTTATGTGAAACTAGTGTATTACTGAAAACTATTTCCATTTATACTGTTGTTCAGGAGCCAAGCATTCCCTATTAATTGTTGGAACTTAATGTTCTGAGAAGTTTTTCTTTATTGTGAAACACATTATTTTGCTGCAAATTCTTAATTAGTATATTGGCTATTCATCATTATAAATAGATAAGATCTTAAGATTAGCCTTTTATTCTGACTATTAAAAGCCTGCCATTACTGGATGTGATTATGAGATCTAGTTCAGTTTATCTTCTGTGATGTTTTGTTTAGGCTTCTAGAGGAGAAAAAAGAAATTTCCTGCTGCACTTGAAAGTAAATTACAGGCTTTCATTTTCTGCATTGAATTAAAGCCTGCTACATTATTTGATCTAGACAATAAAGCATATGTAACTGAACAAAACTTTGCAAACTCTGGTCGCTTAAAAAAGTAAATTAGTTCAGTGTGAAGTAGTCCAGGAACAAAATAAACCATAATCTGACACATTTTAACAATCTCTTTTGATAAGTAATAGAGCAAGTTGTACTCTTAAATCATTCTGTCTTCATATTTCAAGTCTAGAAAACAGGAGGATTCCAACTGAGAATTTGGGTATATTAAAAAATCTTTAGGGAATTTAACAGACAACATGAGACTAAACAGAATATATAGGAAAGGAGTATTTTTCAGCATAGCAGCTTTGGCTAATCTCTGCCCATTATCCTGAGGAAATACTAACCTTGTTGCATTCTGCAGCTGGGTCTCGACAGTATCTTTTCCCACTTGGAGAGGTTAATTAGTCTTCTTTCAGAATGTGACCTGTTTAGCTTACATTCACATCATGCAACAAGCACTGGCTATACAAAGCAGTACCATTAACAGATGGGTGTGTCCAACTGCTTAATTAGACAGAATAAAAAGGACCTTGTCAAACATTCATCTGTTGTTTGTCATACACCTGACCGTCCAATTAAGCAAGGATGACGTCTTTTCTGCTGTAATATTCACTTCCTTTACTTACATGGAGTGTCAATGAAAAAATGGGAGAGTCTTCATTTACGTTATTGTTGTAGCTTTAATCCTAGCCAACAGCTAAGCCTCCACAGCCGCTCATTCACTCTCTTTCCAGTGGGGTTGGGGAGAGAATCAGAAGGGTAAAAGCTGAAGAGCTCAGGGGTTGAGATAAAAACTGTTTAAAAGGGAAAGCAGAAGCCACACACAAGCAAAGTAAAACATGGAATTAATTCAGTGCTTCCCATGGGCAGGCAGGTGTTCAGCCATCTCCAGGAGAGCAGGGCCCCATTACGCATAATGGTGACTTGGGAAGACAAACATCATTGCTCCTAATGCCCCCCTCTTCTTCCTTCTTTATCCACTTTGTACACTGAGCATGATGCTGTATGGTCTGGAATATCCCTTTGGTCAGTTTGGGTCACCTGTCCTGTCTCCTCCCAACATCCCAAAGCAGCCCCAGTCCCCTCACCAGTGTGGCTGTACCAAAGCAGAAAAGGCCTTGGCTCTGTGCAAGCCCTGCTCAGCAATAACAAAAACATCTCTGTATTATCAACCCTGTGTTCAGCACAAATCCAAAACACAGCCCAATGCCAGACACTGAGAAGAAGGTTCATTTTAGCTAGAACCAGCAGTGTTCTCTCAATATTGATGCAATGTGAAGGAATTAATTGACTGCATCAAAGATAGAATGCTAGAAAGCATTCCAGTAAATAGGAAGATGCTTAAGGTTGACTGTCAAACCATATCATGTGACACTAGCAGGAAAAATCTGTACAATGTACTGAAGTACATAAAAATTTTGCATTTAGGGTAGAGACTTAAACCAAAACAATGGAAGCAGTCCTGGCTGAATGCCAGGTGCTCACCAAAACCATGCTATCACTCCAGTCCTCAGCTAGGACGGAGAGAAAATGTAACTAAAAGCTCATTGATGAAGATAACAACAGGGAAAGGTCACTCACCAGTTATCATGACAGCAAAAGATATTCAGCCTGAGGAAAATTATTTTAATTTATTGCCAAACAAATCAGGGTAGGATCGTAAGAAATAAACCTAAATCTTCAAACCATCTTCCCCTCACCCTCCACTTCCTCCCAGACTTAACTTTATTCCTGAATCTCCTACCTCCTCTCTTTCAGCAGCGCAGGGGTATGTGGAAAGGGGATTTACCATCAGTTCCTCACACATTGTTTCTGTCGCGGTTTCCTTCTCAGTTGGTGAACTCATACTCCTCAGCTTCTGTGTAGGGTCCCTCCCACAGAAGATAGTCCTCCATTCATTTCTCTTTGAGTCATTCCCATGAGCTACAGTTCTTCACAAACTGCTCCAGCATGGGTCTCTTGCATGGTGTGCATCCCTTCAGGACCAGGCTGCTCCAGCATGGCTTTCCCTTGGGATCACAAGTCCATCCAGCAAACCTGCTCCAGTCTCAGCTCAGGCACCTTCTCTTGCTCTTCCACTGACATGTCTTCAGGTTCTCTCATATATCTTCATTCTTTTCTTCTGCCATTTGCTTCTGCCCAGTAACTTTCCCCCCCCCTTCTTAGATATCTCAGAGGCACTACCACTGTCGCTGATAGGCTCAGGGCTCACCTTTGGTTGGCAATAGTTCTTGGATCCAGCTGGCACTGTCTTCATCACCTAGGGGAAGCTTTTGGTAGCTTGTCACAGAAGTCACTCATGTAGTCCCCCTCACTTGCTACCCATACCTTGCCAGACAAACACAATAGCTCTCTCTCCTTCCTCGCCTGTTCTTTCTGAACAGCCTGTGACCATTGCTGGCTGCATTCCACCCACGGGGTTCATTTTACCAGCTTTGAGTAATGGCAACTAGGTTGCAACTTTCTAGCAGCGTGAAGGCTTCCAACTCCTTCATATTTATTGTGTGGACATAAATTTTAATTGTTAGGATTTTAACATATAAGACTAATCTGAAGATATGTTTGTTTGTTTTTTTTCTTTTGTATGCTGATTTTTGTCAAGTGTGCTGGGTCCTGAAACGCATACACTGTTTAAAAGTAGAGGAGTCATTTAACATGAAAGTGAGAGTCTGTTGATAATCTAAAATTAGTTTGATCAAGAAATTATCTGTCTTCCTGAATATTTCAGAAGAAGAATTTAAATCAATCAAGTGTGCCATAGGCATGGTCTCCTGGAATTTAAACCAAGAGTGGTCTTAATTGGCAAAGTCTTGGCCCTATCGCCTGAGCTTATACCATATTTATATACCTGCTTCTTGCTTTGCAGTGGCTACATTTGAATGCAAAGTGAGCTAGAGATAGTTGGAGGGAGGAACTGCAGAAACCCAGCCTTAAATCAGCTTAAACTGCTGTGGAACCCAGCCTTGAGAGGAAAGTTTGCTGTTGACAGCTGGTTCTGTTGTCAAGCAAGGACACTGGCATTTTTTGGTACAGTAATTAATTCCTTCCATGATCTAGTGGTATGTCCCTCAATTTTTTTATAACAGTATTGTCTCAAAAAAAAATCATAATATTTTGGGGAGCTTGTTGTTTGGTAGTGTAGGTGGTAGGGATTGAAGTCCAGTTTCTTCAGTGTCAGCCATCTGGGTCTCATGCGTTAAACTGACAAAAAAATTACTTGCGTAGATCATTCTAAGTATCTATAGATTTTTTTTTTCATATAAATCTATTTTATTTTGCATGATAAAACTGCTCATTTTTAGTGGCAGTGGTTCTCAGATTTCCAGAGTATCCTGTGGCTAATATAGATTGATAGCGATTGAGGATGGTAGTAAAATTTCTCACAGAACATTTGGGTTACAGCCTGCTAATTTGTGTTTGTTCACTGTGATTCTTCACAGACACATACAGTCTTCTGTTTTGAAGGTACCAAGTGAAGAAGAACCTGTCTCATCTGTTTATTATTTTCACTGGTTAATCATGCACTGCTTAAAAGAAATTTAAGAAGAAAGGGAAGGAAAAGGCTGATTCACAATTTTGAATTCAATTTGGTTTGTCAACAGTCAACTGTATTGTCATTTTGGCTGTGCAAAATTGAGGAACCTGCAGCTCACAATCTATGTTTCATATGAAGGCGTGTCATTCTTGCTTGTCTTTCTGATAAGTTTTCTTTGTCAGGGATTTTCCTTGATTTTTTAACCATTTCTTTATTCTACCCAAATTTTGTTGTTTCCTTTAAATATCAGGGCCATGATCATAGGCTATAGGTCTACCATTTATATGTTTCTGAACGGTTTTAGTGTCAAAAAGTTTCTTACTAATTGTTTTAGTGCTTTGTACTGAATAAGATTATTTGAATGTGTTTTTTTCACTATGTCTCATTAGATGCTATTCAGAGTTTGCCAGTAGAGGCTGTCATTCAGTGGCCTGGTTCAAGAATTTGATTGTATAGATATTTTAGTGTAATTCAGTAAGACACAGAAAAAATGGTTTAGAATGCTGACTATTTATTTACAAGCTGAAAGAAGAAGACCTGCTGCTGATTTTTCAGAGTTATTCCTAAAGTGACAAAGTTCATATATGTTTCTTCATGTGTAAGCAAAAGATAATAAAAGATTAAAGTAACATAAAACCCCATTTCTACAAACTCATGTGCTAATAGGGGGAAAAAATCTTTGGACTCATAACAAGATTGCTATTAGCTAATTTTAAAATATTGATAGAAATAAGGGAAAAATTAGTATGCTAATGTAAGTTTATACACTAACTTTTTGATTTTATATTTTAATTTTATTCAGACATCACAATGCAGACATCAGAGACTGGGGCGGATACAGGTTCGACTGTGAGTTTACAGACATCTGTGGCTGGCCAGGCAGCAGTGCCCACACAGGTAGTACAGCAGGTACCAGTTCAGCAACAGGTACGTGGCTGTTAATTTTGAGAAGATTATAAGAAAATTCTTAATAATAGTTCTTTACAATATAATGAGGAACTTGGTTTTGTGCAATACTGCAAAAGGAACTTTTGCTCTGCATTTATCAATTTAAATTTGCTGGAATTAAAATAACCAGAGAAAAGCAAGCTGTTTTCAGGATCTGTTCCTTAACTAGAGCATCTGACAAGCTCTAGTAGTACTCATACATTATTCTAACCTTTTTTTTATTATATAATTCATGCAGTAGCTCCCAGAAGTTTGCTTTATGTTACTGAATATTTACATTTTCCCCTTAAATAATGCATATATTTCTGAAATTATTGACTATATAGTTTCTTCATCCATTTGCATGTCCAAGTAAGTGCAATTAAAATGTAAATATGAAAACCACTGTTTGCACTTTTAGGCTTGACTGCCTGCAGATATATGCACAAAGTAATGAAAGTTTTTGTGGTATGATAATCAATAACTCATAATGTAAATTTGCCAGGAAAGGAAGATCTGTATAGCAGCCAGCATAGCATACTGTTCTGTTATATAGGGTGGTTTCTCCTATGCAGCTCCTATGAGCTTTATAAGAAATGGAGGCAGAAGAAAAATTGGCACTAAACAGAAAAAGTATGGAGGTAGAAAATGGCGGCTCAGAGTGAAAGCCGTGATGGCTGTCCAGGATTTTTCCAAAAGACACAGAAATTAGCTGTCTGTGTGGTGGGTATTCTGGATGATATCTGATGTTTTTTATCAAAATCTGACTTCCCATTTTCCAAATCAGTTATATGAGAGCTAGACTTATTTTATTAAGTAGTGCCATTCGTTTCTGTGCTGGTGGAGCATTTCTCTCTAATTAAACTCTTCAGCATTTGTTGAGTTCTTAAAATTACCGTGGATTTTTATACGTGTGTTTCAGTCTCATCTTTGTTGCCCTGAGTGTGTGAAACTGTTCCTGATCACCTTTACATGCATCTTCTTTAGTACTGCTATTTCTGAGTATCACCTTTTATTGAATACACCATTGTTATATTGGACTGTTTTTCCCTGTGGATCTAGTAAATTATACTTTTCTGTCTGACTCTTCTCACTGACTGTATAATCAGCATAATGTTTGAGAAGAGAAATCTAAAGGATCGGGGATTGAAGACCCAGCAAGAACATTGGGAAATCCAGTGCAGTGATTGAAACACATATGTATGGGAGATATGTGTAGAGATGATTGGATTATGGAAGTAGTGGGGAGGAAGGGAAGAGTGAAGTTGGGAATCTGCTATGATAGCAGGAAATGTGTTGAAAAATGTAGGCAGGATAAGTAATTTTAACAGCAAATATAAAAACAATCACTGTATTGAGGAAATTGCAAATATAATTGTCTTGAGGAATGTATAGATTGCATTGGCTTAAAGTTCATATTGTCTCTATGTACATTTGGTAGGAATGGGCTAATTTGCCTAAAGAAAATAAGGAGAAAGAGCCATTATAATGGCTGTTTTAATAAAGACATTCTTTTGGCAGAGGGAGGACTTACTATTTCTGCACATTTAAAGTTACCAATGTTGAAAGCTGGAGAAAAGGTTTTAGGCATGAGTATATAAAGTATGGTGTCTTTTTTTTTATGGCTTATAATGGACATACTTAGTGGTTTCAGCTGTATCCAAATTACGTGTGAGTATTCAAATTTTGATTATATTATCTTGTGAATATACATTGCTAAAAACATTGGGGCACTTCTGTGATTTTGTTGAGTTCAAGGATACTGTACTGAGAGTATCCATGTAGGACAATTCGATGTGAGCTGAAACTTTCATAATATGATTTGCAGTAATTTATTAGTGCATTCTAGTGAATAATGCAATGTTAAATCAATTTGTTTTTAATTAATATTAAAGCAATGTATAGCAGTTAATTTTTCTAGATGGAGATTTCTGTTTCCCATGTTTCTATTCCCGTATGTACACCATATTTAAATGACATCACCTAAATGCATTAATTTGGAGTTCATTTCATGACATCATATTTCTTTTATGCACAGAAAATATATATTTTTTTTTCCAAAATGAAATATTTTTGTCCTGAAGAGGAGCAAGCTGAATAAGTGGAAGGGCAGACTAAGCGCCTTTTCTCTTTGGTTGTGTTAGTACTTAGGCATCCTGTCTCTTGAACAGTCAACAAAAGAGTAACTTTTAATGTTTTCAGCTAAAACAAATCCCTAATTTCCATGTAGCTGGTATTAATATGCTGCTCATAAATATATGCTGTAATGCTCCAAGGATAGGGGCAGTAAAGGTATCATTATATGAAAACCTGGATTTTTACTCTTGCAAAAGTGGCTCTAGTGGCAACTGGTTTTATGCAACACAGCAGAAGTCACTGTTGAGGTGGCATAGAGGGGAATAAGAAGCAAAAAGCAACAACAATAAGACTGAAAATATGAGAGTGTAATTAAATTCTGTTTAAATAGCCAGAGGAATTCTCTTAGTCTTCTATTTCTTTGAATACTGGGATTTTTCATTAATATATCATTGTTTTCTCAACAGGCAGTCTTCAGCTCATGCAGTAAGTTCCTAAGGATTCAAAATATTCAATATGGAAGAATTGGAGAAATAAAACTAAAAATAAGATATTTTATAAAAATATGTCCATGCATCTGAAGTTGGGCAAAGCATTTCTTTACAGTCATTGAATTCAGTGGCTATCACATTCACAAAGCATTCTATCATTCATTAATTGGAGATGCAGACTTTTGCTAATCAAAATTGCTCCTAATGCAAAATCGTGTTTAGCATATGAAACACATAATCATGAGCTGACATTAGCCATTATATAAATATGAATGTGCTTAGAATATTGCAGCATGTGCTATTTATATGTTACTTGCCAAAAGTAATCCATACTAATGAAGGAAAAAAATTATTTTTATCTCCAAGGACAGAAAATGTTGCACATCCAAGCTGCTTGCAAAGACACCATGGATAATTATATGTTCTTTTAAAATGGAATTTAAAAATCCTTATATTGCTGTGTTGTTCTAGTCTTTGCTTACTAGTACTTTGAACAAAAGCACTTTTTATTGGAAATCAAAGTTCACTCTTAAATTTTAATTCATGCTTCAGTGTAATTTCAGCATTTCAGTATGCTTTTGCACACTTTATTAACTTTCATAGATAAAATATAACTTAGTCCCTCATTTATTCCTCTGAGGTATTACAATTAAGAGTACAATTTATTTTTGCCTTTTTTTTTTCCTTCTTCAGCTAATAAATAAAGCTACACATGTATAATTAATAAGTTTTCATTCACCTCTTGTTGTCTTGCAACATTATTTCTGGCTAGGGAGACGGAAGCAAAAGGAATGAAAACTCTACTGTCTAACCTTATTTAAAAATGTTGAAAATTGCTATACAAGTTTGTTAATTTTCTGTTTTCCAGCCAGGCAATAATGAAAATTACCATGGCCAGTTCACCAGTCCACTTTATAACATAATTTTTGAACTTGCATACTGTTCCTCTTTAATAAATATTTTATTGTGTTTTCTATTTTGAGCCCCGTTCAAATAATTATTTGAGTATTTTTTAATACAAGAAGGTCACTTAGGTTTAGGTCTCTGGAAAATACTGAGAGAGTAGTCAAGAATTTCTGCTCTGCCTCAAAAACTACATGACTTAGCTGATACCACTCCTTTAATATCTTAATAAAAGGTGAAAGGATAATGATAAATAAAACAAGTGAAGAAAAAAACCCTTTTTTTTCATATTTTCCACAATTTTTCATGGTGTTTTGTTTCCTCATAACCAACTTCCCCCAGATAATTTTGTATTTATAGAGAGTAAATATACATGTCTCATATCTTTCTGTTGAAGATTAAAAAGAAAATTCAGAGGCACTAGATTTAATTCTCATTAAAGCATTTAAAATGGAATAAAATAGTAAGTAAAATTAGTATTGGAAATATAGTATAAAAAAGATTTTCACCATGGCAGAAGTTTCATATACAAGGCCATCCTAAAGGCTCCTTAATTATTTATCATAGCTTGACAGGGAAAATATTTGCGTCTAACCTCCCCACCCTGAAGTTCTAAGTACATTGGAATAGCATGTAGTGACTACAGCTTCCTTTGGCAGGATTATGAATTTTACTGTAGCAGTACTGAGTTTCAGAGAAGCTGAAGCAAAGTAAGTTTTTTTGCAAACTTTTTCTGTTACTGTATTGGAAAAAAAAAATCAGTGGTTCTCTCTATATTGATCTTCAGCATTAAAGGAAAAACATTTTGATTTTCAAAAGTAGATAAAATGTTTTAATAGCACTGTAGCATATCCATTCTTAAATATTGATTTAAAAATAAGTTACTTTTTATGCATAAACAGTCCTGGAGTTTTCAGTAGTATTATGTAGGCTAGTAAAGAACTTACATAAAAATTGCTGGAAAATTGAAATTAAGCAATGAAGTTTAATTTCAAAAGATTTTGGTATTTTGTTTCATGGTAAATAAAATTTTTACTGTCCTTACTCCATGTTAGAAGACAAACATATTTTGGAATTTTTCAGTTTCCTGTCAAATAGACAGCAAACGTTGATGCACTGTGTACACACTTTGTCCCTGCAGTATTGTCTCAGTTCTGACAGAAAGGTGTTGCACTGTGCTGAATCTGATGTTTTTGGAATGGGTAGCAGCTTGTAGTCAAGAATAATGGGAGGATATAATGCCTTGTATAGAAGGGGAACATGACCTCTCTGTTTTAATGATGTGTTTGTACACAATGTAGAGTTCCATTTTATCAATATATGCGGGTTACAGGGAGAAAATCATGTCTCTATTAACAGCAAAAAAGTGTGGGTTATTTTTGATAGAAACTAAGCTGCATTCAGTGTCTGTGAATAGGGAACAAAGTCCTTTTTGGGAGTAGTTGGATGAGAACATAGAATTGATACTGACAACAGCATCATTTCCACAGTGTTACCCCATCTGTGCTACTGAGAGAGAAAACGGGGCATATCCATTACATGTCAGGTGACAAGCTACTGGTTTTAAGAACAAAGCCCGTTTTCAAGATGTTTTCTCACAGCATAGGTCAAGTAGATCAGTTTGATGTTCTGTAATAGACTGATCAACAATGGCTCTGCTTCTCCTGTTGATTGAAGGTCACAGAATTGACTCACCCAAAAGGAAGAAATATGCCTAGAGTTGAATTAAAAAAAATATCACAGTTAGTTACATGTATGTTTCACAATAAAGCACATTGATATTTTGGCCAATTACTGCATGAGAGGGTTGCTTTGTCAGAGTTTGGCAGATCTGGAGATTGAGAGGTATAGATAAATAACAAGTTTACAGGTCTTTCTTACAGTTGATTTAGATCAAGCACATTCCATGAAATTATGATTTAAATTAATTTAAGTTAGGAAGTCAAAAGTGAGGGAAATAGAAATATTTAGTTTCGGAGGATAGTTGAACAATACAGATTTTTTTTTTTTTTAATTCAGAGAATCTAAGGTCTTGATTAGAGTTTTTTTTGAGTTTACTTTGAGAACTGCACCTTTCTGTTAAATAACTAAATATTGTTAGGAGAAGAAATGTACACAGTTGCCTTACCTTAATAATTAAGCAAACATATTCAAAGTATACTTTTTGAAGTTGAAAAATTGTATTTCAAGTGTATTTCTCAATTTATGTAATGATTCATGTAGGAAATCAGGAAACTTTGTATTTTAACAGATATCTTAGCCATCATATTCTGTCTCACTGCTGTTAATTGATAGAAGCATCTGATGCATGAAACCTAGACTGATCTGGAATTATGGTGTTTGCAGTCCTTAGAACCAACTGGATTAGACTGAAGTAGCCTTATAACAATAAGTATACGAAAAATTATTGTCAACAAATTTTAAGTCTATTTACTAAATAACTGCATTGATTCAATTCCTTGGGTAAAATTTGTCAATCTGTGAAATCTCTGTAAGTTCTTTAGCATGTTTTAGATTCTTGGATTCTTTACTCTTGGACCAAAATACGACTTCTCTGAAAGATGGAAGGTGCCAAAGATTAAATTCTTCATCTTTACTGTGGCAGAAGACAAAATATTAAGACTGGAGAAAAAATTTGCATAACCTGAAACATTCCTACAATAGTATATGAATCAAAGAAATTGATGAGTGACTGTCTTTAGCAATACATAGGATGATAATCCATGTCTTATTGCCTCTTGTTGTTTAGCTCATTAAAGTAAAAGAAGATTGTCTTGAAGTTTTTAATAGCTGATAATATTCTGGGAAAGGGGTTACTCAGACTGGGGGATTTGGCCCATAATTGTATATCATGAAAGAAATCTTGTATCACTGTAATTTGACTCCAGTTAAAAAACAGCTGAAGCATCATAACGAGAACATTTATTTCTAAACTTACTGCAACATATTTGAGCTATGATTTTATGGTACTATTTAGGGCTTAAGTGGAATAAAATAAAGCATAAATGTAATGAAATTATACTTTCTTCTGTAGTAATTGTAGTTCTTCAGCTTGGTGCAAAGCAAAGTTACACTTCATCTTATCTTTGTGCTCTCCAGTTAGTTATGTCTTTGGCACTGAAGATATGTATGCTTCTTGACTGGGCATCTTCAGTGTTAGGGCTTTCCTTACCAAATTTACAGCACAAATATTGTGTAAGAACACTAATTTTCTTTGCTAATTCTGTGATATACTTTGAGTAGTGTTGAGGACAGAGATATCCCAAATTGTTTAGAAGCTGCTAGGTGCTCTGGAGCTTTGGTATTTCTTTATGATCTTCTGGTTTTCTTGTTTTCAGGTACAGCAGGTACAGACTGTGCAACAGGTACAACATGTCTACCCAGCCCAGGTTCAGTATGTGGAGGGAAGTGACACAGTCTACACTAATGGAGCTATGTAAGTTGGAAAATGGTCAGAATTTTAATGTTCATTAAAATGTGAAGTTAGATGCATATTTTCAGTTAAATTATATTAACTACTGTATATTAAATTGGAAAGAAAAATTATTCAATTGCAGTTCTTCTTGTTTCAAAGTATGTTTTGGATGAAAATACGAATTCACACTGGGTTTTTTTTTATTAAGGCAGAAGTTTTGTGTGAGAATTTTTGTCATTGTTTAAGTTGCACCCATATGGCATAATGTTTTTTGAAAAAGTTTTTTCTAGTTCATGGGTATGTTCTGTCTGAAAGACATATTGTAAAACTTCTGTCCTCAGGACAAAAGGCAAGGCCTTCTGTTTCCTGGCTGCAATCCCAGTGGCAAATGATAGAGAGGTGCAGCAGCTGTAGTTACTATCTAAAGAAAGTTGTGATATAATTTCATTCCTGTGTTTCATAAAATGAGGTCAGGTTTTTTTTCCAAAGGAATGAGGAAAAGCAGAGGAAGGAAATTAACAGTCTCCTTTTGCTGCTTCTTTGACATCTTTTTTCACATGATTGTGCATTTCCTGCTTTCCTGAACAAGCTTTTTCATCATCAAGTTTCTTTCTTCAATACATAAGCTAAGAAAGACTAAGGAAAAAAGTCAAGCTTTGGTCTGTTCTCTGGACCTTATCTAGTTTAGTAACAGATTTGGACCAACACCATCTTGGAAATTGGCTCCAACTTCAAAGTAGACTATGTTGCTTCTCAATGTCATCTTTTCATTTACCATTTTTGCTTTCTAACTGGCTTTATGAAGAAGTACAATAATAAAGCTTTTTGATTGTCTGAAAGTCCTTATGTATTGATGGTAATCCAAAAGTAATTGGAAAGAGTAATGTTATTTGGATTCAGAGACATAGGATGCTAACAATGACAACATTCTTTGGTCATTTCTACTAGCACATTTTGATTTATCAATTTTTCACATACTGTCTTCTCCATTTTTTTTGGTCACTTTTAAATCCTAAACTATGTATTTTAAATACGCATTAGACTTCTCTGTTGTTCTGATTTTGTCTGGGATAAATTTTCTTCCTAGTAGCTAGTACATGGCTGTGTTAAAGACCTGTGCTACAAATGGTGTTGATACTATCTACTGTGAAGAAAGTAACTCTACTCTAGCCAAAGCCAGCACACACATACAGCAGCATAATGACATTGTGACTGTGATAGCCTACTATTAGCCTCCAAAAGAGGTCGTTCTTAAAGAAGCTATTTTTCAAGTTCCTCTTTTCATTCATTGCTTTTAAATTCTTTTGTGTGCTGTTGGGACTTTTGGCAGTGTATAAAAAGTGTACTACACTACTGATTACAGTCCAAGGGAAAAACAGAAGCAGATGTGACTGACTGCTTGGCAGGAACCTTCAGGTTTCTGTTATGTTATTGTATTTCTATATCTGAATCCCTCTGTCAGTTCCTGCAAAATCAGTCAATAGGATATAAAAGAAGAAAGCTCTTGTTAGAATGTGAGCCAAATCTATATTATTTTTCCTTCCTACAAAGAAGATTTTACCTATGCTGCTGTGAGCAGCAATGTAGTGGATAGGCAGTTCGTTGTTCAATCCTTACAGGAAGATTTACCTTTCTAAAGATTTTAATTTCATTAGCAGAGAATGGACCCAGTCTGTGTTTCTACTCAGACTTTTTAAAGGTTCTATATAGTGAAGCACATTTCTCATATGCTTTTATACACCATATTTTGGATAGTCTTCCCATGATTATGTGTTTGATTTGATATATTTTATGAAAATCAAAATCTTAATTCTGACACAAAATCAGATGTAGGTTTGTTCTGTAGTCTTTGAAGCAACAGTACTGCTCTAGCAATAGAATAACAAGTCTGCAAGCCACAGTTAAGGTGAAGACATTAATTCATATGGGAATAAATTGTCACTGCATGCCTGATGAAAGACTTCACTTTCCACTCTGCTCTCATGAGACCCCGTCTGGAGTGCTATGTCCACTTCTGGGGTCCTCAGCAATTAGAAAGACGTGGACTTGTTATCACTGGAGCCCATCTCTTAAAAGGACAGATGAGGACAGATTTAGAGCTTTATTGTGACCTTCCATTACTTAAAAAAGGCTTTCAGAAGAAGGCGTGAGAGGGACTTCTTATAAAGGCAGATAATGATAGGCTAGAGGGGCAATGGTTTTAAACTAAAAGAGGAGAGATGTAGATTAGATGACTTCAGATATTGTGAAGAAATTCTTGGCTTAGGGAGTGGTGAGGAAGGTCATCTAGAGAAGCTGTGGATGCGCCATCCCTGGCAGTGTTCAAGTCCACGTTGGATGGAGCATTGAGTAACCTGGACTAGTGGAAGGTGTTCCTGCCCATGGCAGGGGAAGTTGGACTAGAAGATTCTTAAGGTCCCTTCTGACCTAAACCATGCTACAATTCTGTGAAAGAATTGTCCTTTATTTTAAAACACAGCACTTGCAAACTAGCTCTGATTTAAATCCATATACAATAGCAGTAAAGGATACAGTTACAATATATATCAGGGAAAAGTTACCTAATACTTTGAATTATAAAAGCGAGAGGTTTGTCAGGTTTCACAGTCTTTGTTAAGTGTAACTGTTTTATTCCTGTAATACAATTCTTCCCACACATTTTATATCATGATTTGTCTACACTTAGAAGTTATTTGGTTTTATTACAATTGGACGGAATATAACAATAAAAAGGGTGTAGCCTGCAACTTGTCACATATGTTGTATGATAGAAGAATATTAGAACTACGTTATCTACATTTGTTTCTAGTTAACAGCAGTTTTGCTTGTCAAGCGTGTCACTGTATCCTGAAACAAAAGTACATTGTTGTTGCAATGGCATGTACAGGCTTACCTGGCTGTTCAGAAAATACTAGGACTATTATTGCTGCACTTATGTTAAGAAGTTGATTGGTTCTGCGTACTAGAAGTGGACTTTCTTCTTACAAATTGTAGAACTTGAATAAAAGGTAGCCACTTACCTGGTAGTTCTGATGCGGCAAAGAGGGTTTTAATGTCTGGGATCGCACAAAGATTGCTATTGCTGTTGGATCCAAACAGCATTCTTCACCAACCTGTTACACAACAATTTGTGGTGTTTATATTGGCAAAATATACCATTTAAGCAAACCCAAGGATTTACTCTTACCTTAGTTGAAATCTTAATGGTTAAATAAAGTCATTATTATCAATATAGTTACAGTTGTAATCTTCATACTAGTTTCTAGTATCTATCCCTTTTTCTCTGACATCATCCTTTTCCTTTTAATACCTTTATGCATACTAAGGTGAATGGCTCCTCTCTGAGTGACAGAGAATTTCAGCAATTTACCACTAACACAGGTGTTATGTGTGGACAATGTATGATGGGTGGTGAGGGCTCTAAAGTGTGTCCACTTGCAGGTATTTTTAAAGTGTTCTAGTCCATATTTTATCTGTTTTTCACTGACTTCCATTTCCATGATTTATTTAAATTTGTTTTATGTGGTCTGTTTTTGTCAAAATGGATACTTCTTGGATAGTTATGCCAGCTCATGGTCTTCTTTGCTGTAGTTTTGATTTAGGGTCATGTATTGTTTATTGTGTACAGACCAGCTGTTTGATATTGTCTGTTAGACATTACAATGCCTCAGCATTTTAATTATAGGTTTCATACCATGCAATCATAGAAAGCTAAGCTAAAATGGAAACAGATTAAGTAACATTTATCTAATTATTCAGTAATCACTGTTAGAACAAAACTCTAGACTAAGACAGGGAAGCCTAGAAAAAGAGAACCTGAAAAGCCTGACTCCTCAGATCTTGCAGATTTAGTACATGCCCTTTGACATGTTCCTGACAGTGGCAGTGCCATATGTCTTGGACTATAGGTCTGTTATACTTCATCAGAATTTTAGAAATCTGTAATTAATGTTTCCTTAACTGTCGAAATTACAGATCCTTAGAATAATTTTTTTTTTTTAATTAATAATTTATTTTTAATAAATCAATTTTTTTTTCATTTATATTCCCTGGTTTGCAGGGTTTTCTGTAGCTGTGCATTGTGTGCACTTTTATAGCTTTGTTTCCGTGTGGGAAATGGTCTTGGACTGCAAGTTGAAGATCTCAGTTCTTTTTTATGGCTAATAAATGCCTCTCTATTATAATTTAATGGCTGTATCATGTTCTGTTGTGACTGTCCCAGGGTGTATGGCACGTCCTTTCTTCCCTTTGCTTTTAGGATACATCACCTCCAGAATATGGCTGTGATAAGGTCTTCCCTACATAGTAGACAAAGAATTATGTTCTCTCTCATTTCTGTGAAGCTTACTATTAGCTTAAGGACCACAGAATTATTCTGTAAACTTAAAGGAGTTTGAGGATATTGTTCTTGCATGAAAGAATATTTAGTTTGGAGGTGTTCTGAGGTTGAGCACTGATGCATAGCAGTCAGTGGATCGAGTACTTATATAGAATCTGATGATAGGTGCAGATGGGATTAAATTATTTACAAATGTGTGCATGTGCACACTGAGAACTAAGGGAGGACAACAACAAATTTACACTTTCTGGGACCTTTTTTCAGAATGTCAGTACCTTTGAAGAGACAAAAGTGTCTGTAAAAATTGGGCTCAGTAACATTATATTAGAGCCTGTAAAGTAGGGTAAGACATTGCAATTGACTTGCATGGTAATGCTGGGGTTTATTGAATATAGAAATTAATTCTTTTCTGATTTCATGTGCAAAAAAAAAAAAAGTGTTTTAAACAATTTTTTACCACAACTCTAACTCTTCTATTTCTAATATTATATTTTGTAAATCAAAATGTATGTAAACAAGCAATGAGGCATAATAGAAAGTGCCTTGAATTATTGTAATTCTTGCAATGCTAGACCAACTCTTTCTGGTATTGTTTATTTCTAATGTGGGATTTTAAGATCAGGCACCTGTTCTAGGCTTGCTTAATCTGAATTGAATTCACACAGTGCCTGACTTTCTGTTGCTTGCTCACAGGGTAAACATGATCTAGTTTGCACAGCCTTCTGGAAACTAGGATTCTGTAGCCTAACTACTTAGATTTTAAATTTACTTGTAACTGATAAGCTTTCAAACACCACATTCTAGTAAGCACGGAACTTCACAGTGTTTCAATAGTAGAAACTATCAGGTTCTGTATCCTTCTTGCTATCTCAATCAAGAATTAATCATCAATGTGTTCCCATAAAGAGCACAAAAACGTAGAGATTACTCCCTGTGTGATTTTATATGCAGCTATTAAAGGAGAGAAAAGCTAGGAATGCTTTTATAACCTTTGCAGTGTGAAGGAACTAAATATGATATGTGTCAGGCTATTTGAGAAACTGTAACATATTTGCGCTACAAATGCTGCAGAGAAGTAGAAGATCACTTCATTATTTTCCTGTATGCTGCAACTCTATTTTAAAGGGTAGTATTACCATGTGCAATGACCTTAAAACATTCAATCCTGCTTTCTAAAAATATCATTTCCCAAAACTGCTTTCTAAAACATAATCTTATACAGCTGCATTATTAATTTCCAGTTTCAACAATTTTGGTTAAAAGTCTCTTTGCTAAGTTACAATTATTATTACTTGTAATTATAGTATTTTCATCTCCCTTTTAAATGTACGGTTGATCTCTGTTGTAGAAGGTTTGCTAAGTCATCTCCAATGATCAAGTGTTCTAGAAAAGCCTGCTGATTGTTGGACCAAATGGAAGTGTGTGTTTATTTTTGAGTCAGATCCATTGTTGAGTCCCATTGATACACTCATATAGAGTGCTCTTATAAGCAGAAATAGATGCTCTGTTACAATTAGTCCTTATTTAGAGACTATGTGTGATATAGAGGATAGAGGTCTACAGATGACATATGTTATAAATATACCTAAGCAAGATAAAAGCAAACAAATATTTCGTCTCCTATTCCACACCAAGTCTGAGAACTTAATTTTCTTTGAAGGAGAAATTTGAAGCATTCTCTAGGATTTGCATTGCTTCCAATATTCAATTCCAGTTTTGCAAGTAAGATATGTTCTCCTTGCATCTTTTATACAGCGTATTTCCTGTAACCATGTCTATTTTTGCTGTCAACAATGATCTTATCCTTTCCTTATTTTCCTTACTGACAGCTGATACCAAGGTTTTTCTTTCCTCTTCTGGGGAGAAATTTCAGTGTCAGTCAATTGGTGATCATTTCCTTGAGCTATTTCCCCTGAGCCTACATCACAACGTTTCCCTACATTTCTCCTCTACTGCATAGCAGTGTTCACACATGTGAAGATAGAGACAATGTCCAATCTGCTAGTGGTTATTGTGCTTATCACAAGATGAATAATCAAGGGTTAGGCATTAAGTAAAAATTTCTTCTCCGCAAAGGGTGATCACAAACTGGAACAGGCAGTTTGTGGGATGGTGGAGCCACCACCTCTGGAAATGTTCACATACACCTAGATGTGGCACATGGGGACATGACTTAGGGATGCAGATGGCAGCCTTCAGCTGATGGTTTGACTTGATTTTTTTTTATAACCTTAACAGCTCAGTAGATTTTTTCTATGGTTCTAAGATAAACAGTATCCTTAAGGTATCACAAGGTATCACCATGATGCCTTGGTTTGAAAGAACAAATTAATTGGGACCTGCGCAATACCTCAATACATGCATTGGTTAGTGCAATGCAAAGATCAACTGTTTTTGACTTCCAAAAGTAGTGTTAATAGACTAGGTGTCTGTTTGAGCATTAGTCCCTAAAAGAATTATTTTGCTTTCTTTTCGCAGAGTGCAAGGCATTTCTTTTGGATTAGCTTAAAAGTTTTTTGCAGCTGATCTTGAGGCTTTGAAATACTCAAAATAAAACGGAAAGTGTTCGAGTAGCTTAAAGAGGGGTAAGAGGGAATAAGGTAGTATGAGGCTTATGAAACATTTCAGATTTTAGAGCTTAAGTTTTGGAGATTCTGGAAATCTCTGCAGGGGAAGGGAGAAACCTTTGTAGCCATAGTTAATAAAGCAAAATTTCTGACTTTGTTAATGAGGTACTATTATGTTCCTCAATTATTTAGAAATAATGTTTTTCTGAAGGTAAAGAAGAAATTATTATTTCTGGATCTGTTGTTTTCTAATTAACTAATGTAATTAGTTTCCATAATTAAAAAATAACAACAGTAAATTGCCCTGGCTTTTTCTCTATATTAATGAAAAAATAAATATTGTATTAATAAAGGGGAAGGAAAGCCTTTCTTCAGGTTCTTGCATAGGTGTCTTAATCATCAGCTTACTGCATAAAACATGACTGCTGCATCCACCTCTTGTGTTTCTGTACAAAAGTGTCTGGGATTTTGTTGTTTGGTTGAAGGGGTTTTTTTAAACTTTTTTAGTAACGTGCTGTATAAATCGATATTGCCTGTGGATTACAAGAAATGTTACAGATTTTTATGCTTAAATGAGAAAATTAATGATTGGGTAAACTGACTGATTTTTACTTGTTGTCATGCTTGTCAACATAAAAAGATCCAGTCTTTGAAAAAATGAGTTCTATTTACTTTATCATTTTGAAATACATTGAGTTAAATATCAAATTTAGATTGTGGGAACAAATACAAATTCAAAAATTAAATGTAGATTATAACACATGTAGAATAATAATTTGAAATAAGTAAATAACAACATGAAACATATGATAGAAGGTTTCAGTAGCTGAGTAGTTTATTAGGGTGAACTGGTTAATGGCATGAGAATGTTTCATACTTGATAATTTTTTTTGAATGTTACTGTTGCATTCTTTTAACTTGTTTAATCTTTGCAACCATTTAATAAATTATAGATCTGTTTGGGTTTTTTTCTTAAATGCTGTTTTGTATCATTACACCAATTGATGTCTCATTTGGAATTTGCCCTGTAAAATAACTGTGTTTCCCAAAATACCACCAAACTTTTCAAGATTTTCAAGATTTTCAAGCTTCGTTCAAGAGCTTCAGCAACTTTAAAAACAATTGACAACAGAGGATTCTTGAGCAGTGGACTCTGTTAACTGACATTTGTATGAATTGTTTGTAATTTTGCAAACTGTGCATTATGCAAAACATATAACATCCAACTAGAAATCGAAATTCCATTGTCAAATTTTTAAAAAATGTTGATGCAGGCAAAGCTTTATAAATTAAATATAATTTATATTTGCAATGCATTTATGTATTAGCTCTATGTGCCCGCCTTCAGTTTTTGTTGTTCATTTCTCTCTTCCTCTTTGTGTAAGACCAACAGTTTTTCTGTATTGTTGGGTGGATACTTGGCTCATCATTGACACTGAGTTAGTTATTCAATGCTTTGACTTGATTAACTGTTGTTCTCTGAGGGGACAGGGATTGTTTGCCAACCTGATTTGATTTTCGTTTTTTGTGAAATCAATTTCTAGAGTTACAACATTACCCTCAGCTAAATGAAATGCAAATAATGCATTTTCCTTTTCTTTTATTTTCTTCTCTTGAAGCCGATCAACAACTTATCCTTACACAGAAACCCAGATGTACAGTCAAAACACTGGAGGAAATTATTTTGATACTCAAGGAAGTTCTGCACAGGTGACAACAGTGGTGTCGTCTCATAGCATGGTGGGCACTGGAGGGATTCAGATGGGCGTAACAGGAGGACAACTCATTAGCAGCTCAGGAGGCACCTATCTGATTGGCAATTCAATGGAAAATTCTGGTCATACAGTGACTCACACAACACGGGCCTCCCCAGCCACAGTAAGTATTTCAGACTGATGCAAAGCCTTTGAGTCTAGTCTTGTAGTCACTCAGATGTTCTTGCAGGCTGACACAGTTTTTGTGACAGAATGCATTGTAGTATTCTGTTGTGTAAGGTGCAGGAGTAAGAATACTGTGAAAACTTAATCATGAAGGCATACCTTTCCCTTGATAGCTTGAAAATAATTGCATTTCATACGTTAAATTTTAACATTTTATAATTTTTCTGAAAATGTAGGAAAAATATGGTGTTGTTAAGCACAACTATGTTAGATGTAAATGTTAAATAATTTAAATTGTAGATCAATATATGTAACTTCCCTGCATTTAATCAGTTTGTTTGCCTGATATTAGTATAGTTTTGGTAGCTTATTTTGAAAAATTTCCAATTGTTCAGAATGCTGAGGTAATACGTTTTAACACTTTATTCGTACTTATATATGGTATGTGTACGAATTCTGTTTCAGATTTAAAGCTCATGTGGGAATGTCTGACAGTGCTATGGGAAGATGCATTCTGTTGCAACTGTGGTATAGAGTATTGTGGTTACATAAACATGAGCATGAAGAACTTTACTTAAGAACTTACTCAATGAGCCTATATTTCAGTTAGGAAAATGGGTTTATACTAACCTCTTACCTTGCTGCCCTAAGGAGCACTTTTACCTTATTCTTCTGAGTAGTAGAGATTTGGAAGTAATGGGGAAGAGAATTGTGAAATATAGGGTAGCAGCAGTTTAAAAATATAGAAAGGATATAAAGCATCAGTAATAATACAAATTCATCAGTATTCAAAAAGGAAATAAAGTTAGGGGACGTAATTTTTAGGAAATGATGTAGAAGCATTGGATAATTTAGATGATCTGAAAATTCTCTCAAGTTTGAATCTTAAAGTGATTGGTAAGGATAAATACAATTTTTGGTACTATGCAAGAAATTATTACATTATCCAAAAAACCCCTGTAGTATTATTTCCTGATAAAAAAAAATTGTGAAGAGTCATAATTCATGAATAATATAACTATCCCACTTGAATGCAGTGGGATCTTTCACAGCAACAGAGAATTTTATACTTGAGTAATAAAAAAGTGTATATTAACATTTGCCTGTATTGTGCATGACTTAATAGAAGAACAGAGGTTCTGAAAAAAGTGTCATTTCTCTTTCAGATATCAGGTGCTTAACTGGCTGTGAAAACAAATGAGGCTTAAATATATCCAATACACACAAAAGAAGAGTAGTAGAGTTACTTTGTAGTTGAAAATCCTAGAATTATTTGAATGTCAGAACTCCACACTATGTTTTGAAAATTAAACACTGGTTTGATCTTTTTTTCAAAAATTAAAAGAATTTGCCAATATTGAACAAAAGCTAAAGTCCATGGCTTCAACATCATTTTTCTCTTGTGTCTTGCTCTGTGTGTCAATTTAATAATCTGTTTCTCAAAATAAATTCTATACTGCTGTATCAACTCACTGAAAAACACTGCTAGTTAAACAACAATTATTAAAAGACATTGTGGCACTAAAATAATTTCATCTGTTTCTTGGGGTGTTTGTTATTTCTTCTGTATAACATAGTTTTCTATAAGAATGATGCATTAGAGTATGTATGAAGAACATTTCTTGCTAAGGAAGCAAGACATAATTTTAGATCATAATTTTAGTCTAGGTGTGTTTCAGCTGAAATGCTCAAAAATTAATTGAAACACTAAAGGTTCAGTTTATACTCACTTGAAAGCACCAAGTCTGTTTTAATTTAAGTAGCATAATTAAACTGCGTTAAATAGAGCAATGTAATATTTTAAATGGATTACACCTTAGATAGAGCTTGTTTAACTTGTGATCCTCATTTGATCTTTACCATCATAACTTTTTATTCTTGTGTAGAGAATATATTGGAGCCATCAAAATAACCTGTATCCAGACTGTTTTGCTAGAATAATATGCAGGAAAAAAATCCAGTTTTGAATTAGTTTGGAGAATTTTCATATGGAGAAAAAGGATATAAAAATTAACAAGAATTTATTTATCAATATATATGGTCATCACAAGTTCTCTTTATTTTGCCACTAGAAGTACTAGTTCTGTTTACTCTTCTCAACTGAAAACTTCAGTTGTTTTGTCATTTATCACCCTTACTGATCAAATCATTACATCTGTAATAAGCAAATTATGTTATCTCTTTCTGATACATCTAGCTAAAGTTAAAAGAAAGAAACAAGAAAGTTTCAGAATATAAGTCAAACACATAAAAATAGGTACATGTTATTAACTGTCTTTTAGATGAATTAAATTAAAAATCTAATTTATTCTTCAGCAGGTAAGCTATTTGTTTTATGCAGAATTAAATTCTTAAGTTTATTTTCACTTTTTTCTTTATGGTTTAATGTAATTCTGAGTTCTGCTTCAGAATTTTAATAAAGAGCTAATATTTTGGTTGTAAAATTTAATTTATTTTAATTTTCTGTCAAACATTCATACTAGAAAGCTGTCCTTATTGAGCTATAGCATGCAGTAGCACTGCTTTTATAGCCAAAATATCAAGACTTGTGCTCTGTCAAACTATTCAAACATATATTCAGTAGTGGTTTATGTTGGCATTCATGAAGAACATTTGTTGGCTTTTTCTTGACTTTTTTCATTTCCATTGATTTCACTGCTTCTTCGCATTATATCTCTTGCTGGCCTATTAAACTATTTTTTCTATGTGCTAAAAAGGTTTTTTTCTCAAATCCAGAAAAACATTCAGATTATAAGAACTTCTATATGAGATGCTCAGTAGATGAGCAGCTCTCCAAAATTATCATTTTCCTATATGTTTGTCAATTGGTCAAGAACATATTGTGAATGCACTGAAGAGCTGGTTTAGCCTAGCTGGAGACCTATTTGAAATGAATTTGCATGTTGAAACCTGTATGAAAGAGTCATCTGTTTGGTTTACAGGCAGCTCTCATTAAATAAGCAAACACTACATTTAAGGGACTCTCCAAAAAATTGGATTGCCATGTTGCTAGTGAAATATAAATCATCTTCCATTTTTTTCATCGATTTCATCCATTAGACTTGTTTTCTAACAAGCTTTTTGACTAATCCTCAATTTACAGTTGTTATTCAGCAGTCATCACCAACCATAGGAGGTTTTCACTCATACTGTTACAGAAATTCATCCTATTTCAGTGCAAATCTAAATCTGCACGAAAATGAAATCAGAATTGATATGAATATAATGTATCCCCACAAACTATTAGTTCTGCTAGTAAAAACAGCATGCAAAAGTTGCTATTAACTTTAAAGGAAGGATGGTAACTGCAGAAAATATGTTGTAGTTATTGGAAAGAAAATAACAAAAAGAAGTAAGAAGGCCCAATGTAAATACCATATCCTGATAATACAATTCTAGTGGAAGTATAACTATTTTAGGAAAACTAACAAATCTTGTATGAAGGCATAAAGATTATAATTTGGATTTAAGTTTGAGGTGAGATTTTGTTTATTAATTCCCTTCTCTGTACAGGAGCTTTTCCCTCCTCCATTTTTTCACTTCTATGGTAGTTTTGATGTAGCTAAATCCATTTTAGCATAAAATAAAACATTTCTGATCAAATCAAATATGCACAAATATTTATGCAAAAAGGAGTATTAGATCATTTTGTCTGACATCAAATACAGGCAAGATATGTATATATTATTCCTCCAGCTGAGCACAGTGGCTTCTTTTGTGAAAAGAAGGTATCAGGTGGATCTTGTGCCTTGATAAAACTTCATGCTTTGGTTTCTGCTTCAAAGATGTGGAGCATCATGGTTTCTCCCCTTTCTTCCAGAGGTTTCAGTGTAGCAATGTCACCAAAACCATTTATGTATTTCTCTGTCCCTTTGAGTGCTTTACTGCTGCACTGTAAAGTCTTGCGTTGAGACTATGTCATCTTCACAAGACAAGGAGTGTGGGGAGAAAGGGAGAACGATTGCTACTGAGATCTGCCACACTGCCTGCTGCGTTCTGGCTTCATCTGTCTGTGCTCCTTGATTATCCACTTGTACAGGCTGGCCCATTGGCTTTTAGTGTGTTTTCTGTATAAAAGCCCTGTAGCAACCATAGTGATTCCAGTTTTGACAGTTTAATGTTTATTTGGGTATTTGTTTATCAAAATACTAAGTTGTTGGAAACTTGATTTATTCCAATGTAGTACTCCTGTTTCTGATTTTAAAAGATCTTAAGAAACACAATTTTTTAATCATAAAGTGTCAAAAATACATGTCTTTCAATCCATGGGAAGAATTTGTGTTAATTATTTTTGTTTGAAAATGCCAGGATGCCAGGAGACTTACTATGATGTTCTCAAAACATTCTGGTTATCAATGGCGTAGATGCATCATCTCTCTAAAGAACTGCAGGTTTTCTTTGTTTTTATTAAATACACATTTGTCCTAATATGGGCACTCTCTCTGTCTAAGGCTGTCATGCCATAAATGTTTTCAAATTTGATTTTAATAGTAATTGAATTGAATTTTCTTAGTTTCTCTATTTTGGTTCTCTGGTATGAATAACTCTGATATATTTACACGTTTTTCAGTTAGGTGGAATGTATATATTTTAAGTCCTTGTGACAAGCTTGACAAAAGATTTTTACATAGGATTTTTTTGGTTTTGTTTTCCTAAAGTGGGGAAAATGACCACAGAGAAAAAGGTTTAGAATATGTTTAATGATGTATATAGGAGACATTAGGTATACAAATAGCTAGATCATCTGGGGAAAAGATGGTAAATTATTCAATTTCTATCATGGAAGGTAAACATAGAATCATAGATTGTAAAGCATTGGAAGGGGCATTAAAGATCAGCTAGTCCAATGCCCTCTGCCATGGGCATGGATACCTTCCTTTAGAGGAGATTGCTCAAGGCCTTATCCTTCCTGGCCTTGAAACCCTCAAGGATGGGGAAACCACTACCTCTCTGGACAACCTGTTTCGGTGTCTCCCCACCCTCACAGTATCCAACCTTTGTTTCTCCCCTTTCAGTTTGTACCCATTAGTCCTTGTACTGTCACTGCAGTCCTTTATGAAGACTCCCTCTCCTTCTCTGCAGGCCTGCTGCCCACTTTGCTTTGGATGCAGCTGAGGACACTTTGGCTTTCTGGGCTGTGAGTGCACATTGCTAGCTGCTGTTGAGTTTTTCCTCAGTCATCACCCCCAAATCTTTCTCTGCAGGGCTGCTCTCACACTTCTCCACCCAACCTGTAGCTTGGGATTGCCATGACCCAAGTGAAGTGGACCTTGCACTTCACTTTATTGAATTTGATGAGATTTGCATTAGCCCACCTAAAGTGTGTCAAGGTCCCTTGAGACCTGGGCAGCACTACATTTGAAAATTTGGGAAGGAAAAGGGAATCCGATTTAACTCCAAGCATTTTTTATTTTTCCAGTTTGTGACTGATAGGTGTGCTTTTTCTCCCAGATTAGTCTTTTTGTAATTACTAGAGAACATGCTGTATTCATTAGTCAGGATGTCTGCCTTATGTACCTGCAGACTACTGGTGGTGTGCATTTGCAGCAAGTGTTTTGACCTGTGTCTGTTATATATATTAAACTTTCATATTTACACCTTAATCAGGGGAGTTTTTAGGAATAAAAAAACACTTATATTTCTAAGTTTTTAAGGTTTATTAGCATTCTTTTAAGGTCAGCTTTATGTAAAATACTGCTCTTATTTGACATCTTTTTTTTTCTTTCTTTCTGCATACTTACATTTCTTTCATTCCACAGACTGAAATTTTAGGCATCTTTTTATCTGTCTTCATAGTATTGTTTCAATATTTTGACCAAAATTTCACAATCAGTTTGCAGGAGTTGCTATAGCTTTTTCAATTGACAAGAATGCAAATCTTTTAGATTTAATTCTCCCAGCTGTATGGGCTAGTTTGGAGTTCTCCTCACATGGTCAATACAATTTCATTTTCAAGCTTGTTTCTTGTGGGCTAGCTTGTCTGCCTAACACAACTCTTTGACACAGGTTTCATAAAACGGTGTGATATACATGAATACTTTGTCCTGAAATAGAACTGAAAGCCACCATAAACCATGTATGTTTGTGACATTCTAAATGAGTGTAAGTATCACATTTTCAAAAGGCCTGTGTCCATTTATTCTGTATTTTCAGATTTGTTCTGCCTTATTTAGGTAGGCATAATTGCCACAAGTATCCAGGGCTTAGCTGTACCACCAAATCCGTCTTTCTTGTATACATATGATGAATTAGTAATTCCCTCATAATGGAACATTGTGATGATAGCTGCTTTAGAATTTCACTTCCTTTAAAGCCTAAAAGGGTGAACCTTTGGAAGTGAATAAAGGGCACTGTAAAAGAGATGCACCTGTGGAAAAAGAGACAGGATCTATCTTTTTTCAGCATGTTGTAACAATATATTGAATACTAAGATACCACCTGCCTGCCCTGCTGCTGGTGGAGGATGGTTTACAAATGCAAACAGATAAAGAAAAAAAATTGTAGAGTACCCAGATTAATCACTAAACCTCAGGACCTCAATTTTGCACACTCTTTTCTTTTTTTTTACCTCCTCAGAACAACTTACGATAAACATTTTGTTCTAATTGTTAAATTGTTACTTGATCATGGAAATTGCTAGTTCAATCATAAGGAAAATAACTATTTCTTTCTTCTTCCAGGGATGAAGGGAGTTTTTTGCAAAGTGGGTTTGAGATAGGTATTTGCTATGTCTGTGCTATATGCATATCTTATGTGTAATTTGTTTATCTAATAACATGTTAGTGAATTCTAAGACATAACCTAGCAAAAACAGTCAATAACTTCCAAATCAGTAGATCATGTAAGGATTACATTATAGATCCACTTACTGGAATCAAACTGCTGAATTTTTTAACCCCAGGAGATTATCCTTATTCTTTAATGATTGTGTCAGTATCAGCATCAGTACCAAGCAGTGTTTTAGCTGGCAAACAAAGTAAATTAAAGAAATTCACAATCATAGTTTTCTCATCTATAATGCCCTTAATTTAGTGACTGCCTATGTTTGTAACTATGAAAACTAATTAGTGTTCCGCATGTAGTGTAACATTTTAACAAGGTTTAGTTGGAATTGCAAAGTGAGTGCATTGGGAGTGATAGTGTACGTTTCAGTTATCAGAAAATTTAAATAAATGTTTTTAATCTTATTAAGAGAAGAAAAGGGGGAATGTATGACTGAGCACATATTCAAATAAGTGAAATTCTTATTTAACATATCAGATAAATATGTAGAAAGTTGTGCCTGGAATCTCTTGCTGCTTATTGTTAATAATGGGAGAGTATCAGCCTTCCACTTGTATTTACACAGAATATAATTTTAAATGTTAAAATTACTTTCATCATTCCAGAAAATATCATAATAATATGCAGTGTGTGGTTATTCTGTGTGCTTAAGTGCTGTTTGAATAGAGACATAATGTTCAATTTTTCTAGAGCTTAAATAAAAGTCCCTGACCAGAACTTAGAACCTAAGAGCTTGGAGAAACAAATCCTCCACTTCAGGACCTTTTTACTCAGGTAGCTTCTATTTCCTTACACATGGTACACTCTGTGTCACATAGAGCCTCTTGAAAACCCAAAACCTGGGAATAACAGAGGAGAAGAAAATAACATATTTCAGCTGTGGGGACCTACAGGAATCATACTAATGGTGCTTTCAACGCCTGTATCCAGATCATTGATAAAAACACAAACAGAACTGGCCCTAGAATTGAGCCTTGCAGGGTACCAATAGAATAAAACAAGGAGCAGCTGCAAGTTTTCAGAAAGGGCAAGTGATATCACTTAGTGTCTAAAAAATCTGTCTTCAAATCAATCATATTTTATGCTCAGAATTAGTTAAGAAGTAATTTTACAACTTATATGCAAGAGGGTTTCTAGCATTATAGAGACATCTATCAGATAAATGTGAAAGTTTATTTTATCAAAATATATCCTAAAAATGATGAACAAAATAATTAGTAGTGAAAACAATTTCTCTTTAAGCTTGTCCTAGTAGAATATGCTGGAGATTGATTTTAAATATAGATCCCATTTTTGAGCTTGATAAAGTAACATGTTTTAGTGGTAACCAGTGTTGCTTGGTTAATGTGGTACACTAAAAGTGAGCACAGATTCTTTGCCTTCAATAGCCAAACTGATGAAATTTATTAAAAGAAACTTCAGCAGCAAAAATCTTGCAAATGACAAAAAGCCCATCACTGACCCCCAAAACCATGAAATCAATGTGGCAGTGAGGAGTCAGTGTCATCTGTAATGCCACTTTTCAAGTGAAATTTTTAGATTCCAATCTTTTTAACACATTGGTTCTCTGAATGAAGGAGACCAGTTACAGCAACAAAATGAGAGTAGGACAGTAGTGGGAATGAGCAGCAGGTGGTGTAACCCCAGTGTACAGTACTGCTGTGGGTTAAGCACTGTGATATGTGTGTCCTAACATTCAAATTTAGGATTTAAATGTCTGTATAATCTTAATTGCTTGATTGTAATAGTTTGTTAGGAAGGAAGCTTATCTCGCTACAGTAAGCTGACCTTATGATGATCTTTTCCGCTTGTAGTTTTTACCTTGCAGCATGCTTTCAAAATTTGATCTTTCCTGTGCGAATGAATACTTTGACCTCATAGTATTTTCCACTGAAGCAAGTCAGTGAAGAAGTCAGACTGTTAAAAGAAAGAACATTATTGCCAAGCAAGAATGGTTTTTTACATAATTACTGTGTGTATTTAATAATGTACTTTTTTTTAAAGACTTGCAAAGTTAATATGACACGATTAAAAGAAATTACTCCTCACAGCTGATATACTAAAATACTTGTCAATTGCTCTGGAAAAAAAGAATAAACTAATTTTACATGTAAATTTGACTATCAACTACAGTAGTTTTTCATTTCTGCTATACAGAGAGTAAATTCAGCCAATATTGATAAATTATGTCACTAAAATTATAGTTAGTACTGTGGTATTTGAAGTAGGATAGAGAGGACTTTTAAAACATTAAAAATGTTCACGGAGATAATTATAAGTATTTTTTTAAAGTTTAAGTGGTAGTTCCATTGCTTTCATTTTGGCCATTTATTGTAGCTAATAATTGTGTGCCTTTTCTTACTGTGCGTTCCATTGTCTCTGTCATTTTCATTGTTGGTTTTTGCTCTTCTGGCCTCCCAGATAAATTGCACTTAGGTTTTTCCTTTAATGTTGTTACCAAACTGATCAAAATCAAAATATCCATTGTTACTTAAAAGGAAAAGAAAGAAAATGGATGTGAGAGTAACCATACATTTGCATTTGAAAAAAAATCTACTTTGTGTTTTAGTTACACTGTGTTTTCTTTTCCTTTTTAAAAGCAAAATTATTGTGAACAAATTTGCTTTTCCAAAGGCTGGATCCTGCAGTCTGTGTAACTCCTGACTTTCCATTTACTTTGACAGCTGGGGATCTTCAAAGGGTGCTGGCAGGAATTAAGGGTTGTTGTCCTGTCCCAGTGAAGCTAATGATGTAAAACCTATTGAATTACTTTGGTTTGGGATTTGATTCTGTGATTTCAGATAGTTAAAGTTTTGCTTCTAATTCAATTCTTATTGCAAGCTCTGCATGTTTCTTCCTGGTCTAGTTGAAGGGAAAACATATAGAGGCCTTTCTGAAAATCGTTCAGGGATTTTTTATTTAATTTTTTTTTCCTTTAGTGATTATATTTTTGTTCAATCTGGGTTATTTTTATTTCAATGCAGCTCACCAGTAATTCTACATCTTTGAGCTCATTCTGAGCAGTTTGGAAGGTAAAATGAACTTTGAGACTGTGATCCTACAGTATACATACAAGCAAAATTACTTTCCTACCTCATTGAGGAGGCTTGTGTTCACTGGGACTCTAGAATGAGGCCTTTTAATAAAATATGTGCCCTAGCCAGGAATAAAGCAGGCATTTCTGTTGATCTGTAAGGAATCTGTCAAAACTTCTCTGATCAGACTTTTACTATCCCATCTTGAGTCCTTTTTTTAATGACATCTATTATCAGATTGAAATGGCGATTGAGACACTGCAAAAGTCTGATGGTCTGTCCACTCACAGAAGCTCTCTTCTCAACAGCCATGTAAGTTGTCTCTTCTTCACATACACTCTCTCTTGCTTGTTCTGCATGCTTAGCCTGCCTCTAAATGTTTGTTTTATTTTATTATTACTTTTTGCTCTTAATCTTCCCATCTTAGTTGCTTGTAATCTTCTGCTACACCTCCCATGGCTTTATTTTGTCAGATTAAATGTCTTTTATGGTATATTGCAGACTGTTAGCTGTTTCCTATGCTCTACACCTGTGTTAGGATGAGTTAACACATTTGGCTGTTTTGCGGGTTACAGTGGAAATGTCAAGCTAAGGTTCAATTAATTTTAAATTAGCTGGCTTTTGGCATTTTAAATAAAATTGTCTACAATTTTAGTAAGAACTGTGCACCATGTACTGATTTTGGGGCATGTAAAGAGTAAGAGAAGAAACAGACACCTAAATAATATATTTAGGTTATTCCCAGGTGTTTCTTCATTTATTCTAACTAAAGAGTTTATTTACTTATTTAAGAACCTTAAGGATCCTTATGATGACCTGGTAAAAATGGAAAGCAGTGCCTTAATTTAAGGTACACAGAAATGTCATATTCATCTTTCTTTTACTTTGTTCTTATCCTGCAAGTCTTACAGTTAAGAACTTTCCATAGACATAGCTAAAATATATTTGGGCAAAAACATGATCTCCAAATACAGTAATAAGTTCATTATATATAACTTTAAATAAAGGAAAAAGACCAAGTTAATTTTAAACTTATTATATAAATAATATTATTCATTTGTAAGTTGTTAGTCTTTCTGAAATTTTTTTTTCTGTTGGTACTTAACAGTTTAGAATTTTGTATTTTTGCCATGTTGATTGATTGGTATTCATTTACTTTTTTTTTTTCCTTCTCAGCTTTACTTATAATATAAATTCAAGTACCCTTATTGTTTTACGGAAGAAATTGAAATTTAGTTTGCAGTCTAAATATAGAATATGGTGGTAGAAACTGTCCTTTGGAAATCAAATATAAAATGTATGCTTTGAAGGTTTGGGTTTGGATTTTGGATTTTTTTTCCTGAAGGAGTCTGGTTTTGTTGAAGTTAAAATTAAGAATGTTTTGTGGAGAAATTAGGCCAGCTTTCTTTTTTCTTAAACCTAAAATTGGAAGAGGAAAACTGTATCGCAAGAAGTTCCAGGAAATCGTATACAGAAGGACATTTAGATTCCATTTTGTGTGCTTTCAAAATAATTATTTTGAAGATAAGACTATCAAAATTATTAATATTTAAATAGTAATCGATATTATTTGACTATTATTATTAGATAATATGAAAATCATTGTTTAAATGTCGTTTTTAATAGACCATAACTGTTTTGACAATGTTTTAGAACTCTCAGGAAAGACTTAAAACACTAGAACTATTTAAGTTTCTGCTTAAACCTGTTAGGAAGTCCATAGTCCTTGTATAATGCTGAGAAAGATTGCAAGATAATCTGTAGTGGCTCAGTAGTGTTTCATTCATTCGTAGTTTTAGGCACTATTCAGGGTGTCTTCCTATTAACAAGATTTTCACAGAAGATCACAGTCTTTCCAGCTGTGAAGACTTATCATGGCATTTATTGACTGTGAACACTTTGTGAAAAATATTGTGATAGGGATATGTCTTTGACTCTGTGGGGAAAGAAAAATTTAAAACGGCCCTTGTATATATTTCAGTGACAAGAAGTCTTTCCTGGTTTTGCTCATTTTTGGCAAATATTTAAAATCTAGTTGAAGCCTACAGGATGTTTTGCCTGTTTTTAAAGCAATGTTTATTGTCTTTAAACTTAAGGACAGTTAAAGAAGTTTTAAGTGCAGATGTACACTTTGTCTATTTTAAGTTTTCTTGAATTTGCCTTCTAATGATTTGGTTTGACATTTATTAAAATAATTGGCTTAACAGATTTTAAAATAGAATTTTAAATTGTGTTTATAATTAACTTACACACTTTGCAGATGATAAATTAATTTCTGGGAGTACTTTAGTTTGGGATTTAAATTTTCACCGTTTTACACCTCAGTGAGGTTTTATAGGACTTTTTTTTCTAAATACATGAGTTCTCATTTTAAGGAGCTTGTCCTTAAAATTTTTTCTTATCTGTTGTTTCTTGATGTATTTCTGCATGGGATCAACTTATTCAACTAATTGATAGTTGAGTGCTTTATAAATATTGCAGCTTAATTGAAGTCACACTCAATTGAACAGGTCTGGCTCTGTAAATATTTCCTACCTTTCTCCATTTTACCAATATATTATGGTCAGTACTACAAATTTATAAGTTAGGGCTCAAACCTAACAATACAATTTTACAATTGTGAAATACAATTTTAAAATTGTATTTCAGCTTAGTAGAAAAATGTGGGAGGGTTTTTTAAAAGGGGTTTAAAATAATGTTTGGATTCAATTTTCTCTTAAAATAACGTGTTAACTGGACTTTTTCTTCCAGGGTATGATCTATCAAGCAAGGATTTCAAGCCCTTGCTACTAAGTAACTCATTCCAAGAGCAGAGGTTCTTATATTGCACTTAACTTTTGATTCGGGGTTTTTTGTGTGTTGAACAGTGCAAGTTATGTTTGAAAGAACATCTGTTAGAAATTCATATAATTAATGAAGTGCACTCGAAGTGATTAATAATAGATTAGAAACCTTCTGGAGGAAAATATCTTTAATGCTACATACAGAACTTAATTACAAAATAATTATTTTTTGTTTGTCAATCTTTTGGGATTGACAGAGTTTTTCCCCTTGGGGAAAGCAGAAATACTTCACGTTCTGTATCGTTCTGATTCAATTCTAGATGTAACAATATATGACAAATGTTCTATGAATGTATTACTAAAAATAGAGATGTAGTAACAGATTTTCAGTATGGATAGATTGCTCCTGTTGAAAGTTATAATTACCTTTGTTTGTAAGCCAAGACAGGCTATGTGAGATCACTAGTGAAGTAAGTTTAATACTTTCACACAAAACTCAAATGTTTACAATTATACCTTTTCTTCAGCTTTATTTCAAAATTACAGGTGCTCAGTTTGGAAGCACTTTTGAATGTTAGTACATATAAAACAATGATATGGTAAGATGATTAACTGTACTTCTTCATTTTCTTTATTTGAAGTGCAAAATTGCCTGCAAACGAGGCTAAAAAAATTATGTTTCAGAAGCATTTGCATCTTCTTTCTGCATTTTTCTAGAGCTTAGAAAATTCTAGGGATTTGTGACAAGTACTGGGAAAAATAAGGAAAATGTTGACTCACCAGAAAGTAAAACAATGAAATTTAATACATTCTCAGACTATATTGGTTTTGATATATTTTGTAATTTTCCTTTAATATTAAATCTAGGAGTATTAAATTGTCCTTTTTGGGGTATTAGCAACAGCTAGAAGTATTTAATGAGTGTGCTGTACTTAAAACATGCAGTGATGTTACATAAAGTCTCTCCTTGCATGTTTCTAATTACCTACCACAATTACATGAAAAGATTACTGCTTTTCCAAGAAACTCATTCTGTGCCATTTGGAAGTCAAAGTCAAGCAAGCTGTAGCTAATTATTCATAGATGTACCAGTTATTTTCAATGTTACCTAGGTAGCTCTTTGACTTTTATGGCGTAGCTTTTTTGTTATGTATATCTTAAAGTTTTTTAATAATAGACAAAGAGAAACAGTATCATATTCCAGGTTTACAAATACATTAACTACCTATGGTGTCCAAGGAGTTTGGTTTTTTTGCAATTTATGTGTATTACATTCATGAGTATTTTATTTCTTTGTACTAATGATTTGTCTCCAAAGCATAGATGCCTTTATCATGTACTGATGTGTGGTGTTGAATTAAAAATATTTTAAGAAAAGGACATCTACTGAGCTCACAAGTACAGTGAGTTCTGCTATTTCCTGGTAATTCTGAAGATACTAAAGCATTATTGTTTAATTAGCATTTAAAGACACTCTGAGGAAGGAAGTAATTTTTGGTAGACCTGAAGGGTGGTTCCAACTGTCAGAAGCTAATGATGTATGGCTACAATATTTTTAATAAAGTGTATAATAGGGGGTTTTTTTCTGTTTTGTATGTGATATAGCTTCAATGGCTTTTAGACAACTATGAAACTGCAGAAGGAGTGAGCCTTCCAAGAAGTACTCTTTACAACCATTACTTACGACATTGTCAGGAGCACAAGTTGGATCCAGTCAATGCTGCCTCCTTTGGAAAACTCATACGGTCAATCTTCATGGGACTACGGACCAGAAGACTTGGAACTAGGTTTGTGCAATTGAAATAATGAATTATAATAAAAAATAAAAGTAATAATTATGAATAAGAAACTTGTCTCCTAGGCAAAAGAATATATAAGACCTGCGTAAAAATACTAGTGTTTTTCTGTCAGTTCTGTTTCTTCATGTTAAACATTTTATGTTTTTTCAAAATGCTATTATAGTTTTACTTCTTCTGCTTTTGACAGTTTATGTGTTTATATTTTGGTAACTACACTTCAGATTTTTATCATTACAAATAAAACATAATTTGCCATTTGGAAATCACTAAGAATACTGTTTGCCCATAACTAGATAAATTGTATTTATTTGCATTTTATTTTTCTTACTCAAGGGTAGTGCAAGCTAATATGCTGATAATATTTGTTTAAGAAAGTGAATTAATTTCCTAAAGGTAGTAAAATAAGACTCATATGAAACAGGTGTCACAGGAGAGCCAGACCTGATTTGTGTGTGTTATTTTCCAGTCGATGTAAATTGTAAAGTAAATGTAATGTAAATATGTAAAACTAGTATTACTGCTTTTTTAATTCTTGCTCTTTCATAAAGGGGGAACTCCAAATATCATTACTATGGGATTCGTGTCAAGCCAGACTCTCCTCTAAATAGACTACAAGAGGACATGCAATATATGGCCATGAGACAACAGCCCATGCAGCAGAAACAGAGGTAAAGTGTGAAACACAACTGATCATTACTATTTCTAATTCATCAAGTCTTACTTTTCCTTACATGGACAAGTTGGAATTCCTGTTCAGCTTTTCTGCTGTGAAAATAAAAGTGTGCAGGATACCCAGTTGATGTCAATGATGTCAGGCATCAGTCAATGTGAAAGAATATTTACCTAGAAATTGTCATAAATTTGCAGAAAATAAATAATTATGAAATTACCTATAATATAAACAGATTCTTCTTAAATATATGGATTTCTTGAATAATAATTTTAAAAAAGCTGAATAAAAGCAACAAGAGCTTTAATTTCAAACATTCCTGCTTTTTTTGCATTTCTGTATCATTTTATGTTCACACTTCTTATCAGAGAACTCACTTACCAGAGAATTTATTATTAAGTTGCTTGGTAATTGTTTCATCTCCTTGTGAAGAATTGATGTGACCACAATGGTTTACCTCCAAGTACATGTAAGTATGTTCTCTTAGTATCTGTTGTTCCTAAGAAACCCATGTAAGCTCAGAAGTAATTGAAGGCAGTCCACAGGGCTGTACTGGTGGTGAAAGAATGTGTGAATATGCGTATTAAAAACTATGTTCAAACAAAAATTCTAGGGGAAATAATGGGAATTAGTAAATTTCTTCAAAATTAATTTTGATTTGACTGGTGTCACTAGCCACCCATATTACCCTAAAGTAAAATACCTTAGGGGAGTATTTTGTGTCCCTGTACACAGCTGAGATATGGAGAACACAGCTTCAAACTTTAACTTCAAACACAAAGATCACTTTGATCTGAAATTATTTAACTGTCATTTCCGGACAGTACAGATTGGTTACAACACTAAATGGAAGCTCATGATAAGATATATGGTCTTAACTATCTTTTACTGAGCATAATACAGGGACATGAGATGGCTCATAATAACATCATGTAGAAAATGCTTGTTGCAAAAACCATGGCAGGATTATATATTAAGGAATGATGATAGATATTTACAAAATCTCACAGCAAGCTTATTTTGCACACTCAATCTCATTCACTTAGACGTTTCATTTATTTGTATTCAAAATTACATATGTCCACCAAAGCATATTCTACAATGGTCTAACTGGGATTATTTCTGGGAAAAAAATTATGCCAGTCAGCTAAGCATTGTCACATCTGTTGTTTTCTTTGTGATTCACAATGAAAAAGTGATTTTGGAATTTTATTATATAGCTGTTGGGACTGGATATTTCTTTATGTATTATTTGCTTGATTATTTTATTTGCCACCATATGTCTTGCACAGTATACTTATTTTTCCTTACCTGAGTGTGTTAAGCCTAAGTATCATATTCTTAACTTTATGTCAGTATGTTCCTTGACTATATCTAAACAAAATCACACATATGGCATTGTGTGCAGTTAGTGCACACTTCTCCTGTACCCAATGTCTTGCATTTGAACACCTGTACCTGCACCAACATTTGCCCAATTCAGGCTCAATTCACACTAATCCTATGGTCCCCTGTGAGAATCTGTAAAGGTGTTAATGAGGGGTGGGAATTGCAAGATGCCATTATGCAGAATAGGTAGCTGTTGTATGAAAAATACTGTGCCATGGGAGGCTTGATATTTAGGTGCTTCATATATGACTGTATGTCATATACATATATATGTAATGATGATATGTATATCATGGTTACCCAAGTGTATTGAAAAATTCTAGGAGGACTTACTATGAGAGAACTAAAAGACTGAACATTGTAATTTTCATGATTGTGGTAATATTACTCTTTTGTGAGCTTATTAATATTTCTAGTCATCCTTTTTTCTTTTAAATTAAGGTAAATTGCAGTCAATATATTTTTTTCTGGATAGTTATGCCAATTCTACCATCTCTATTAGACACATCTAATCGAATAAACACTTCTCTTCAGCAAAGCTGGAGACTGAATGTATGCCACACATAATTTTTCTTCATTCCTTTTCTTAATTTGGGAACCATGCACCTTTTGTATTTGCATAACTTCAATATACCAAAGCACTCGTGTTGAAGTCTTCATTGTCCTCAGACAGTAAAGTTGTTTCTTCTTAAAAGTAATGAAACATTATATCTGTATTACAAAATTATGTAAAGCTCTGTGGAAAGGGAAAGATTTGATTCTTTTTGGTATAAATTTGCTGGTGTTACACTATGTTGTTACTAAAATTCTACCAGAAATTGGAGTACTGCTAGAGTGCCACCTTTGTGAATTCTGTAAAGCATTGTTAATACTCTAGTTTCCCTTAGTGTTTTTTTCTTCTATTATTTACAAAGTAAGAAGCTCTAAATTCTTTTGTCACTTGTCCTGAAAATTTTATTTTGAGATGGAAAAATCAAACTCTGTGTTCATTTATGAGGAAGTAAACAGAAAGGATAATTTTGTACTTGATATTTTTAAAGGTATAAGCCTATGCAGAAAGTGGATGGAGTTGCAGATGGCTTCACAGGAAGTGGTCAACAGACAGGCACATCTGTTGAACAAACTGTAATTGCCCAAAGTCAACATCATCAACAGTTTCTAGGTATGAAAGCAAGTTTTATACTGCTATGTAAATAAGTAAGATGAACTTTGTTATCACAGTGAATGTCAAGCCAGACAAGTATAATAGTTGCTTCTGAAGTTATCATGCCCTCTCTGAAATCCTTACTCTCAATAAAACAGAAAGGCACTTAAATTACATATGAGCTTTATGTAATATTTAATATGCATAATGTAAGTATAAAAGGAAAAATAGGGTGAGATATACTTCATATTACATAAATGAAGTTGCTTTGCATAATTATAATAAATGTGCATATTGAAATTCCTGCTGTGAAACTTGTTTCCTTCATGTGCATTACAGTGCATTTTATTTCATAAAAGTTGGAGTAGAAGGATCACATTGCACTACTATGCAGGTTAGCTACCCCTGGCTGTTTTGAAAGGGTGTTCTAGTGTTTTAAGTGGAAAGAGACAAGTAGTTTCAACTTAAACCCTAAAGGTCATATTTAAAACTATCCAAATTTTGGATTTGTTCATCTGGTTAAGCATGTGTTCCAGTCATAGAAACAAATCATAATTTAGTTAATTGTTTATGTAAAAGGAATCCTTGGCTATGCTGATGGTGTGTTATTAGTGTAGGCTTATTTGGCTAGAATTTTCAACCACCAAATCCTTTGGCCAGATTTTGCTTTTACTAAAACCACTTGGAGCATAAGGGTGGCATTCAAATGCTTTGAATCTTCTTTTCCAGGTACCTTTCAGTCCAGTATTTTTTTCTTAGCAGCTTGTCCCTCAAAAACATCTGTGGCAAGTAGTAAAAGCACATATTGGCTCTTCTTGCAAGTTAATGTCCAGTAAAAATGTATATTCACTTTATTAAGCCCCATCACACCTGGCTTCATAGAAACTCTTCAACTGAACAACAAAAAATTATTCAAAGATTAGTCTCTTCTGCACTGACTCTAGATATTTTCTTGCACCCAGTAATAGTCTGAGAAAGCATGTGTTAGCTTCTCCAAATAGGTATACTGTGTACATGATAGCGTTTTAATCTATTCAAGTATAATTCTGTATTTCTTTTCTACTAAAAATTATTAATGTATTTAGTATTTTGGCAACCAACAGGAATTAAATACTTTCCTTCTTGAATATTACAACCTTTTGGATTTTTTTTTTTAACAATCCTTAAATTTTATTTTAACCATACTGTAACTGGCATCTCTTTCATTATGTTGTCATGACAACAGATGCATCTCGAGTGCTGCCGGAGTTTGGAGAAGTTGAAATATCTTCTCTGCCAGATGGTACTACCTTTGAGGACATCAAATCACTACAGAGTCTTTATCGAGAGCACTGTGAGGTATTTCCTATAAACCATTTTTTTGAAAGTTCATTACTTTTACTGAAGGCCAGTGGAGGAGAATAGAGCCAAATATATTGCAGCCATGATATGGCATGTGACTTTCCCCAGAATATTTTACTTATCTCATTGAAAAGGAAAGCAGAGAGGGTTTTCTGGAGGATCCCCTTTCAGATATGGATAATAAATAATTATTAATTAGTAATAGATACGGATAATAAAATGTTCTTACATGTTTGTTTTTCAAGAATGTTAGACTTTAGATTGTGCAAACAGATATTTGATTCCATTAATAGGAAATGTAAATCCGGTTAGACTATAATTTATTTTCTTTTACATTAAAATCAGTAACTTTTTTTTTATATCACAGAAGCATTGAGTCATTAAGCCACATTTGATACTGAACAATATGTCTTTTAGAAATAATTTTTGAAGGTACTTCCATCATATAAGGCATTGTGGAAAGGAGTAACATGTCAGGTTTACTTTTTTGTTTGCAGTAGCAGTAAATATTTTCTGTACTTAAATTCCTTTGATATGTTTACATATCCCATACTAGTTCCTGAAGGCTTCCGTGCAAGCCTCAGGCAAGTCTGTGCACAACAATTTATAGTGCTGGATAATTTATGGATATCAAAGGTATTAAAACAGATACCATTTATAATTTGAGAAATGTACAGTTTGCTTGATTCCACTATATGATAAAGGAAAAGAGCTGTAGTTCTAGTTGGAGTTGGGAATGGAAGGATTTTTTTGGGTAAAAGATCTCATGTTTTATTTTTTTCAGGCAATACTGGATGTGGTTGTTAATCTTCAATTCAGCCTGATAGAAAAATTGTGGCAAACTTTCTGGCGCTATTCTCCTTCTGCTCCACCTGATGGCACTCCTGTTAATGAACCGAGGTCCGTAAATGTTTATTTGTTTAATGTGTCTCTTGAAAATGTAAGTGTGAAATTTTAAAAATCATATTAGTTTGAACTTAATATTTTTTTCTCCTGTGATTATTTTCCTAAATAAATTTGTGTTGTGTGGCAATATTGTATAGCCTGGGTGTATGCCAAAGGGCAGTCTTGAAGCAGTTGTGCCATCCATGGGGATACTTTGCATGGACAAGGACAGTGAAGGTGTCTCTTCCCAATATTCTATCTACTTCTTTTAAATTAAAAGGATCATTCATACATCTGCACTATTTATGAGCTGTAGGAAAATAATGGAGACATTTCGTAAATCCATGAGACAACATGTAAATAAGTTGTATTGGTTGCAACTGAGACATCTATAACGCCTGTATAAAAAAGTACATGTAAACACCCAAGTTTTTACTGGCTGTAAATCATGAAGTCACAGAAACTTTAGGTCAGAAAAGTCAAATTCAACTGTTAACCTTAGCACTGTCTTGTTAGCTGCTAAACCATGCTGCTGGGTGCCATAAATGCATTATCATTTATTAATTTCATACTTTTTTTTTTAACATCAGCAATCTGAGTGAAATAGAAAGTCGACTTCCTAAAGCAAAGCTGATTACTCTGTGCAAGAATGAGTCTATTCTGAAATGGATGTGTAACTGTGACCATGTGATGTACCAGGCTTTGGTGGAGATTCTCATTCCTGACGTCCTTAGACCTATTCCTAGTAAGTTCAATACTTGAAATGCTTTAAGGATTAATTTGCAAGCATGTTTATGGTGGAGGTGTACTTGTGCCTCACAGGGCAGCTTAAAAAAAAGTTTGAAAGTTACAAAATACTGTGTATAGTTTATCTGTAATTTTATTGTGTAAGGAATTGTGCTGGGAATCCAGGAATTGTGCTTTCAGAATTCAAGGCCTTCTGAAAGTTGGTAGATCTAGTTTTTAATATAGAATTTCATATTAAATGTACTTCTTTCTCTATATCTGTTACATATTCAGGTAAAAATATTTTCCTTTTACCTTCTCCAGGATGCCTAGTAGAAAGAAGTCTTGTGACTCTATGGCAATGTGCACTATTGTCAGTCAGTCCTTCCACTAAACTCAGTAGTTTTCAGTTCAAACATCACATATTAATCTTGATTAGTCTGGAAGAGAATTGTGGTCTTTGTGATTCTATGTTTGGAGAGGTGGTCCTTTGTCCCTGACTGCTGAAATAAATTCTAATAACTGTTAAGACCATGAAAAACTCCTAGTCCAATATATTACTCCAGTCTACTATTTTCCTGTCATACATTCTGCATGAAATAATAGTTGTCCAGTTATACCACCATTACCAGGAGTAGAGCTTTCTTTTCAAATTTAATTTTGCTAGAATTCATCATTGTTCTAGCAGTGTATTTTTATGGCTGCCTTTGGCAGAAAACAAATTTATGTGAAGAAAGTTGAACTCCTTCATGAATTGTTTGTTGTCTCACATATACTCTCCTAAATATTATGAAGAAATCATGTTAGCAACCCACTAAAGTCCTTGTAATTCCTATGTATTATCTTCTTCCAATGAAAAAAAAAGTACTTACTTTAAAAAGTTGGATTAATTTTTTTAGAATTAGGGCCGTAAGTAGTATTGTAGGTAACAAAGCTATGTTGTCATGCTGTGAACACCTCCTCTGCTATAGTGACTCCATCAGCAATAAGCACTCAGTAAGAATATTTGATGGTTGTGCCTTGCAAAAAAGTTATATTGACTTCTTGCTTGCCAGGGGAATAAAATAAAGCTTTAGCAAATTATGTATAATTATGTACAATATATAGAATACCAAAAAAAATTGAAACTGGAAATGTATAAAATATGAAGGTTTTCCATTTACAATGTACATTTTACCTTTTTTTTAAAGAATGAGTAAGTTCTTTGTAGCAATTGACAAAATTTGTGCATATATATAGCAGAATAAAGGAAAAATGTTCTCTCAGACACATGCAATTATTGGCAACTGGTGTTTGTGTAAATTATTTTGTATTGGTTTATATTTAAGGTTTTACTTCTCTAATGACAATACTATTGTACAATTTTAGAGTAATGTAGTACATCACAAACAATTAGGTAACAATAAAACCCCCACAAATTTAATTGGGGCATTTAATAGCTTGAATGAAAATTCTCACTTGCACAAGCAAGTTAATTTCTGAATTAAAAGGTAGTGCAGACAGTTTTTCATCACACCCGCTTCTCTCCTTTTCAGTTGCTTTTCCTGCAAAGCCTGGAAGTCTCTAGAGGGGTGTTTAAATGATATCATACTGTCTTCCTGGCTTGCTTCATGTGAAGCCAATACAGGATTTCAAGAAAATGGGGCAAAATCAATTAATGTCAATAACTAGATGCATCATGTCCTGTTCATGCTGTTTCTTTCTTTCTAGAATTACCAGTCATATTTGAATAATTGATACCTATTGTGTTTGACATTCCTGTTTTGGGGATGGTTATCAGACTGTTGGATTCAAACACATCTGAGCCCAGTACAAATTCATCCTAAGAGACTTCTGCCTCCTTTTTGTGAGAAGTCCAGTCAATTTCTGCTCTCACTGAGCTAACTTTGGAAGACAACTAATGTATTTCCTTATTTTATCTTGCAAGACCAGCTAACTAAACGGCTTTCTTTAGTAGCTTTCCTTTAATGATAGGCCATCCAAGTTTCTTCTTCACCATTAACTGGTTAAAATATTACTATTTTTTAACTCCTGCTTTTGAATAAAAGCATTGCCAGTTATTACAAGAGACTGAGACAGTGGTTTTAGGATGAATGTAACAAAAATGCAACTGAGTGAAGCAGACAAATCCATCATCCTCTGTGGGAAAATAGCAGCTTGTAGGAAAGTTTGGACTCTGTTGAGGAGCTGGGACTGTTAAATGCTTCATTAAGGACATGTTTATGATCTTTCTGAATAAATAGGAAGATAGCAGCAGCTGCTGCTCAACATAGGGAAAAATACTAATTTGAAGGAAGCTTGAAGAAAGCTCCCTTATTTTTTCAAGTTTGGTTGGTTGGGTTTTTTTGGTTGGTTGGTTGGTCGGTTGGTTGGGGTTTTTTTGTTTGTTTTTTTGTTTAGACCTTCAGTGTTTGGATTTTTTTTAAACAAGTCCTGTTGTTAGTATATATTACTGGAGTGAAAAAAAGACTGTTGAGAAAAAAAAGTGGTTTTATTTTTAACCTCTGTATTAATTTTGTCAGCTGAAATATTTTGCACCCACAGAATGAATGAAGAATTGCTGTGCATGAAACAGTGAAATTCCTTTTTCTAAGAAGAGTGAAATGCTGTCTGTCAGAATCAGGAATAAAGAGCATAATTATCTAGTGTCCTTGGCAGTAGACAAGAGCTATTATATTTAGAATGGACACCTTGCATCTTCTCACATTGCAGAATGGACAATAATAAATTTGGTTGTGAGTTAGTTTCTATGATGGGTGGAGAATATACAAAATACACTTCCACACCATGTTACACAACTCCAGAGAGACAAAAAATCAAGGTACTGGGCAGACTGCAAAGTTCAATTTTGTACAAGTCAGAGGGGGTTTGGTTCAGAAGTCAAGCTTTTTAGGTTTTTATGTAAATCAAACTTTCCATAACTGCCATTTCTACATAATTTAGTGTGTGGCTAGTAACACCTAACAATTTAGACCATTTACTTTGCACCGTGCTTATCATACAAAGATTCTTTGAAAGGATTCAGATGAACTTAAAAGTTCAAGGATGTAGGTACTTACACTTTTGGTAATGGCTAGATGTGTACTTAGGGATATGAGAAAAATTCTGTATTTAATATATCTCCAAAGCTCATTAGAAATTCATGATGGTTCTGTACAATACTGACGCCCGATTAGCAATTTTAGCTTTTTTTATTTCTACAGAACATAAAATTCCTTTTATTTGTTTCTTTTTCTTTCTAGTTAAAGGCCTTTCTTAAGGCCTGAGCTGTTTTTCCATGTTTATTTTTAAGGGAGATCAGCATTGCACTGATGCAATTTTGTAACATATATATATACTTGGGTAAAAAAAAAATAGTGGGAACACTAGAAGTGAAAAAGTAGTAATATTTTTCTTAAATGTCTAAGTACCATTCATGCAATATTTACATTATTACTTCTATCTTCTGTGGTAGGTAAGAAAACGTAAGTAAACACGTAGTCAATTAGTAACTGCGCTGAAATAGCTTATAACAGCACAAGTGAGCTAGGGGATTGACAGGGTTGAAGAAAAAAAAGCTTGTTCATCACATGTAAGCCTTAAGGGAGAGAAAAAACTCATACCATAAGAGGGCTCAGCTAACACAGATACTTTGTACGATCAAATTGTTGTCAGCTAAGCGTCCAAAGACATGGAGAGTTATAAAATTTACCAATATGGATTCTACTGCTTATGACTGCAGGTTTAAGGACATGAGAAAAATGTATCACAAAGAATACAATTTCTGTTCTAGTAAGTTTGCATTTCTGGTAGAAAACTGTATTTAAAAAAGGTGTTACTAAAAAAAAGTATTACTTCCTTAGGTTTTTTCCTCTTCACTTTTGTAGTTGCATTCATTCTCTAGTAGTCTTCAGAAATCTGTCATTTTTTCTTTTTGTCTCGTACTTTTTGCAGCAGTTTGAGTGTTGTGCTCTTATGTCAGTGTGCAAGGGTTAGGCATGGGAAAGCTGGGTTTCTACCACGCAGGAGATAGAACTTTATTTTTCCAGGTACTGTTCCTTCGGACAATACTTCCTGTCCTCCTCTTCTGAAAAATTAAAATGTATGGTTTTAGTAATGCAGAGTACTGTAGGGGCTTCTTCAGTGTCTCTCTAAATCTGTCAGCCATTCAGCATTTCTGTGGATGCCATAGAAAGGAAACAAAATCCACATAAACTTCACAGTCATTTGAATAATTTCACTTTCTGTCAGTGAAACACACTCCCATATCTTGCTTATTGATGATATCTTTAAGCAGTCCATATTAATGGAATTTATTCTTTAAAACTTAATTAAGCAGCACTATGACATAATTTAAGATTACTTTGAACTTACTTGAGGAAACTGCAGTATTCCTATAAGTGGATTTTCCCCCAGACTTTTGCTTTTTTAAAGAGGTGCTTAAGTGAAATGAAAAGCTGTAAGTTTGTGATGGAAACTTCCATCATGACTTCTGCAATTACTGTTGTTCTTGTATAGGAGTGCCCCAAACAATACTGCTAAGTCACAAACTTCTTTGGAAGGTTGTCTGGTGAAGAAGTCAAACTGCTTAATAAACCAAAACTAAAATCATTATTGTGTAATCTTTATCTCAGTGAGACATTTTGAACCTAGGCTAGATTTGTCTCGTAAGTAAATGCAGCAGACCTGAAAGTTGAGTACAAGAGTTCAGAGGATGCAAAACATTTCAAGACAGGTGCACTTCTTTATTTTCATTCTGTTTTTATTCTCCAATGCGCAGGTGCCTTGACCCAAGCCATTCGCAATTTTGCAAAAAGCCTTGAAGGTTGGCTTTCAAATGCCATGAACAATATTCCACAGAGGATGATACAAACCAAGGTAGATAAAACTTGAAGCACTATTCTTACAGCAGCAAACCACATGGGCAATAGCATCTAAAAGGAGACGCATCTTAACTTTAATGTTAAATTATGTGCTTAGCATCAAGCATCAAATAATGGGAGAGGAAATAATATTATTTGATCTGCTGCATGGTATAATTCAAATATGAGGACTCATTAATATACACTATTAAAATAGTCAAGACTCAATCTGTAGAATAAATCTACTGAGTGCAATATTTAAAAATAATAAATTTCTTCATAGGTTGCCGCTGTAAGTGCCTTTGCCCAGACTCTGCGAAGATACACATCTCTTAATCACCTGGCTCAAGCAGCTCGTGCTGTGCTTCAAAATACTTCTCAAATCAACCAGATGCTCAATGATCTCAACCGTGTTGATTTTGCCAATGTTCAGGTAAAATTTAGCTTTGAATAGCAGGGGATTTTTATGTGTTATTTTCTCTATGGTTTTGAACATTATTGTCAGGCATCATTCTATCAAGAAAAGTCAAGTGCTGATATTTTACTCATTCATATACATGGTGACTTAGTCCAAATGTGATAGCTTAATGCTTTAGAAAGGTAAGAGCTCAGAACCATTACCTGTTTCCATTTACTCTCTTGAAATGCACATATTCTTCCAACTTCTATGCAAATGCAGAGTAAATACTTTCTTGGAATGAGTGCCATAAATCATGTCTTACTAATAGCAAAAATGGTATTTTAGGATTAGATCTCAGTCATGTATCTTCTGAATGTCTATTAAAGTTATTAAATGCATAGCACTGTCAGTAGAGATTGTCTCCATTATTTAAAACCCCATCCATTAGTATGTTTTTTCTATGTGTCTCTGCCTAAATTAACAAGATCTCCTGAATAATGGATTAGATTTGTATGGTAAGAACTTATAGAGCATAAATTCATGTTTTTACTAAGCTTAATTTCTCTATATGTTTTTGCTTGTTTGAAGAAAATTAATTTTTTCCTTTTGGCCAGCAAAGTGAAAGGATTCAGACTCCTGGTAGTTCTCTGTTTCTCTTCATTGTGAACGAGTGTTTTAATGTACATGTTAGCACACTTAACAGAAATCTAGTCAAGAGTTCTTGACCAGAGATACAATATATTAAGTGCAGTAATATGTTGACATGGATACAGTCTCTGAATGAGATGGTAACTTGGCACATGACAGCTAAAGTTTAAATGGAAATGGCTTGCAGTTAGTGAGCTATCATTTTTTTTCTCATTTTCTGAATTAAACAGCTTTATTAAAACTTGGTAACACTTAACTAAAGTGCTGATTACTGTATGCATATTGTGTTTCTCCACTCATGTGTAGCTTATGTTGTCTTTAAGTAATGTGTAATCTATTACTCTGTAGAGTCAGCAAACAATCCTTGCTTGCATACAACGTTTCTTTCATGAAATGACAAACCAGGATTTGTCTTTAAGCTTAACTTCTTCAGAACATAGGGAATGTTGCACTTGATTTCTCATTACTTCTTTTATTACTTTAGTCCCCAGCATTTGACTCTTCTTCCTTCTTGTCCTGCCTGAAATTCAAGAAAGATATTATGAGATACAAGTATTTCAGTAGCAAAACAACAAAAGTAGAAGCCTTTTTCACAAATGCATGTGGGAAACAGAAAACTTCAGTTGTTTACTTATTCATTCTAATTTCTGTATTTGATGGGTATTCTTTTGTGCTATGCTTTTCCCACCTATTTGCTTTCAACAAAATCACAAGAGAGATAAAATAAAAACCACTTCTTAGTCTGTCTAGTAAGTAGGTCCAGTCTCTTTCATCCATTGAAGACCGTAACCTTTGAGCTAGAATTGCACTGTGTGCTTTGGCTTATGTACTGTCAATTCAAGAGTTTCCATATGCTATAACAGGAGCAGGCTTCCTGGGTTTGCCAGTGTGATGACAACATGGTTCAGAGACTTGAAACAGATTTCAAGATGACTCTCCAACAGCAGAGCACTCTGGAGCAGTGGGCTGCCTGGCTTGATAATGTAATGATGCAAGCATTGAAACCGTATGAAGGAAGACCCAGCTTTCCTAAAGCAGCACGGCAGTTTCTGTTAAAATGGTCTTTCTACAGGTAGTATTTTCTAACTATTTTGCTAATTGCTGAATTGTGCATTGTACTGAATTTGACAAATCTAATATCAAATAGTGACTTGGTACATATTGAAAAACATGGGTGTTTTTTCAGAGGACTTCTGTTACTAACCTTGAACTCAGAGCTATCAGGAAATGACCCTTGTTTATTGTTTTAAAGACCATCTGAAAATGAATGCAGGTAATTTTGTTCAGACTTAGACACATATTATGAATTCTTTTGGTTAAAAAAACTATGCAGTTATTAAGTCACTGGTTTTAGTATTACTTATTAAAACATGGTGGCATCAATGTTTATTAGATAAGAAAGGTAAAAGCTGTTTTTAATATATGAAAAGAACATTAAGACAAGCATTCCATGTTAGCTGCTTATTGAAACAGTTATCAGAGTAAACCTTGTTCTTTGAACCTGACTGTAGCAACTACTTGCTGAAGATACAAAGATATAATATGAACACACAAGTCTATTGGTTTTGAATTCTAAGTTTAAAAGCTTTTAAACTTATAGCAATTAAAAGCATCACCCTGGAAAGATTGATATAACAGACACTATTTAAGTAATAGTTTCTTTAAAATCAAATCGTTTTCTTACCATTTTAGTTGTTTGTGTTTTCAACAAAGTTTCTTTCAAGTTAGTTTTACAGTTGGTCAATTATTGGTAGTTGTGCATAGGTCAGTACCAAAACCAAACCAGTCTAGTTATTTCTTAAGTGGTGTCCAACATTACATTCAGAGAAAGGAGAAAAGCAAATTATTGCCATTTCCTGGTCATCCCTTTAAATCAGACATTTGGGGATAATGTTGCTCCTGAGAATATTGGTTTTGAGGTGTAATGTCTGTCTACATGGGTAACTGTTAAAATGGCTGTGGCATATAATACATAAACATATATATATTTTTTATTTTTAATAGCTCAATGGTGATTCGGGATTTAACCTTGCGCAGTGCTGCTAGCTTTGGCTCTTTTCATCTGATCCGCTTGCTTTACGATGAATACATGTTTTACTTAGTAGAACATCGTGTTGCTCAGGCAACAGGAGAAACACCTATTGCAGTTATGGGAGAGGTAAGATAATATGTAAGAGACTAGATTGATAGATATAGTGATGAATTGGAGTAAGTGTTTTTGCACTTTTTTAAGCATGTATGTAGAATGGTAGGATGTTCTGCAGTATTGCAATACACTGAATTACAAACTTGGTTTCAAACTTGTTTCACTAGTTCATTATAAGAGTACTAAAATCACACTGAATTCTTAAAATAAATTATTTCTAAATGAACTTGCTTTTTTTAGAATTTGCACACAGATTCATGTGCATAGATTGAAAAATGTTGATCAACCTACAACCATTTTCCACTTTTTGAGACCTGAATATTTTATGTGAAAAGAAAAAAGAGCCTATTAATAGGCAAATGTTTACATGCATTTGTACACAAAACTCCCACACAAAATATATACTCTCTTTGACATAAGAAGGCTGCTTTACATGCAGAATTTTGGCTTGTACAGACCTGTTCATATACCAGTGCAGACATATATAGAGGTTTGAAACAAATTTGATTTTCATACAATTGTTTTAAAGGCTGTTGGTTTAAAAAGCAGATCTAGAGTCTCAATTCATAACTATTTTTTTGTACTCAGATGTGGCATCTGCAAGACAAAGTTTCTCTTATCCCTCTTCTTTTCAGTAGTTCATCTGTCCTTTTATTTTGAGTGAGAAAGTCAGGAAAGTATAAACAGTTTCCAAAGAGTAATGCCCTCAAATGTGCTGGAAAATGGATATATTTGAAAATATGCTAAATCATTAATAGGACAGATTTGTTACATTTTTACACTTGCGAGTCACTCTGTCATGTTCTGTGTTACCTGTAAATTGCAGGTAATTTTGCTAGTTGTGTTGTCATTCTTCCCACAAGGCTTATATTGATAGGCTTATTAAATATCATAAAGAGATTATATACTTTCAAAAGAAGTTGGAAAATGTCTCAGCTTGCTTTGTCAAATTATTTTGTTCCGTGTGTCATGACATGTTTCAGAAAACTTAAACTTTTCTACTTAGTAGAAGGACCCAGAATCAGCATTCATGCTCTTACATTTCTTGCCTTACATTTGCAGAAAGTACTACACAAGTATGCAGTTACTACATTCTTGTTGTCTCAGCAGGTTTTATATGTTAGACATAAATTTAGCATAGGGCCTTCTAAAAAGTTTATGAGACTGCAGATGGAAATGCTGTGAGGAAGTAAGTATTGCAAAATTTTGGAGGTGAGGGGAAGAATAGAAATAATGCATGAAATGCATGTCTTCCTATGTCTCTGTATATTCAATGGCTGAAATAAAATGAGGAAGATTACAGTCCAACAAGCTCTGTAAAACAGTATACTGGTTGCAACTGAGAAAAGCGTTCTCATACTTCACCCTTCCTATTCTTCCACCCTTGGACACAGGTATTGGCAAAATTCTTCTGGAAAAGACTTGTATCTGGTATCATCATTTATGGTTAGAAATGTATCTGTCTAAACAATGTGCTTTTCTTTTGATATCCATTGGTGGCATTTTACTCTTCCAAATTTCACACAAGAGAAATGGAGGAAGGAAAGGGAAGAAGGTTTCTAACTTACATGCGGTTTCTTTTAAAAGGTCTGGATTTTTGATGTAAATCAGTTACCAGGTTATAAACCCTTTCTCAGCAGTGCCTTTCATCTGTGTTACAGGTAGCTTAACAACACTGTGACATACCTCATTTTTTTTCCAGCACAATTAAAATGGTGCCTGGGAAATTTTAAAGATTTTTTTTTGTTACAACATTGGCAGTTCAGAATGAATATGCTTTATAGTGAATGGCTTTACAAAATACAGAAATTGCTCACTTCAAACAACAAAGGCCCTGAGGAAGCAATCTTTAAAAAAGGTTGTACTTCTCCATTCTAATTTTTGAGGGTTTACTTAGTGATAATTGTCTTAATAAGCACAAGACTGAAATGGAATGGGAAATTACTCTGCAATGGATGTGGCTGCAGCTAAGATTATACAGTTGAATGAATGCAACCATCAAACCAGTGGAGCACAGATTTCCTACATTATAGATATTGTAAGTCCATATTTGCTTAAGAATGTGTCCATTTTTTTATTGTTTATTTTGCAGTTTGGTGATTTAAATGCTGTGTCCCCTGGAAATATGGATAAAGGTAAGCATTTTAGTATTTCCAGGGTATAATTCTGTAGAGCTAATGTGTCTCTGAGCAAAATAAATCCTTATGTTTTAAAAATGCAGTCAAATAGAATTCATAGAGCTGTATCATCCTTTAAACTGCATGTATATACTCCATGGATACAATGATATAATACAATAGCTATGTATGTAATATGCCACATATAATAATGCTGGATTATTGTAGATTTGTTTTACAATAAAAATATTTTAAAGATGTTTATTGTTGTCACAAAGAAATATTCCAATTTATATGCAATTTTGTTATGTCTGATAGGATGGAGGAGGGTACCAGCTGTAGAAAAAAAGACAAGAGTGCACTTATGTATGTTTAACTAATGAATGTTTTGTTAAATCAAGAAGCAGAATTGTATGCAAGTAGTCAGGGAGAAATTAGTTCCTTATATTCTCTTCATGGCCTATTTTGATATGCATTCTTATACTGACTATTTGAATTGTTTGGGGTGATTTGACCTAAGAACACTCAACTACTGAGTATAAAAATGTTTGTCAAAATTGTTGTGGTCAAGTGACCACAACTCTCCTCACCTCAGTTTCCCTATCTATACCTAAAAGTAACAACTCTTGTTCACCACGTTTGGGAAATGAGGCATTTCTGAATATGAGGTTACCATTCTTTGTTAGACATCTTGAGATTGCACTTGTTTTTTTTCCAAAAAGTATGTAGCTCAAGTGATCAAACCTGAATCTGTTTATCTATTTGAGATAACAGTTGACTTTCTTCCATTAATTTTTTTTCCCACTGAAATTTTAATTTTCAGTTTGTGCTTTATCAGTTTGTGCTCTCCTGCATTTCAGCTATTACTTACAAAATAAAGAGCCTTGTATTAGAAACTTCTTGCTTTGCCATAGTTACCTGCTGGTTTGTTTGTGCAGATGAGGGCAGCGAAGTTGAAAGTGAAATAGATGAAGAGCTGGATGAAAGTGGAGAGCCACAAGCTAAGAGGGAGAAAACTGAGCTGAACCAGGCATTCCAGGTGGGCTGCATGCAGCCAGTGCTTGAGAGTGGAGTACAGCAGAACCTCCTGAACCCAATTCATAATGAGCACATTGTTGCAACTACTCAGACTATCAGGCAATGCAGTGCTACTGGAAATACATATACTGCAGTCTAATGTGAAACTTCCCCTGGCCTCCAACACATGCCCCATTGCATTTTAGCTGTTTAGGTTTGCTATGAAAAAGAAAAAAAAAAAAGAGAATAAGTCTGAAGGTTGACTGTTGTCAAATGTAACTGTTCTGATCATTATTTTGTTGGAGTTGTTAAATGGAATGGGTATATGTATTTTGCCAGGTGTGTTTAGAAACGAAAGAATTTTTGTAAACAAAATCATTTTACATTGGCCACTCAATATGAAGAAGTTTCTTTGTATCAAATGCAAGGAAGATTTTTGCAAAGTTTAATGTTAATGTTTTGTCCTCTTACAATAATTTAATTTTTTCATAGTTTTAAAAATATTTTAATGTTAATTATTAGTTATTATGCTGATTTCATATAGATAGGTTTTTAATTAGATGCACTTCTGTGAAATATCAAAAGAGCTATTTTCTTTGATTTACACTGGAGGCATACTTATTTGACAGCAGATGTATCAAATTTGTTATAAAAGGTGCTTTTCATCGTACTACGAGAAGACACTATTTTGATAAAATTGTGAGTATTCAGGGGGATTTTTTTGTAATAATGCTGGAGGGTTGAGAAGATCTAGTTTCTTCCTATGGGGAAGAAGCTGTTTAAATGACAGAATTGTATCAGAATGTGGTAATCTGTATGGCATAAATGTACCTAATTATCTGAACATGATGTAAACAATGCAAGCTTCGTTTAAAATCAACAGTTTCAGATATTATTTGCATACCAGTTCCTCTTTTTTGAAGACTACTGATTCTATATGTGAGGCCACTGAACAGATGCTTTTGATTGTTCAGTGGCACTGTAGTTGTTAGAAACTGAAGCTAAAAAAGAAGTGACTTGATTATTGTTAATTTTAAGTGTATGTGCTACTTATGCTGAACTGGACATACAGGAAAACATTCCATTTGGATGACTTTCTTCTATTCCAGGTCTTTTCCTACTAGTGGTTCAATCTGCTGCTCTTAGAAAAGATTTATAGAATGCAAGGAATGTAGCAACCTGCATCATTTTCCTTTCAAAAACATTTCCTTGTTGTTAAAGTGGATTTAAATTTTACAAAAATTAGACAAGGCAGTGTAACTGGCACACCTCACTTGTACTTATTCCCAATTGTGTAGAATTTGAATAGGTGGCTAGATGGACCATTGCCATTTAAGAATGTACATCAGGGATCATTGTACCTCGGCTATTACATGGTGCCTTAAACAGAACTGAAGCTAAGACTTAGTACTTTTTGTTATTCTTAACTCTTAAATTAATTCAACAAGGTGTGCCTGTCATTTTCAAATTCCCTAAGAAGTAAGGACAGGTTACACAGCCTTCAAAAGAATAAAATGATTTTTTTATTATTAAATGATTTTAATATCCCTCTTAGAATGACAATAGACCTATTTTTTCTCGTTTCTAGCTGGATTTCACTTTAATAGAAATAAAATTTGCTTGGGAATTTGGAAAGCAAAACTAGCTTTAATACCAACTTCAAATGTCAAAATAGATTGACCATAGTCCCAAGCATGATTATATATTTTCTAAACCCTTGCCTACTTTTAATTTTAAAAACTAAAAAGAAGTAAATGAGCAGGTACATAATGCAGTGCATGTTTTCAATTTCTATATTTTGTGGTGTATCAGCCAGATAGTACATTTTAATGGTTAAATAATATCAGTTTATAGAGACCATATTAATTGACATTAAAGAACTCAAGTTTTTCTTCACAAACATTTCATTATGCAGACACATGAATTTGCTACACTAAAGTATGAAATTAAATAAGGAAAAACAAAAGCCAAAAAGTGAATGAGAACACAAAAATATCAACTTTACAGGAAAGACTGTGTAAAACAATTAGGATTCTTTTATTCTCGTTTATCTAGTGTGTCTGAAAATGACTTTGAAGTCATATATACCAAATGGGAGAAGAGCATATAAAATGGAAATGTATTTATAGCAAACAGGTTTGTTGTTAGAGTTTACATATGCTCCAAATACAGCTGCACATAAACTAAAATGTCCTAACGTTATTAGTGCACAAAAATAAATTTTAATTCCTTTGCAGAATTGTGAACCTATCCAGCTCATTCTGTGTAGGCATAATTCCTACTAATGTCAGTAGATGGCTTTTGCCTCAGTAAAAAGTAAAAGTGAGGTTTATTCATTATTTCTTAACTCATAAATGCACTGAATCTCATTATAGATTTTGTTGTCACATATATCGCTCAGTGTGTCCTGATTTTTCCTTAGAAATCAGCACATCTGTACCCTTCACCAAAAATGCTAAAACTAAGCTGTGATAAATATTTACTCCCCTTCATTGTGCATTATAAGATGTTTACAAGTAAAATAAAGTTAAATAATTCAACATTTTTTTCATTTTCAGCTTTTTTTAAATTCTGTAATAGTTGTTTTAATTTTTATGTTTGTTTGTGTTTTCATATTCTTATACTTATTCTTTGGTTTAATGTTGAATTTGTTGTTGATGAGAAAAGAGTACAATTGTAAAAGGTAAAACTAGATCGGTAAATATGATAGGACTTGAGTATCTTTCATTATTTAGCTCTTCACTCCACTCAGTTGTTAACTTTCAAAAAGTGAAAAACAAAACTGAACAAAAATCTGAATACAAAAATTTGAATGTATTTCATAGTTTCTAAAAGCAATGAATTTTCAAGACAAATTGGAACTTTCACAGGTTCAGAAAACTGACTGGAGTCTCTATGCTTATGCTTAAATTCTAAAGATTTTACCAGATTTTTTTAGAGCAACTATCTTACTGTGTTGTAAACTTACAGATTTGGGGTCTTTTGTTTTGTTTTTACTGATGTTTCAATCAAACACTTAGATAAAACATTTTGCACACTCTTGCTGTTTAAAAGCTGGTTTTTAGTAATGGCTGAAGGAGAGAGACGAGTACCTCAGTGTGTATCCTGTGATGTGTCGCGTGCGGCTGCATTGCCACACCAGCCCTGGGCTCTGCTGTCAGTGCCAGGGAGAGGTGGAGCGTGTGCCCACAGGGTAGACATTATGACAGTTGACATGATTTATGTGTTTTATCTAATCTTGAAATGGAATCCAGAATAATTATTTTAGAGGCATTTCCCCCATTAGCACAAAATAGCACAGTGAACAGTGTGGGGGAAGAGGTTTTGTTGAGCTACCTTTTCAAAGCACAGGGCCCAATTTTCAAAAGTTTTATGTTTGTTAAAGTGTTTTGTTACATTTGCATCTTTCTGTGGTAAATCAGTTTTAAAACATATTTTTTCTTTTTTTCAGTTTTTTTTTGCTTGTACTGTAGCATGCTCTAAGCACCTTCATTTTTAAAAAGTTTCATAAAAATTTGGAAAATAGATGTTAAATTATTTGCCTGTAAAATAATGATTTACAGCATTACTGCCTTTAGTTCAAAAAAATAATAATGTTCTGTCATTCAGGAATGCATAGGTCTATATACCAATTTAATTTAAAGCGAGGTATTTTTAAATATCTGAAACATTTTTTGTTTTATCTTGTTTTCCCTAGGACAAATTATCTGATATCTTTATCAATCTCACCAGTTGACACCTGCACTGTTTAGAAAAAAATCCATGTTAGAGATGCACTGCAATCCAATTTAATTCACAATGCTTTTATGAAGGAAAACCAACCACTCATAGCCATAAATGTGCTGACAAAACCCCTAGATTTATTAGTAATATAAGTATAAAACAATAATTTCAGAGTTTAAAGTACAAATTTGAGAGAGCAAGATGAATTTCTGAAAATTGGGCCCTTGTCACACTAACAGGACATGCTCTATGTATACAGTTTAAAGCAAATTGATACATGGAACTCTAATATCTCTGTTAATTTGTTTGGTGATTTAACACTGATAAAAAAACTGGAATAGAAGCATAAACACACAGTGCTTAGTTCTAGTATTAGGAAATTAATTTGATATAATGCCTTGCATTAACCCTTTGAGCATTGTAAGTAACATGATGGGAACAAAGATTTTTAGATAATTTACCTAGTCCACTGAGCATATACTTTGAAATAGCTTATAGTGTTGTAAATTTTTTTTAACTATGTCTAAAGTAAATACTTGCATACAATATGGGGATGTTTTTTATTAATAGGGAGCTCTGTAGATGTAGGCAAAATATTAATTGCCATTGATATGTACTGTGTAATATAAAACAGTACTTCAGCTCCCTGGTTTTCATAACTGCATAGATATACAAAGAAAATCAAACATGATTCTACAGATAGGAAGTTGTCTACTTTAAGATGCCTTTAGAAGATAAAGGTTTAGAAAATATATTCAGCTATTTTGAAAATTTCCTGAGATAGATTAGTATTGGAATACTCTGGTACTGTAAAAGAGAAATCTTTAGGATAAAAGAACGTTTAGTAATAATAAATTTTGCAGAATATTTGATGTGTTTCATTGAAATTTTTGGCAGTGTTTGTGAGAAATAGGAACAAAAAGTGCACAATTATGTTAATATTCCTTTTAAAACTCAGTCACTGCAATAATGGCTAGCTAGAAGATGAAGGTATTTTATTAAATCTCACATCCAAGGGTGCAGTTTGGATGGCCCTTATTGAATGTCAGAATTTTAAAAGCAACCTAGAAATTGCACGAGCAAATATTTTTAAAAGCCCCTTTGTTCTTACAATTACTGCTTACAGGAACAAGGGAACAAGTGTAGTAGCAAGCAAAGATTCTTTTAACTTAGAGATACTGATGCCACCTTACTAAGTGAGAGTACAGTACATTTTCTACTGGTTTCTTGCAATATCAGTCAGCAAACACTAAAGCAGCTGTACTTATTTAAGTCTAGCTGAGGGCAAAGAAAAAGGGTATCATTTGAAGTTATTTAAGGGAATTACGTCAGTAGTATAGTGCAAGTAAGTTGTAAACATTTTTAGTCAGTTAATGCAAATTAATGCATAATTAATTAACATAAATGCAATACTCAAAGGGTTTTAATTTAACAACTTTTTTATTCATAATTTACTGTAAATGCTTCTGAGTTTGCATGCCTTGATCATTGCTGCTAGTGATTTTATGTGCCAGTAGACCTGAGTTTAATTTACCAATTTAACTAAGAAATAGTAAAAGCCACTTACAAAGTGACTGCCTAGTGTTTGTTTCAAGTAAAATATGCCTTAGTTTGAAAATGATCATTTTAATTCTTGTTTTATTTGGATTTTTTTTCTCCTTTTCCCGTTGGAAAAAAAATGGCATTTTGGGATTGGAAGCCCTGAGTAGTTAAATATTTGGAGATTGCTCATTAAGGCTGAAATTCACTGTAGAAAACAGGCCCAGAAAAAGCCTGTAGGCATCAAATGAGCCTCACTTAACACTATTTCAGGAAGATGTTCTTTGTATGTTCTTAAGCACTTTCTTGGTTATGGTGCAAACATCTTACAGGAATTTTCAGTTCTAGATTAATTTTACTCTGAAATATCTTTTTAGGAGGAATTTAGACTTCAGAGGACAAACCTTGAATGAATTGGTTTTTAACAGGAACTCAGTTCAGTTCTTTCTAACTAACTGATACCAGCAAAAGCTTTTTACACAAAGAATATTTAATGGGTTCCCCAAGTAAAGTTTCCTTCCATACAATATTAAAGTGACTGCCTTGTATTTAAACATTAAATACCCATCTAAAAGTAATCCAGTTAAGCAATTTAAAATATGTTGGGAAAATATCACTTTGTACCAAAGCAAGTTGCCCATTTCCACTCATACCCACTGAAAATTTGGATTTACAGTTAATAACCAATGAGGCTGTTAAAGAAACTTCGAGTGCCTTTCAAAAACTTGGAAAATTGTGCCTGAGGTGGTAAACTTTAATTAGGTTAATTCTAGAGCTACCAATCAGTAATTTTATCATCACTCAGGGCTTTCTTACCTTCTAGGAAACTTCCCTTGTTGCATTTATTTTATACTGTATTTTTTTTAAGTGCCATCATTTAAATTTCACTTAGTAAGTGGCAGATTACATTATCCAGTCCCACAGCACAGAAACATCATAACACTAGGACATATTCAAACTCTTATTTTCCAGTTGACTGAATATATTATGTAAATGAGGTAAGCAACTTTTTGTAGATTGTATGTGTGAGATAATGTAATGTTCTTTTCCAGTTTTTGGGCTACAGTTGAATATACTTTTTAATTATTTAAAGAAGACATCTTTACAGAATAACGTGATGGTTTTTTTTGTATAATGTATTTGATTTTGTAAATACGTATTTCCTGATGTGATTTTTGTGACAAATGCTAAATCTTTTAGTATATAATGTCCTCTCAGAACTGGCAGGAGCTAAATAATAGTTTGTTGGCAATTTGTATTGTGTACTGTACAATAACTGGGGACCTTTTATAATTATAAAAATATATATTAACTTTTAGTGTGTTGTATAAAAAAATGACTGGAACATACTAAAGACAGTAGGATTTTTCTGAATATTTCAGACTTGAACTCAGGCTAGCTTTCTTGTGTTTTTCAAAACAAAATTGTGTCTTGTCTTTTAAAATCAATAAATTTGTTTTCTTGTTACAAACATATCTGAATGGCTTCAGTTTTTATATAGCTAGATATTTTAGACTGATGTGCTGTCGATTTTGAGAGAAAAGTTGCTGCACTTGCACCTGTGAAATAAGACCACATTTTCTTCATTAAACAACAACACAACTAAGTAACAGGTGCATCTCAGATGGTGAAAAACCCAAGTCTTTGGAATCACAGAACCACTAGAGTTGGAAGGAACATCTGAAGATCATCTAATCCAGCCCACCCTGCCAAGGCAGAGTCACCTAGGAAGTGTCAGTTCAACTCACTTGATGTCATATTCCCAGTAAATAGAGACTGTAATGTACTTATTCATTATCCATAATTTTCCATTACAGATTTATGTAGTTAACAGCCAGCAGTCAGAGGCAAGCAGACTTTGGCCTCCAGGAATTAGAGGTGTCAGTTTGGTACCAGAAGAACCTACTTCTGCAATTTTTGCTATAAATATTCTGCAATATGCTAATGTGTTAAATGTTTTGACAATTTTAAAAAACATAATTGAAGGCCTAATCTTACTGGATCATCTATTCTGTGGGTCTCTAGTATGTGTTGCAGGCACCATGTATATTTCCTATAAAGAAATGCTGAATTTTATTTTAATGGGGAGGACCCACCAAGTAATAGATGCCAGAACATCAAAATAATTGTTGGATGCCAAGATTAAAGTAGGTATTTCACACAAAACTGTGGTAAAGGTGGAAGAGTTCTACCCTAAAGCTTACTTTTCTCAGGATGTTCAGCCATAAAATTCTTTAATTTCATATAAAGACCAAAAACTTAGTATAGTACAATATTGATACCTGCATTGCATCTTACCTTACAAAACTATAGCTACACCAGTGACCATGCAACTAAAGAGTCATGGAAAAGACCTTCAAGAACACCCAGTCCAATAGTCCACTCAACACTACCCATGTTACCCATAAACCACCAAACCACATTACCAGACACAGATGCCTCTTGAACACCTCCAGGGATGCTCACTCCACCACCTCTGTGGGAAACTGTTCCAATCTGACAACCCTAACAGTGAAAAAAACTTCTGATATCTGACTACCCCCTGTCTCAGCTTAAGGTCATTTCCTCTTGTTCTCTCACTGTAAGCACAGCAGAAGAGAGTCCTCATCTCACTGCAGCCTCCTTTCAGGCTAAACAAACTTTTCAAGACAAACAAACCCAGCTCTCTCAAGTATTCCTCATGTGACACATTCTAAAGCTTTCATGAGCTGTGTTACCCTTCTCTGGACATGCTCCAGGAACTCAGTGTCTGTTTTAAACTGAGGGGCCCAGAACTGAACACAGAATTTGAGCTGTGGCCTCCCCAGTGCTGGGTACAGGGGGACAATCCCTGCCCTGCTCCTGCTGCCCACACTATGCTGGAACAGGCCAGGATGCCATTGGCCTTCTTGGCCACCTGGGCACTGCTGGCTCATGTTCAGCTGCTCTCAGCAGCACCCCCAGGTCCTTTTCCTGTGGCAGCTTTGCAGCCACTCTGCCCCAGCCTGTGGCACTGCCTGGGGTTGTTGTCACCCAAGGGCAGGACCCAGCACTGGCCTTGTTGAGCCTCAAACCACTGGCCCTGGGCCATGATCCAGCCTGCCCAGATCCCTCTGCAGAGCCTTCCTGCCCTCCAGCACATCAACACTCCCACCCAGCCTGGAGTCATCTGCAAACTGACTGAGGCTGCACTCAATGCCCCACACAGATAATTGATAGAGATGTTAAACAGATAACATGACATCCCCAAAAAGAGCCCTGGGCAACCCCATTGGTGACTGGCCAACAACTTTAGTTCCATTCACCACCACTCTCTGGGCCTGGCCATGCTGGCAGTTTTTTACCAATCGAGGAGACCACTCATCAAAGCCACAAGCTGATTTTCTGTGAGGATTTTGCGGGAGACAGTGTCTAATGCTTTACTGAAGTCCAAATAATCCACAGCCTTCCTGTAATCTACTAGCAGGTCACTTTGTCGTAGAAGGAGATCAGCCTGGTCAAGCAGGACCTGCCTTTTGTAAATCCATTTTTTCTGGAATGTCCTGCATGTGCCATGTAATAGTCTTCATGGATCTCTTCCATAGCCTTGCCCAGAACAGAGATAAGACTGACAGTGACAGCCTTGCAATTCCCAGGATCATGCTTTCAACTCTACTTACAGATAGACATTGCATTTGCTAATTTCCAGTCTCCTAGAAACAGTAACCAGAACTGCTGGTAGATGATTGAGAGTGGTTTGGCAAGTTGCTTTACCAGTTCCTGCATTAACTTGGGGTGGATCTCATCAGAGCCCATGGACTTGTGAGTTCCTAATCGGCACAGCAGGTCACTGACCATTTCCTCCTGGATTATGGGTGCTTCACTATCTTCCTATCCAGTTTCCAGCTCTGGGTTCCTCGACTTGGGTATCCCAAGGACAAGTGAGAATGATATTAAAGACCAAGGCAAAGAAGGGATTAAGTGCCTCTGCCTTTTCCTCATGCCCTGCCACTCATTACACTACCCTCTGCATTCCACAAATGATAAGACACTACTCCTTTTGTTATCACTGTATTTATACAAGCTTTTTTTGCTGTCTTAAAATGCTGTGGCCAAATAAAGTTCTAGTAGGGCTTTGGCCCCTCTAATCTTCTCCCTATATGTTCTTGCAACATCCTTACACTCCTCAGAAGTTATTTGACCCTCATTCCAGAGATGATAGATTGTCTTTTCTTTGCACCCAAGTTGTCTTTAGCCAGGCTGATCTTTTTTTCCTGATGACTTGTCTTTCTAGACAAGGGGATAGCCTGATCCTGAATATTAAATAATTCCTTTTTAAAGCACATCCAGCCCTCCTGGGCTCATTTATCTTTCAATCCTGACTCCAAAGAGACTCTGTCAATCGATGTCCTAAACAGGCCTAGTCTGCTAGATGGAAGTCCAAGATGGAAGTTCTGCTGATGTCCCTCTTTAGTCCACCCAGTACTGAAAACTAATATTTCATGGTCTTTCTGCCCAAGATAGCCACCAACCACTGCCTCACCCACTAGTCTTTCTTTGCTTGTCATGGCTTAGGCCCAGCCTGCAGCTAAGACCCAGGCAGCCACTTGCTCATTCTCCTACCAGAGGGATCAGGGAGACAATCAGAAGGGTGACTGCCAGAAAACTTGTGGGCTGAGATAAAGACAGTTTAATAGGGAAAGCAAAAGCCATGCACACAATCCAAGCAAAATCACTTACATGCAAAGCACGATGCTGTATGGTCTGGAACATCCCTTTGGTCAATATCACCTGTCCTGGCTCTGTCTCCTCCCAACATCCCAAAGCAGCCCCAGTCCCCTCACCAGTGTGGCTGTACGAAAGCAGAAAAGGCCTTGGCTCCGTGCAAGCCCTGCTCAGCAATAACAAAAACATCTCTGTATTATCAACCCTGTGTTCAGCATGAATCCAAAACACAGCCCAATGCCAGACACTGAGAAGAAAGTTAACTCTATCCCTGCCAAAATGAGCACATGCACATAAAACCCCAGCTCTACAAGGGCATCTCCTCTGATGGCTCTTTCACCAGGTGTGTCAAGAAGTTACCTTACACACACACACACACACCCTGGTCTGCTTCCTTACTGCTGTGTTCTATTTCTACCAGACATTTGGCAAGCTGCAGTCATACACACATAAAAGGGCTACCACGAGACTTCTGCCAGCCACTTGAAGAACACCTCATCTGCCTGTCCATCCTGGTTGGGTGGTCTGTAACAGACTCACACCATGACATTCACCCTGCTGATCTTCCCCCGTCTTACCATAGCCCTCAGCCTTGTCATCTTCATCATAGCCATCAACTTCAATACAATCGAAATGCTCCCTAAGTGACCCCTTGCTATTTTATGTTTACAGAATATTCAAATTGGTTTGCTAATTCAGACAAGGCTTCATTTCCTAGCATGTGCCTCACTGACACTAAATAGGTTTTTCTCTGACACATACATGGGAAAACAATCCGTAGAGGAATATTGTCCCTAGAGATATCACACACCAACCAACTTTTGATATAGCCAGCAGCCTACATTGCTCAGCTCTTTTCCACTGACAGTGCTACCAGGAAGACCCTGCAAAATTCAACCTCTGTTGCTGTTCATATTAATTGAACTCATTTTATTATGGAAGTTCCATTCACAGTAACATAGGTCCACAGATCCAGAACTCTAAGCATGAAGTAAAGGAAAAATGTAGGAGAAACTTGAAAATACCGAGTATTTTAAGAAAACAGAAGTGCAAGAAAGGTAATATATTATTTCTATTACTTCTGTAAGGTAATTTTCTGCACAATGTTATTGTCAAATAAGATAGATTCTACATTGAGTTATTTTAAGTATATTTAATTTGGCTTACTTAAAGCATTCATTTTAATTATGTAAAATCATACAGACCCAGCGTGCATCAGTTGTTTAATTTTGTATTAAGGTCTATGCCAAAACCCACATGAAATATCAGCCAGTTATTTTTCCACAAAAGTGTCTGACCAAGGCAAGGAAGAAAAAACCACTATCTATTTTTGGCACTGTTAACATTATGCTGAAGAGACTTTTTATTCTGACTTGGTTCTTCTGGTCTCATTCAAAATTTTGCTAAATTCCATTGTACATACTTCCCCAATACATTAATTAATAAAATATGTAGGATTTTCCTGTTCAAAAACCAAAACAACCCCTTCTTGACTGCAATATGCCACTGCTGACCTTTTATTCTAAAGGTTTTACAAGCAGAACTATTCTAATAAGACTAATTCTGTGTATAGGCATTTGGCACAGGCACACTGTACATGAGATCTGCTGCTGCTTTTATCATCAGAGTTTATGGCAGATATAGTTGGTCAGTACATATTTAGTAACCTACTTGTTAGTAAAAGAGACATATTTTCAGAGATCTAGATGGAAGAGATATTAAAAACTGCTGTCTCAATACTCTGCAGCTGGATGTTACCTTTCCCTGCAACACATGGTGTCCTGTGTGTCAGGAGTGTGTCTGAAACAGCTGAAAAAGCTGCAATAGCAACATGTTGAAGTTAGGATCACAAATTGTGTTGTTGCAACACAGGCATTGAATTTACTGGTCTGTGAGTGACAAGGTAACTGTGGTCTTCAGTAGTTTCCAATGCCAAAGAAAAAATTAGACTTCCCTTCTTCCAGCTTCACTCAAAATCAAGGACCCAAAATCAAAAGGTGCAATAATTAAAATGGGACAGCCCTAGTCATCCCCACATAAATGACAGCATTCCCTCCCTGTGAACTTCTTGGTGGACTATTCTGTGAGCCTTTGGGAAGTGTAATTCTTCTTTCTGCACACTTTACCTCCACCCACTTATTATGGCAAATTCAAATCCATGCTTTACTACACCAACAAGTAGACAAGAAAAGCCTTGGTTTTGGAGGTTTCTGCTGACAAACTTGCTAGAATAACTGACAATATCTATGCTGAATAATGTACCCCAATCAACCTTTTTTGGTCTTTCTCCTACTAAAGAGAATTTAATTGACTTACATGTCCTAAAGTGTGGGTGGACTTTTATTTTTGTTAAAAATAAAAAAGTGGCCAAATAGGTAATCGGTTATAGACAAATTCCGTTGTGATGCCTGAAGAGGAAAGAACTGGTCTTATTTAACACCACCAGATCTGATGACTTTAAGCCCACTAAGCAGGATTGTAACTGCAGTTGCTCTCAACTTTAAAAGCAATGGGGCTTTACAGAGGCAACAAGCCAGTTGGGAAAGACTGTGACATTCAAACTCAGTTCTGTGTTCCAACACAGGGTATGCCTGTGGAACAAATACTGCTTGATCTGTTCTAGCCTTCAATGTCAAAGCAGCAGCTCAACAATAATGTTTAATAGAAGGTATTGTTGCACCTCCAGACTTAAATTTGGTTTTAAGAAGTATAAAATACTTGATTTAGCAAAAGAGACTGGAAATCTGGCATTTGTAGCATTAGTGATGAGCTCGTTGGTAGCAATAATTTGATACTATGGATACTGCTGACTTTGTTGATGATCAATGAAAGACAAAATTGAATTAAAAACCGTTTTCCTATTACTTCCACAGGTTTTGAAAGCAAAATCGTGCACACACAAGAAAGCATTCACAACAAGGTAGCAGTTTCAGGTGAGCAATATCCTATATAGTGCTTACAATCAAATTTTGATGGAATTCACCATATGAGGGATATGGTAGTGACTGTTTGAGCAACAACCCTCGAAGTTATTTCTTCACATTCTTGAATAACACCATAGTTTAAAGAGAGTGACGAAAATCTGAATAGGAAAATGATTGAAAATTACAAAAGCAGAACAGAAATTTATTATCACTTGGGTTTGGAGTTTTTTTCTTTTTTTTTTTTTTTTTTTTTTCTGATTCACCTAACAATTCAACATGTGCATTAAAGGCTAAAAGGAATTATCAAAATTTCCTGTCTTCAGTAGTCCAAGTTCACATTATCTACTGTTCTTCAAAGTTTTAGGAATACAGGTGGTTTTTTTCAGACACATTGTCCTCTTATTTGGTTTGATAATTAAAGCTAATTTATGTCTTCAGAAAACACACTTGCCCAGTGTGTCTTTGATAAAGGGCTGCAATATAGAAATTATCTCAGAACTCTCTCCTGTATGCCCCAGTTCCCCACTTCCTTCATCAAAAAAACATATATTTGGTTCAGGAATCAAGTTTGCTATCTTATAGTCACTCATGCAGATAAAAATTAATGTACTGGAGCCACAGGCATACAGCTGTTCAGGGGTTTAGGGTTGGTGCCCTAAGCTGGAACCAAGGCTGCCAGCTGAAGCTGAGGCAGTAAAAGCAGCAATGGCCATTGCCTGAAGCTGGCCTCTTCTGTGAGACACCATTTATCTTTTACACACAGGAGAAGCTGCTAAGGAGTAGGTGGTCAGTGTCTTATTTCTACTGAGCTGAGGTAGTCATCCAGTAAAGATCCTGGTAAAAAATCACATGTCTGTCTCCTTGTATATGTGAAAACACTTACCCCTCCAACTAGCCTTGCTGCCATCTTTTTCAGAGCACTGTGAGCAGCAACAACAACATCTTGCCTGTTGCTCCATTTTATTACTGGTGTGTAATCAAGTTCTCACATCTAGGAGAGATAAAATCTACCTGCAAGTCACTTTTCTGCTTATCCAGTAGACTTCTACAACTCTTAGCTGGCATTTGCCTTGTATTTCAGCTACCTGTAGATACCTTCTTCTGTGCTAAACAAATGCAGTGTTGCCATACCTGCATTTGTTCAAACTTTCACTGCAATAATGAATATGACAGCCTGGAAATCTCTGTTATTGGGACTAGATGTTAATTAAGAGGCTGTGGAATTGGCTTTGGGTGTAAGTAATCCTGCTGAGTGCTGAAGCACTGACTGTGTGCAGTGCACTTTGCACTTCATGCACATCCAGAAAACCTTGTTCCTCCTTCATATAGGGATAACATCAAATTCCCTCACAGAACGATCAAGAAGTTATTGTTACAGCTGAACCCTCTCAGTCATTAGTGCAAACAGAAGTTCAGCAACACGTGTGCCTCTTCTGTACCTTTTCTGGCTATAAAGAAGCTCAGAGGAACAATTCTCTGTGTAGCTGGAGATTGTCACTTTGGTACATGTTGTGTACAACCACACAATCCTCTGAACGCAGTCAGGGTGGCTACAGCTGCTACCTTTCCAGACAGGATAGCCATTTGGGTCCAGAGGTTACTGCATACATACTACACAATATCTGAAACACAATGAGCTGAGGCAAATTAGAAATTCACACTGTACTTTTAAACCCAAGAACACTTCTCAAATAATGTTAATATTATATTATATAATATATCATTAATTAACCTTCCTAGTGCATTTTTGACAGAGGCGCACATACGAAATTAACAGGATTTTGTTTGTTTATTTTTCCCTTTTACCACGACGGGGCGGGGGTGGCACTACCTAACGCCAACAAAAAACACACAATCCAGGAAGAGCTTATATAGCAAAACAGCGACACTCACTGCTGGACATCACAGTTGCAGCCCTACGCTCCTCGAAAACAAAGCGAAGGGAGCGAACAAACGCCAGGGAGGGGGAAGCCGAACTCCCAAGGGGTTCGCGAACCTTCTCCCTGCATCGCCGCCACGAAGCTCAGGTTCCGGTCTCCACACAGGAGTGTCCCCAGGCGCTGTGGTCATTCAGCTGGGAGACTCGGCGGAGGGAGGAACGGTGTCCCGGTGTCCCGGTGTCCCGGTGTCCCGGTGTCCCGGTGTCCCGGTGTCCCGGTGTCACCGCCTCCTCGCCTGGCGCGCCCTGCTGACTCCCCTGGGCACGGACAGGGAGACGGGCGGGAAGCGCGGGATCCCGGCCCCGCTGTCTCCGCAACGCAGCCTGGAAGCGTGAGGATGCTCCGCACTAGGGAGGAGCGGCCGGCGGGACTGCAGCTCGCCAGCCCCGGCCAGAAGGTCCTGCAGCTGGAGAGAGGCGGACGCGGACGTGACTGTGACACTTGGGTACGTACCGAAGCCCCTCGGCTTTTTGTGCCGCGCATCGCCTCCCAGGACGGGCTCTGCATCCCGCTCCGCCGGGACGCAGCTGGCTCCTAAGGACACTGGGCACTTCCCCAGGAGGTGCTGCGGGAGGAGGTGCTGTGCTCACGGGCTGTCAGCACCGCACGTAGCCCCGGTGCGGTGCGAGAGGCTCCCGCCCTGTTCCCTCGCCTTCCCCAGTGCCGGCGGCGGCCGTGAAGCGGCGCCAGGAGGCGTGCGCCGGGACACTCCGGGCTCGCAGCGGCTGCCCTGGCCAGGCCAGGGTGGCTTCAGCCCTTGGAGCACGGGGCTGTGCCAGGGGCTCTGCTGGGCTGCGGACGCTGATGCTGCTGGCACTCCGGCGGAGGGTCAGGCCGGCGGCGCTGCCCCGGCACGGCTGTCCCGGCCAGCCCTGCAGCCCCTCGGCTGCTGGAAAGCTGCTCCATCGGCCCAAGGTACAGACCGGCGTGTCAGGATCGTTTCTCTTCCCTGTTCTTGAGTTTGTAACTTCAGGCAGGGATGGACAGAAGAGGTCTTCCCCCTTACCTGAAGAACAGGGTCTTTTCTTGCTATGAAGACAAATGGGAGACACAAAATAACCAGCTGGAAAAGGAAGGAAGTAATGGAAGCCAGCCTGTAGTTGTACGAACATAACTACGTTTATTATTCTGTTGCTGTTGCTAGCTGGACTGCTGTGCTGTGACGGCAGCAGAGCACAGCAGTGCCTTGGGGATGCACTGTGCTGCTGGGAAAATCCAAATTGGTCCAGAAGGGTACTGCTTAGCCCTCAAGTAATTCTGGCTTGCTATTTCTAGGGAGACTGGCTTAAGATGTACAAATGATGTCTGCATGGGCACCTGTACTGACTTTCTTGAGAGCAATCTTTCTTTCGAAGTTGTGTCTTTACAGGGTAATAGCACAGCTGAAATTTTAAAATAATACCAACTGCTTGAATCTAGGTGAGGAGAAGAAACCCACCCGGAGTTGGTGTGTGTACAGAAAGTGGTTTGTGAGGTGGGTGAATGAGACCAACCTGGAGCAGCTCTAGACATGCAGTGCTTGTAGTAGCTTTGGTTTTTCAAAATGGATCTCAGTAACTTCTGAAAGGATTGATTTAACAGATATTATATGCTTGGTTTTTGGCCAGCAATATAAATGAATCAGTGTTAGTACTGGCATATAGATTTGTGTTTTCAGTCATCTAACATGTCGTTTAAGAAGGCATGACTGACATAAACTGACCACGAATCACAGCTGATATGGGCTTCTGTCTTGCATTGTATTATTTAGAAGATTGATCTGTAGTTACTGTTCTTTTCCTTTTACACCCATACTATTGAATGTGAAAGACCTGCTGGAAGCAAAGAGAAATTCAAAGATAATTTCTTGGTTTGGGGATTTTTTTTTTATATTAATGGAAGGGCTTGCATAGGACACAATTGAAAACTTTGGTGCTATAGTGTGGGTATATTGAGTTTTTGTGTCCAACAACACTGGGCTTCAGTTTAATGGTTAATGATTAATGGTTAAATTATGGTTAATAAACCACATTTGAAAGTTTTGGATGAGGGCGCATTGATGTGTCATTGTTGTTAAAAGAGAAGTATTGCAAACCTGTTTTGAAGTGCAGGCTGTCTTCTTTTTTCTTTTCCTTTCATAAGGAGATGTTCAAATTACACCCTATCAGATCCTATGGGTAATACAAAACTTTTTAATGGTATCTGGTAGTTCAGCAACTTAATGCTTGGATACTTTGATTGTTAAGTAAGAGAAGAAGTTGGCAAATAGCTGGATGGTACAGTCTATTATTAGTACTGCTAATGTGTGGGTTTAGTACTGCTGTGTGTACTGTTCTGTACTGTTACTAGTACTGCTAGTGTGTTTTTCTAGCACTAGTATGCGATTATTAGTATTATCTTACTAATATTTGTATTTTCTCACTTAAGATGGACAATTTTGCTGTGAAAAGAAAAGCTTCTTTTACAAATGTTGAACAGAATAGACCATACTCTAGTGCCTTATGTTATTTAAGCAATAAAATGAATTTATATAATCTGAAATCTTTACTTTTTCCCCCCTCCCTGCTTCACATTGAAATGGTGAAAATTACTTTCTTTTCAAACTTTCTACTAAATATACGTCCCCAAACTTATATACTGGGTAAGTCTGGAAAAATATTAATAGTTGGACTCAATGATCCTAGAGCAGTTTTCCAACCTAAATGATTTTGTCATTTAAGTAACAAAAACAACAAAATTAAAAGATCCTAGCTTTCAAAACCATATACTTTCTTTACCAATAAGAGAATATTTTTGGGGAAGTACCTTTATACAGAATAAAGCATTAAGTCTATATGTGTATTTTCAAGTGATAAAATACTCTTGATCAAACTGTCTGGTCAAAAATTAATCCAAGTTCAGATCCATCAGGACTGGATGTTTTTATGCACTCAGTTTATATGTAGTTTTTATACTTCATGTATCACTGTTGCATTTGTCTGAATCTTTTGTATAATTGTAATTTAATAATAGTAATTAAATATAGAGCTAACTAGGAATGTAGACTACACTGCATAGCATAATGTACGGTATACAGTTTATTACTGGTACTTAGAGTGATTTTGAAGTCTAACTTTAAACAGGGTTATACTGTGGGTGATTGGTTGCTGGACTTTGTACTCCTTACTTGCAGCTGTTGGTAAGAATTCCACCAGCTCAGGCTTTAAACACTTACTGTTCATGTGGATGCATGCTGGGGCAATACAGGGTCTAAAGTCAAGAGATGTAAGTACAACCTTTCTGTTACCCAGAAAGGAACCCTGAAATAATGGCATTTCTCCTGAAGTGGAATAACTGGTGCTTGCAAAAACTGTCAAATAAATACAAGATGTTAAAACAAGGAAAAAGGTGTTATTATGCTTTTTCAGAAAACAGACCTGTTTCAAGTGTGCGACAGTAGAAAGCAAGAATCTCCACAATGCAGTATTCATATATGTGCAGAAAGAAGAAACACTGGACTTTCTCAAGTACAGGTGCCACAGGAAGCAGGTGAGTGTACTTCTGAGTGTGGTGCAGAGGGACCAGCTCTCCCAGCTGGAGCTGCAGTAGCTCAGGAAAAGCACCTATGAGGAAGATTATGGATTCTGGAGAGCTGTGAGCTGAAGAAGAGCTGCAGACTCTTGTGCCTCTTGAGGTCTCTTGTGGAGGAGAGGCATTGTCAGTAAGACAGATGATCACTTGGTCCAAATTACTATCTGGGACAGTTCATCACCGCTGATTTGGAAATGAAAGTGTAATCTGCAAAGGAACTCTTGAAAGGTAGGCAGCTGCTGCTGAGATGGCTCTGACCTTCAGTCAAAATATTTTAATAGGAGCAGAACAGAAGAAATCCTGCTGTCTCACAGTGCATTTCTTTGGGCTGTGATATTAAAAATGTAATTTATAGCTGGTTATGGAATGATCATAACAGAACTGCAAAGTTCTGGTAAAAATAGCGAGAACTTCTCAGAAGAAAGTAGAAAATTATTGTCCAGGGAGTATTCCCAAAAGGCCAAGAAAAAATCCAGGGCTGCAACCTACCAAGGATCTAAGGAAGCTTAAGAGCAGATAGTAGTGTGTCCTAAGATGCAAATATAATAGTGTGGTGGTTTCTCCATGGCTGCTAGGCCTCTTGTATTCCCTATCCTGTGTAAGCTGGTATGTAAATGGATTTCAGTGATCTTATACTGAGACCAGTGAAGTTATTGAAAGGTTCAGACTTTGCTAGTGTCACAGTTGAGACAGGTGCGACTTGACACTCCAAGGTCCATACGGCAATAGCAAATTTTTGATTACAGCTTTTAGGATAGGATTTTCAAAAGCCTCGCATTTGGTCCTGATTGCCTACAATTTTGTTACCAGCACACTGGCCAACAGTTGCCTGCATCGATGCTCATCAGGGATTGGCTAGCGTCCGTTGTTTGAATTTGAATCTCTCGGCTTCTCGGTGCCTTCTTCGTGGACACGTTTACTTCTTTCCCTTAATGGCGCAGGCTGGCCGAGTTACGGTCAGGGTTACTGATGACTGTGCGGCCTCCAGGCCAGCTGTTAGTTGTCACAGTAAAACAACTCTAATTCTGTTACACTGCTGTTTAATTGCTCTGAAACACCAGTTTGTCTGAAGTATTTTTTTCTACCTTATCTAAACTTTCTTGAATACTTTTTAAAGCATCCTATAGAATCCCTGGAATCTCGTAGTGGTTTTGGTTTCTTCTGTTGATTTATTACTGTAATTTTTTTGTCTCCTACAAGTATCAAGGATATAAACACAGACATATAAACACAAAATTTAAGCTTCTAAAGAAAAAGACATCCAGCTTCACTGTACCTAGCAGAAGTAAATAACATTGTGCTCAGTTTTGGCAATTTTAATATTAAACAGAGTTTAGATCTGTTGAAGCTGAAAAGAAGAACAAACAGCTAACAGGTGCAGAACTCATATTTCTGCATTAAAGTGCAAGTTCTGGACAAAAGCCTGTTACAACAGCTCTTCACTCATTATTTGTTTTGCCTGAGGTTACTAGGAAAAACAAAATCCCTGATACATTTGCAAGAAAAGGTTATTAGCTGTTACTAATAGTTTGGAGTGAATAAGGGGGGTGAGAAAGTAATATTTTTCTGATTCAGCATATATTTTGACAAAATTCAACAGCAGCCTAAAAGATAATGTAATTTTTCTCACTAGTTATATACGGAGTAAACTCACCAATGCCTAGATAAGCTGCGTTTTCAAACTGCCTTTTTATTTAAAGAACATGGATAGGATGGTCTAGATGAAACTGAAAGAGTAGTCCTTATTTTTGTTCTGAAAAATGAGCACTCTTTTTTGAAATCCTGATTTTTTTCCTTTCCCCTTACCTTCCATGTAACAATATTTGCAGTAGTCCTGTTAGTTGTAAATGACAGACCTAAAAACTGGGAGGATTGCAGTTTAGTTCCTCTTTGTTTACAGCTGAAAAAAGGTTAAGAAATCTGTAATAAATTTGTGGCTTGGTCCTTATACATGTTAAGTCAAGTCAAGAGAGGTAGTAAAATCTGGGTGTTACATATGCAGTAAAGACTATATTTTTTAGAATGTTGGTGTCCATTTATAGAAGGCCATTAATTTTTTAACAGTTAGTAAAATTAGTGAAAGCCCCAGGGAAAGTCTGCTGTATCTTATCACATATTTATATTATTACTTGTATTTCTTTAAGATCCTTCACATCTTCCTATATTTCTTTAAGGTCCTTCATATCTTCTATGAGAGTTGCCTCTGAGCTTTAGAATTTTGAATGAGTCAGACACAAATCTTTATCCCACAAAAATGTATACTAATAATTTTTCCGCTGTGATTTATTGCCTTTGACTGGAAGGTACATGGGTGGCATTACACTTGTGTTTATAAGATTGGGTTCTTTTGTGCCAAAAGCAAATTGGAACTCTTTAATACAGATATCTGGAAAGCAAACCATCTGTGCTGAGGTTATGACAATCTGACCACTTCAGTTTTCTTGTTGTTATAGTTCAAATCTAAAGGATCACTTCATGTATCACCACAACTTTTTCTTTGCTGTTTCATGGTAGCTCATTCTCTTTAAGTCTTACATAAAACTATATTTGAAATGTAATGATGTTCTCAGAAGGGTGTGGACATAGAATTAGCAAAAATAAAGTAGAAATAAATACATCCTTAATTAGAAAACGAGCATGGTCTTCTTTTCCTGCAAATTTGGTAACTTTACATCAGGCTCATGCTCTTCAAGGTTTTTTTTATACAAAGGAAGTGCACTGACTCATTAAATGTCAAGTTGAATAGACAAGAACAGTGTAAAATCAATTTTCAACTAGCAGTAGGAGGGTTTGCAGGAGTTATAGCTGGATACAATGAAGTGCCTGAGGTGTCTAACTTCTGATTACAGTTGGAGCAGTTTTAGGTTACATTTAGGCTTCGAGGGGGTCTCTCAATATTAAAAATTCACTGAAAGGACTACATTTACAATTTTACCAAGAAGCAAGCAAGGCAAGTAAGTATAGTACTGCGTTATTCAAAATAGAAAAAAAGGAAAAATCCTGCTCTAAATCGCACTAGAATCATTAGTGAAAGATAAAGGCCCTCTTGCAGCACCACAAAGAAGCATTTGGTGGTACTTGAAATTACATCTTTGATAGTTGATACTGCACTGCCCCACCTTCAGAAATATATTTTCTGGTGCTCAATGAAGCACTGCTAGCTGTACAATGAAACAGATGCTCCCAATGGAAAAAGTACCAGGGATCATCTCATGAATTGGTCTCTTATTGTGGCCAGGAAAAAAAGCTGCTCACCAAAGCAGCTAGATAAAATTCTATTTGCTTCTTTTCTATTCAAGCATCAGATGCTTGAGTCTTTTGGGCTATTTTTAGTTCTTCCAAAACTGTGTTTCAGGTAAATGACTACTCCTTATCACAAATAGTGTGGCATTTGCCTTTTGACCTACCAGGGAATATATATAAACTTTGCTTGCTTTGCTCTCAAAGTGGGCCTGCTGATACCATTTTAACATGAAACTTCATTCTGGTTATTTTAAGATTTTTCAACAGCCTGTGGAAAACTGTAGACACTTGCAGGTTTTGAAGAAAAGCAGTATTGATGAAGAATAGGGCATACACTGATGTGCAGTTTGAGAGGGAATTTATGAGGAATCAAAGAGATGGCATTGTGGCATGACATCCCCCCTACCACAGAAGAGCTTATCTGCTTTGTCAGTCAACTGGTGCAATAGCTCTGGACATTCTTCCCCACACATGATGTGATGGATAACTTGCTAGTGAGTTATTTCTCTCTGTGGCACCAGAGCTAGAACTACCAATAAACACCCAGATGTGAGAACAGACGTGGGAAGATGGAAGTTCCTGACTGAGAAACACTACTTTACAAACTATAAAAGCTACACACACTTTCATGAAGACAGAAACCTCCTACACACTGTGGAAATGTGTGGGACTTCTCATGCAGAAGTTGGATGCAAATCTGGCAGATACTTCCTAGGAACTGAGTGAAAGAATTCTGTGTGTACTCCATCACCAATTTGGTGGTAAGTCACATTGAATTCTAATCTATACTAATTCTTCGTTAGCTGTGAGTATAGATACCTTTATCATGCACTGTATTTTATCTACTGGTAGTTATTTTTGTTTTACTCCTGTGTAGTAAGTAGTCTGTTTAAAATCTTATGTCTGTTAATTTTGTTAATTCAATAAATAATTCATCTTGTAATAGACCTAATCAACCATTATTAAGAACTTGTGAGTGAGAGCAATCTTGGACGCAGGCTGCCTCAAACAGAGCCACTCTCAGAAATCTGCATCTCAGGAGGATTTAATTTGTCACAGCAAACAGCAATCTAGACTGACAGATATCTGCTCCATATTCAGCTTAAGTACTTAATTCAGGAACACTTTTTCAGGAAAGTTTTGGGGGTGCCTTTGCTTATGGCAATCCCTGTCACTTGTCCTTAGATGCCCAGAGCTTCCATTGCCTGGCAGAGGCCTGCAAGTCTAGCAGAAGTGTTTTGGGACCATCATACTGCACAACACTTCTGGCAGCACCTTGGCTTTGTTACTGTGCTTTGATGTCCTTATCACAGGCACTGATCTGACATGGGACAAAGAGAGAATGAAAAAGGTGTAGGAGAGATAAGGATCTCAAGTCTTGCTTTCACTATTGCCATAATCAATTTTATACCAACATTTTCAGCACAGATGAACCTATCCATTTCTCTCCAGAAGGCAGTGGTGTGAGGAAATTTGGATCTGATAAGGTTGAGCAGGGGTCAGAAGAAATGCGGGAGCAGCAGAGGCAGAGCAGTAAGATGGGCATGCAGCTCTCACTTGTGCTCTGAGCGTGGCTCGGGCTAACTGTGCCAAGGACAACCTCATCAGAAGGCTTGTGAGTGACCACATCTTGCAATCCATCATGAAAGTTATATAGATCAAAGTGTTATCTAGTTCCTCTATATTCCTCTAGACATTAACATGATCTCTTAGAGTTTGTTGGTATCATATCTTTATGAGGTTTTGTCTCGTCTACAGCAAATGTGGCTAATCACAAAGATTTTCCATGTGGAAATTCATCACGGAAGGATTTTCAGAGCTTTGCAGACTCCTGAAATGTAGACTCTGTCTGGTATGGCAGCAAGAAAATATTTGTCTTTTGCAGTCTCTTAACAACATCTGAGTATTTCCACCTCTTCCTGCACTCAGCTGCCTTAATAAATAAAAAATGCCATCACCCCTGTCTTACAGAAGAAACTGAGGGATGGCACGGCTATGACTTATTACTCATTATAATAAGAAGGTTGATTTTGGGACCCTTCTGCCAGTAGATCAGTGACTCTGATTTTGCTTGTGAAATGACAAAGAAAGGGCAGCAGGGCACATAGGAAGAAAGAACTGTTGAAAGGCTGTGAAATATGGTGTAAGTAAAGTTAATCTGACTTGAGAATTCCAATTGCAGACACCTGTTCTGATTCTGCAGCTTTAGTTGAGATGTTAAATGACCCCCACAGGTAAATCTGAATATAGCTGTACCACAGGAATGTGCAATCAGTTTTCAAGCTTTTGCCTGAAAAAACAGCAATTTGTTTGAAACAGTTTGGAAATCAGGGATTTTTGATTAGCCACTAGAAAAAGTCTCAGACATTGCTTCCAGACTATTGCATTGGATCCTTCAATGCCTTTGAAAATACAAGCTGGTGCCTGAGCAGACTGAGCTTGCTTGGTTCATTTATTTTGTTGAAGTGACTGTTTTGCTAAAGATAATAAGCCCCTTGTGTGAGACAACTCCAGCATTGTGAAACAATGTGTTTTGTGACCTCTGACCATTTGCTGGGTCTATTTTTTACAAAGCAAAGTGAGCCCCTCTGTCTGATCAGCTTCACAGAGATCACTGGTTGGACTCTGAATTGCAAGCAGCTATGGGATGTGGCTTGGGGGGAGGACAGCAAAGCTGTATCTCTGCTGGCCCAGCGCCAGGCCACCTGCTTTGTAAATAAGAGCAACTATTTCTAGTAACATTTAATTGCCAGAGCTAGTCTTGGCTGCTGTTCCACTTCACTCCTCCCAGCTGCAGAGCCACTGTACTTCCTGCTCCACATGTGCAGGCAAAACATCACACACAGTTGGCCCAGCATCAGTCTGTAAGTTTATTCAGCCTCTACCCTGTCTCTCTCTGGCTGCAACCTTGAATGAAGTCAGCAGTCAGTAGTGTTTTCTCAGGTTGTCTGGTTTTCCTGCTGTGAATCCAAGGAACAATTAGGTTTTTCAGGGCAAGAGCAAAAGTGCTGGCCCAAGCAGACTGTTTGGTATTTTTCTGTAAGCTTTCATCACACAGCCAGTGCAAGTGTCCATAGCTAAGGTTAAATGGAGCAGTCAACCACAATATTTGCAGGTAACAGAGGGAGTGCTGTCTCCACCACTCATGCTATTTTGTACATAGGCCTATTTTGCTGGAAAAGCAACCTGTTTACAATGACAGTGTTCCCAAAGTCTATACAGTACTGCTTCAAAGGATTAATCCCTTTACTCTTCAGTAGCTTCTTGGCTGGGTAATCCAGTTCTATTGAATTTCAGCCAGAGATTGCCCACACATTACTAGATTGTTTCTTTGACAAATAATGGCTCAGCTGTCTCTCCCTGATGTATTGCTGCCTGAAAACTAGTCTCCTTCATATTCCATATTATAGAAGGAATTTACCATTGACCCCCAAATTAGTCTGCATGCATGCATGGAAAAAAAAAAAAAACCCAAAACAACTACAACAGAAAACCATTTAAGAACCTTCTGGAGGATCAAGGCGTAAAAACAGATTCTGATTATCAACCCACAGCATTTGCATTAAAATGTGAGTCTATGAGCCTTTCTTCAGCATTTTGTAATTGTCCTGAGTAGTTTTTGATAGATAAATATGCAGTACCACAAGGTAGATATCATATAGATACCACATGGTAACAGGGGCAATTAGCCATCCATATCACATTCCAGCAATTGCACTGTATTTTATTGATGTAATTGTGCCCAGGACATTGCAAGAAGGTTCTGGTGTATGTTTCACCACTTCCCTTTCACATTCTGAGTCAACAGCAAGAGTCTTTGAGGCTTTTGCAAAAGTCCTTTACCCCATTTTAGGGTGACTACAGCACTCCTATTCCCTTTGTTCTGCCATGGAACATTCCTCATTGTTTTTTTTCCCTGCTCCTACTGAAGATCTGCAGTCACTGACCTGCACTGTTCATTATGTGTTCCCAAGACAGCAGTGATGCTGTGATGCACATGGCATAGGTGACCTTTTGGGCCTGAGGAGTGATTGATGGTCTGCGCTATCATTGATCCAGGCAGAGCCCACCACCTCTCCAGAGTGAGCACACCCAGTCTGTTGTGCCCACAGCCCACAGCCCACAGCCAGGCAAGAATGCCCTCTCCCCAGCATTGTTGGATTGTTTTCCATGTTTTCCCACCTACCCTGCGTTATCTCCTCAGCAAGGTCACTCACAGGAGCACTGGGAGCACTGTCCTCCTCAGGCATGTCAGATGGGAAGGGACAGGGATCTGAGGGGGTTGAGGAGTCTGGAGTAGCTGAGGGGGATGGCAGAGGCTGGAGGGCTGAGCAATGGTAGGGGCAGAGGACTAGGGACATTAGGGTGTGGGCTGGGGACACTGAGGAGACATGAGGAAACTGATGACATAAATACTTGAAAAGTGTATTGTTTGCAGTATCTCAGTCGTGACGAGAAACTGAGACCCATTGTTTAAAGTTTCATAAACCATAAAAAAGTTTTTTCACCAAGGAGAGAAGTTGCTCAACCAAGAGAGCAGGCCGTGAGCCAATGTCCTGTGGTGAACTTGTGGCCATGAACGGATAAGGTGAGGTGGGGGCCATCCCCCAAATAACCACCAGAGACCCTCTTGAGGCATTCCCCAAATTGTATATGAATGTACAGCTTTGTATATGTAAGTTCGAAGAGCGGGAACGGACATTCTGGTAGTGTGCTAGCACGTTTTATGAGGAGTGGTCCCCCGGTGACCCAGCACTGAAATAAAGTAATGCCTGCTCTCTAACATTGAAATTACAGTGTTAGAGAGTTGCATTCCACCTCTCGGTTCCGCTGAGGGCAGCTGGGGGTCATGAGGGGAGTGGAGGGCCCTGGGTGGAGCAGAGAGCCCTGAGTGGAGCGGAGGGCTCTGAGTGGAGCGGAGGGCTCTGAATGGAGCGGAGGGCTCTGAGGGGAGCGGAGGGCTCTGAATGGAGCGGAGGGCTCTGAGGGCACGGGCGGTGCTGGTGCAGCGCGGCGCGGTCCGGGACGCGAGGCCGGGGGGTCCCGCGGGGCCGGGCTGGCGCGGGCGCGAGCCGCGCGTCGCGCGTCGGGCGCGTGCCGGTGCCCGGCGGCCGTTGCCGGTGCCGGGCGTTGTGCGCGCGCCGCCGCGTGTCGCGACAGTTGCCGCCCGGCGCGATGGCGAAGCCGCCGCTGCCGGCTGGTTTCCGCCCCTCCACCTCCGCCATCTGGCCCCACTATCGCCCCGCCATCCCCCGGCCCTGCACCTTCCCCATGAAGCTGTGGATGCTGGTCAACAGCCCGTGCGTCGACTCGGTGCGCTGGGACGCCCGCGGCGAAGGGCTATTCATCGACCAGAGGCTCTTCGAGCAGGAGCTGCTGGGCGTGGGGCCCAGCGCCGCCGGGGTGGAGGAGCTCTTCAAAACCAAGAACTTCGGCAGCATAGTCCGCCAGCTCAACCTGTACGGCTTCCACAAGCTGACGGTGAGTTCGACCAGCAGCGTGTTCGGGCCCAGAAGGCGGCCCACGGCGGGGGTCGATACCAGCTACACTGATGGGCCCCTGCACCACTTCTGGAACCCGCATTTTCGCTTCGACCGCCCCGACCTCCTCGTAAAGATCAGGAGACTGACCAAGGCCAACAAGGAGAAGCTGGACGCTGGCCTGGAGGTGACCAGCCGCCTGCACGACGACTTGCAGTACATTACTGGGAGGGGACTTGCTGTTGTCGCCCATGTCCCTCGGCGAGGTCGGAAGGAGCGGTGAGACGGGCGGGTCACGGGTGGCTGCGGTCGGCCTGGGGGTGGCACGCACCTAGGAAATTGACACTGCCCTGGGGGGAGCGAGTCACCTGCCCTTGCTGGGGTTCACACGGTGTAAGAAAAGAGTTATTCTTCAGGAAGGTAGATCTGCTGCCAGTAAACACAGGGGATGTAATTACAGATGACTCAAATACACAATATCAATATCCGTTTCTGAATCTAGATACCTCTCACTGCATAACTCACAGCTCCTGCTTGTATTGTCTGGAATGAATGATGTGGTTCCCATGTTTCACTGTGCCTGTAGACTGCCAGCAAAGACCTAAAACTAATATACATGCCAAATTGTCCTTAGATAAAAGGTGCAGCATGCATCTTTCAATATGTTTAAAATCTTTGTAATAATTTAAAAAAAAAACAAAAAACCCACATGTTCAGTGTGCTTTGAAAATGAAGAGACCAATCAAAAGAAAATACTGCAGCGGTTCTGCTTTTTGCATCTTATGTTTTCAGCTGTGGGAAACCATACACAACACAGAGAAAAATGGAAAGGAGAAAGGAAGACTTTGAGATCTACTTTAGGAACACACACAAATTGAGTAATTTTCAATGTACTTAAATTCAGGAAAAACTTCATAGAAAAGTCAGTTATTATCTCAATGAAATGTTGCTTTATGCAATGTGCTAAGAGCTATTATTCATCACATACCAGTTTTCTAAAATATGAATTGTTGAGTAACACATTCACATGAACTGAAAATATATCTGTGGATACTTCGTAACCTTCAAAACCTTGCCTTTTCCTACAAATAATATTTAGTCAGGCTCTTTCTCTTTTTTGTTTATTTTGTTTCAAATTAACTTCTGGTCTTATTTCACATCACTCACATTACATAGCTCTTGGCCATATTGCTTTTCTGATAACACTAAGATGTGCTAACATGAGGCCTTAGATATCTGAAAGACCTTTTGCACCTTTCACCCAAAGAAAAGTTCCCCAACCCAGGGCATCACAAACAGTATCAAAGTTACCTGGGCCACTACTGGGATGGCTGAGGATGGGCAGGATACTGATTGTGCAGCTGAGCAGAGACTGATGTGACATTGTTGCCCTGCATTAGCACAACAAGGGGAATCAGATGAGGTAATCCAGAAAATCTTCCTAATTTTGGAATGGGAATGAGCTCAGAGCCTAGAGTTTTTGTAAAGCTTGTGCAAAAGGCTGAGTTGGATTCAGATAATGAGAGAAGCTGCTTCTTTGCAATATGTACAGACTGTCTGTGGCCAGCACTGCCTCATTGCTCTCTGCTCCACGTGGGTAGATAGTTCCTACTCAAATCTTCAGACTGTGTTGTCATTCTCTCCTCTAAGACCATTTTATAATGATGAGAAGCAAATGAAACTAAGTGAAATAAGACAAAGTACCTCAAACCTGCAAGGCTCTTTTAGAGTACAGTGGCTGAACAGGCACCTAATTCACAACCTGAGATGTCCTTCCATGAGGTTACTATTGCAAATTACTGAGTCCTGGTGCTACCTAAGAATACCATGGGTCCTTCAGATCTCAGTTTACTATGCCATACACAGAAAGAAAAGCTGGAACAACTTATGTAAAACTTAATGTGTTTAGGGCAGATACTATGGAAGAAGGTGCTGTCCATGGCTTTTGCAATTCTGGGGTTCAGATTAGAAGACCATAACACTGCTTTCTGCACCTAGCTCCCCTGCATCACGGGGGATTTAAAGGTCCTTTAAAGATTTAGAAGTCTAATTGTTGCAATGCACAGTTCATCAGTTACTTGTTTTGGGGTTTTTTTCCCTCGATGACCTCATAGTGAACATAAATGAAAAACTTATGACCAACACTGTCTTTCTACATTTTACCTGGAGTGGCCATGGCAAACCCCTGCATGAAGAAGATGAATTAATGAAATTATCATGAACCACAGTTAATGTGCCTCTGACACGACAAAACATTTAAACTACATTCTTAAAGACACATTCCTCTTTCGGGGGAGTCACTCAAACCTTAATTGTACTTAATGCAAGTAATATCTTCTAAGGTGGAGAGAAAGAGAAGGAGTGGTAGGGCTTCTCAATCTTTTAAAAAGCAAACAGAAGAGAGATGTCCAAAGGAAAATGCAAAATGACAAATGCTGCATACTGTCATCTCACCAAATACATATCATCTTACTTTGTGCTGCAAGTGGGAGCAGCAACTGGCAAGTACAGTTGAAATGTGTTTAAGAATAAAAACCACGAATCTACCATAAGATTTTAAGTGCAATATCATCAATGAATCTTGGAAACCCAGTGTGCAGGGGATCGCTTATAGCCAGTGGAAGCATCCTAGCTGTCTGCTCAGGGGACAGAAACATCATGACATGACAACAGCCACAACAGAGTGAGCACAGCCAGTGCTAGAAGGGGGAAAATGCAATGCCTAGACTCAAGAAATACCAGAAGCCTGGGAAGGAAAGCATTTTAGAAAATTGTAAAAATTTAGGCAAATCAGATACATGCAAGAAGAAATGCTTAATTTATTTGGAAATAAATTTGAAGAGACAATGGTGGCCCTATACTAGGGTCTAGGACTGGAGCCATCCAGCAAAAGTTCTTCTCTGCCTCACTGCCTGCGAAGTGTGGTGTGCCTCTTCTCCTGAAGCCGATGTCACTGTCAATGCTGTGACATTCCTCTCTTTCATTCATCCAAGTCCCTGTAACACAGTAGGACGAGCAGAGTTCACTTTGACCTGTGAGCCCCTGGGGGCGTTATGAATGATGCAATGTCCCTGCCTCTTGTTCTTCTCACTGGGTATTGAGATGTGTTTATACTGCTGCTAAGTCACCAGCATGGCATCTGTGTGGCAGAGAAGTTGTGTTTGCCACCATCTGCGAAGGTACCAAGAAGCAGAAGCACGGTCTCATTCAGTACCAAATTCAAGTTTGGTTGGCTGATTTAAATTACTTTTTTAAAAGCTTCTTATAGGTCAATCATTTATGCGTAATAGTGTACCCTCAAACTCATAATTGGAGATCTAAAAGTAGGCTAATAGGTGATTGACCCAAGGGATGGATGGATGGATGGATGGATGGATGGATGGATGGATGGATGGATGGATGGACAGACAGACATGAATGGATAGGAGAATGAATAGAATGTTTTCTCCATCCCTAACAGCATTATTCCAGCACACTGAAGTCCTGTAGAGGCATGCTGTAAAATCTCAAGAGGCTTCTGCCAAAATGCAGAAGGAACAAAAACTGTGAGACGTTAGTCTATTTTAAAAGAAAGGGATTGTTCTTTGGAGCCATTAACTGTTGCAGTTCCATTGATTTCTTTACAAAAAGCTGAAAATCTAGTTTAAAAAATGAAAATACTAGTGAGAGATTTTTAAAAACAATTGGTGTGGCCAGAAAACTGTTGCCAAACTTGCCAAGTTTAGAAAACCGAGATACCTAACAACATAAAACATTCAGGTGATTTTTTTTTTTTAATGGAGTAGTCACAGTGGTGCCCTGGAAACATCATATCTATATTCTGTATTTGAATTAGCATGTTTACAACCCCCAAACTAGCTAGTGTACAATATACCCTGTTTCAAATTTTCTTCCTCCCAGGAGCAAGAATCAAAAAGTAGGCAGTAAATGCTTGTAGATAAAGGAGTTGACTCTTTGGTAATCTTTTTGCAGGACATTTCCAGTGGCTGAGCTGATGTGTGGTCATGTGTTCTCCATGAACAAAGGAGACGTAAGTTGGATGAACAACAAGATAGAAAGTCAAGCGGGGTCAGGAGGAGTTTATCAGGCTTTTAAAGGAAGAAACAGAGACATAGCTGCACACCACACTATAAAGGAGGAGAAGCAAAACTCACACCTGAATGTCTGTAACAGGCAAGGCTTCTTAGTTTAGACAATTTGCCAGCAGGGATAAGAGCAACATGAAGAAACATCCTTAATTGCCAGAGAAGCTGGTGTGTATCCTACTTACCGAACAGTCTGTTGCTGACCTATGTGCTGCAGGTCCATTTGTCATGGGCAGACTTACAGCAGAGAACTGTGTTTGAATGGTCTCAGTGACATTTTGTCTCCACTTGAGGTCAGTGGCCAACATGCTTCAAGGCTCAAAAAGGTGAATTCTCACCTTCAACCTGTAAACCATTTATAAATCATTTATTAAATATGACTCTTTAAATTGTTGGATTGCGTAGTGTTTTCACTGCCATGTGTGCATGACATTAATAAAAGTGCCATGGAATCCAGCTGGTAGAAGAAATATAACTACGTTGTTGTGTTCCTGATGACAAAAGTATAGCCTTTCCCCAAGATTTGACTGTCCCACTTGAAAATAAACAAAGCGTAACTGCATTGTCTTTTTTTCCTGAAATGTAAAAACCACACCAGCAGGTTTTCTTTCTGAAGAACACATTTAGAACTCCAATTTGGAATTCCAAATGTTCATTAGCTTTAAATCAACACTGTTTAGCATCTTGATCAATATTTCAAATAATTCTGTTGAAATAGTGGCTTTTTTTTTTCTTTATTCAGTAGTATCAGCCAATGGACTGCTTAGATCTTATTTCTGTTGATGCTTTTGCTTCAGTTTATGTGAACTTCTTGTCATTGCGCCTGTGATAACTTACTGTAATTTAGTTAACTATTGTCTTTATTTATAAATCTGTTATTACATTTATTTGTCGGCATTATGATTAGAAAAATAATGGATAAATGTTCACTTACAACTAACAGAGTAGGAACAGAAACCATTTCTAACCACACTTCTTAATGGCTTTGTAAGGGGATGAAACTATACAGTGTAAGTTTAAGTAAAGTTTAAGGGTGACATATGAGGCAAGTCACTAATGTAAGCTCTACTGGACATTCTGTGTAAACATTTGATTATGTCCATCCACTACACTAAAATAATATTATTAAGAATTGCAAAGTCAGCTTCTGAGAATTTGAAGGCATATTGAAATTTGGGCATTGGAAGTTTGTGTCCAAGAACACTGGAGGAAAAATCTATCTCACTGCTTAGACTGAAGAAATCTTAATAAGGAAAATAGTTCATGGTCACCTTTGCTAAAACTGGATACAAATTGGAGGGCAGTGAGTCACTGCCATACCATGGAGGAGCAGAATTTGAGTAGGAAGGAATGTCTTATCTGTGGGGTTTAAAGACGTTTCTGACAAGAAGAATAGAGAACATTTGGGGATCCCCAGTCTGTGTACACAGTCCGAGAACACAAAACAAATAACTTTCCAAAAACTACTAAAAATTAAGGCCTGTAATGCAAACTAGTGTGTAAATTTACTCCACTGACTGCTGAAGCTGTTAGTTGCACAGTTAACACTAGTAAGGCAGTGAAGGAAGGTTGGACTGAGCCAAGGGTCTCCTGCCATCAGGCAGGGTTGGCGGGGGGGGCAGTAGCATAAGCAGTACTGCCTAACAAGCACCCGGGGCTTTTTTGAAACTTTCTCTTCGAGTGTGGGGTTTTGGCTTGGGGCCCTTTTGAGACTGTGCTTTCACGGCTTGGTTTTTGAGACTTGCTTTTCGAAACGTGCTTTTGAGTCAGGGTTTTTTGAGTGCTATGCATTTTGCTCTGGCCCCAGCCTGCCTTTTGGCTCTTCTGCCCTCCCCGGCTCTGGCTCGCCCCCACGTATATCCTGTCGTCCTGTGTCCCTGCCCAATGCCCTGCCTGCTTGGTCTGTGCGTCCCTGCCTTGGCTCCTGCATCCATCGCTGCCGCAGGGATGCAGCTCTCCGAGAGAGGCTGGTTCCAGCCCGGCCGTGCTCCGGCAGACAGCCGGCACACCGCCGCCGCCTGGACGCCGAGTGCCAGCGTTTGTCTGACTCGCTGGTCGCAGCGCCCTCTTTCCCTCTCTGTCTTCTCTCTCTCCCCCCGCCTCTCATTCCTTCTCCATTTTCCTTCCTCCCTTTCTGTGACCCCTCTTTCGTTTGGCCAACTCCCTTTTCGTTCCAATAAACAGTTCACAGATACAATGTTTGCGTCGTTTGGCTAAATTTCATTTCCGACCATCCATTACTAAAAGAGCTCGAGTTCCCCCTCCGCAATGGAAAGCAACAGGTGCCCCAGATGGGTCGGGGCTGAGGGCTGTGCTGCAGATGCTGGCTGGGTCAGATGCTGGCTGGTCTAGGCACTGCAGACCCTAAGATTATGGCCCCAGGGACCACATGGACTTCAAGGAGGAGCTGTACAAGTTCCATTTCAATAGCTTCACCTCTGAGGGCAAGCTCAGCAGGTTGGATTTTTACAGCCACCTCAAGGACTTCTGAGGTTTTGAGGGGAAGTGTTTTGCCTTCCGCTAGGGCTGACCTCAGGGGACAGAAGGGACTTCATCCTAGCCCTGAAGCTTGGAGGGTGGGAATTATTTCCTCATTGTGGGAATGCATCTTGGTTTTGTCTTGTTTATTGTGATTGTTTTGATTTTTTTTACACAGTAAGTATAACTCCTTCTGGAGGAGAACAAGTCTAGATCCTGACCTGTACTACAACACAATGCTGGCTGCTGGGCATGGGTGCTCCCTGATCTGGGGCTGCAAGATGGACACCAGGCTGTGTGTTGGCTTGGGAAAAGGGAGACCAGTTGGCCTAGGAGAGGGCTGGGTTGATTACTTCCCTACAGATCTGGAGACACTTTCAGGAGATAGTGGCTGGGGCAGGGACAAGTGTTGCCCATTGACTGCTGCCCTTGTGTGGTGGAATGGCAGCGGCATGGCCCTGGACACCCCACTCCATGAGAACTGTCTTCCTCTGGATGCAGGGTTTGGTGGGACTTCGGGGACAATGACAAACCCCCATTGGCTCAGATCATGGTGTGGTGACACCCTCTCTCCAATGGGACAACCAGGGTAGACGCATCTTTTGAGGGGGATGACTGGGCTCATCAGGACCCTCAGGTCTATGACACCTCATCCGTCTCTCTGGGATAACCCTCTTTTGGACCAGAGAAGTGGCTCCTGAGCTTTGCAGAAGCCCCAGGCCTGTGACAATCCCCACTTTTGGGGGAATGGGGTTTGGTGGGACCTTCAGAACCATGGGACCCCAGCACTCCTGCCAAACCTATTCCATCAATAGATGTGGTCACCCTATCTCTGAAAGGGGGAACCCTTAGCATGAGGGCTCCCCATTCTATCCCAGACAAGTACCCTCCATGTGCCAACGGCTTCGGTCATCCTTGGTGTGCCTGTCCCCCCTGCAACTTCCTCAGTTGAGTCAATGCCATTCCAAGACACTCTGGAGGCAGCTTGTCCAGCTGTCCCCCAGAGACCCATTCCCTGAGTAATGGTAGCCTGTTTTTCAGTGCTGGGATTTGCTTTCACTTTGGTTTGTATCCCCAAAGAGAATCTATCATTGGCTGAAATCACTCTGAAGCACCTGACTCCTTACCTGCTCCTTTCCCTGCATCTCATACACCCCAACGCCCACATCCTTGTTTATCTTGTTGCCAAGATTTCCATCCTGAAAACAGGATTAGTAAAAGTAGGAAATATTAAATTGAGATTGCAACAAGTACCTATTCTGTTTCCCTAATGTAATTCCCTTTTGCTAGGAATGTACAAAGATACATATTTTTAAAAATTTTAATATTTATTACTATTTAGATAAGAGGAAATGTGAAATGTTGAAAGTTTTAATCACATTCGTAGAATCATAAAGTGGCTTGGATTGGAGCCATTTAAAAATGGCTTGGCATCTAGTCCATCTCCACTTCCACTAGACCAGATTACTTAAAGGCTCATCCATCCTGGCCTTGCATACTTCCAGGGATGGGACATTCACAGCTTCTCTGGACAACCTGTTCCAGTGCCTTACCACCCTCACAGTAAAGAAGTTCTTCCTAACATCAAATCTAGACCTACCCCGTTGTAGTCTGAAGATATTTCCCCCTTGATAATATTACAAGGTATCACATCTTCTCTGCAATAAGCAAGGCTGCAATATCATAGCTGCTGAGTTGTTAAGGTCCACCACTAGCAAATTTTCTGATGACACCAAGTTGGAGGAGAGTGTTGATCTGCTGGAGTACAGTAGGGCTCTGCAGAAGGACCTGGACAGGCTGGATCAATGGCCTGAATCCAGCAGAATGAGGTCTAATGGGAACAAGTGCCAGGTCTTGCACTTTGGCCACAACAACCCCAGGCAGTGCCACAGGCTGGGGACAGAGTGGTTGGACAGTGGCCAGGCAGAAAGGGACCTGGGGGTGCTGCTGAGAGCAGCTGAACATGAGCCAGCAGTGCCCAGGTGGCCAAGAAGGCCAATGGCATCCTGGCCTGTTCCAGCAATAGTGTGGGCAGCAGGAGCAGGGCAGGGATTGTCCCCCTGGACTGGGCACTGGTGAGGATGCATCTCAAATCCTGTGCCCAGTTTTGCACCCCTCAATTTAGGAAGGACATAGAGGTGCTGGGGCATGTCCAGAGAAGTCAACAAGGATGGTGAAGGGTGTGGAGCTCAGGCCCTGTGAGGAGCAGCTGAGGGAGCTGAGGCTGTTTAGGAGGCTCAGGGGGGAACTCATTCCTCTCTACAGCTCCCTGAAGGGAAAAGCCAGATGAGAGCTGGCCTCTTCTCCCAGGCAACCAGTGACAGGATAAAGAGGACACAGTCTTAGCCTGTGCCAGGGGAGGTTTAGGTTAGGGAGTAAGGACATTAGGAGGCATTTCTTCACAGAGGGGTGCTTGGGCATTGGAATGGATTGCCCAGGGACATCCATGGAGGTGTTTAAGACAAGACTGGATGTGGCACTCAGTGCCATGGTCTAGTGGACAAAGTGGTGTTCGGTTGTAGGTCGGACTCGATGATCTCTAAGATCTTTTCCAACCTAGTTGATTCTGTGATTCTGTGAAGATGGGAGTAGAAAAGGTAGTCATCAGGGACCATGCCGGCAACCACTGTGCAAAGACATTCAAATTAATTACAGGATAATAGAATACTCCATAGGAAGCTGCTATTGGTAAAGATCCATTACTAAGGAAACCAGGACGCTGTACTTGTAGAAAAAGAAGCATGAACAGCAGGACATTTCAGAAAGCAAAATGGGCATCAGTGAGCAAGTGAAATACTTGGACTCTTTCAGTACAAGGAACAATTGATCCAGGTATGTTTTTCATGTTATTGTCTTGCTCTGTGCTAAATGAGAGCTTGTCATTTCAGAAATAAGACACTTTTCTTTAAAAAGTATCTAATTCTTGGTTTTACCATGAATTTCTTATCTTCTTACTCTATGTCTTTATTCTTAACTATTTATTTTTCTGTCTCTGTATTATCATTCACATGTCAAGAGAGTGCATTACTCTTCACCCCTGCCATTTGCTATGTGCCTGTACCAAAAGCATTGTACACTTGAGAGGCCTCTTTTGATACTGGTTATGCAGTGAAAGTGTATAGGAATTTCAGATTGTAAATATATCATTACATGAAATAGTCCGGTTCAAATTACTTGTCTTTTTGAGCATGTTTGTTACCGGTGTGGGTTACTGAGAGACATTACATGTTTTGTTTCTTTGCAGGCTTTTTGTCTTTAAAATGTGGTAGTTTTTCACCTGAAATTATTCATATTTTAAGTTCCAGTTCTGAATTCTCACTGTCCACTGCTGCAAAACCAGTATCACATTTTGTTCTAGTTTTGGCTGGGATTTTATTCTCAGCAGCTAGTCCTGTGTTTTGTCCTGCTGCTAAGCATATATAACGATACCCTAGAAAGGCAGTTCAGAGACTTGTCCAAGAGTGCAAGCAAATGTAGTGTGAGAGAAAATATATTAAATCTTACTACATTCCTTTAATCTTTCTTATTATTTAGGTTTTAGTATTTAGAAGAGACCATGCTTGTAAGTAAGATTCTCTAAAGAAATTGGGAAAGAACTATTTTGGAAAAAAGCTATAAAAGAACAGTGGATAAAGAAAATATCATTACTAACACCATGCCCAGGGGTTCAAATTACAATGGTAAAGCATGTAATTACATATTGTTCCTCATGTCCAACAGAAATACCATTATATAGTTTTTCAAACCAGGACAATAGTCTACGTATATAATATACAAAAATATACTGTAGGGAACATATGAAAATCATTAAGCTAGAAGGAACAACATCGTCTCTGGAAAGTGAATGGTTTCATAGTAGTTTTAGTTTGTAGCTTACTGTTTAGTATTATTTCAAAAAAGAGAAAGGTAAGAAGTGTTGGCCATTATCTCCTGCTATAATAAGATAACCTCAAAAAGATGTGCAGGAGTGTTTGTAGCACAAATGCAGTTCCTCAAGGAAAAGCAGAAAAAGGGCATCACCCTTACTACTATGGATTTTGCATTATAGAGGCATCTCAGTGATACAGCTGGATAATGGTGGCTTATGGATTCTCTGAATAGATTGAGATTTATTTTTTTCTGCTTGAACTTTTCCATTCTTATACTGCAATAAAAATGTTGAAGCAGTAATATTAGCCTGCTTTAGCAAAACTGATTGTCATTGTGTTTTTTCACAACTCACACTGCATATGTTTATGAGACTGAAAGACAGTGAGACCTGCTATGAAATGCAAGGTCTTGAAAGGGTCTTAGTCATAATTTTCCTAAAGGAGTTTTCTTTCTCACTGCATAGATAACAAATAACAATGAAAATTCAGTGCCATTTAGTCCTACGGTTCTTCTATTACTCAGAGTTAATATTTTACTTAAGAACCGCTAGTTATGATATTACTATCATAATAATGGCAATTTGTAACTCATTCTGCATTTCATAACAATAACAAGGAATCCTCAGTTTGGCTTATATACAATGAGACTTCTTGAGATTGATAAACTTTACCTGGCAGGTATGATAATTTATGTTTGGAAGTAACATCAGAAGTGCGTAGTGTCTGTGGTAGCTGATAGCTCTGAACTATTTGTAAGGTATAGCTCTGCTTCCTAAGGGACAAAACTGTGTGTCTGTGCATGTGTGCATTCTAAAGAGCCAGGTAGATCAACACAGACATAAGAGATTTACACAGAGACCATAAACAATAAACCAGGTTGACATAGACAGAGCAATGCCTTTACTGGCAGCCAAGTATCTATAAACACCCCCTTCATGAATATGAACAGAGTCCAGTCCTTTTCTGCCTTTCCAGGTGATCTGGATTGGACATTTTCTAGTGAAACATGAACACACCTTCAGTCCCTATATTTATAAGCACAGCGTGTTCCTCAAGAAACAGTATAGAAATTAATTGAAATTAATCCATTGTACTGTCTGTGGCTGGATGTCAAGCTCCTTACCCTGTCCTTGGTGCAAAACTTGGGTCTTTCTACGAACTGTGTCTCCTGGGTCAGGAAAGAGTCCCCAGTGCATCGCACACACATAAACACAGACTGATCCCACCTGTAGGCAGCCTAAGATACTTCAGACTTCCAACTGCTGTTTCTAAGATCTGTAGGCCCCACATTAACCTATGTTCCCTTCTTCTGCTTCACCCTTGCCCTCCTCTCTGACCAAGCAGAGTTTCAGTCCTTTGGACAGACTCTTTTCTATTGCATCTGATGTCTGTCCTCAGCCTAATTTTGCATGCACCAGGTGTGGAAGTTCTTGCCTTGCCTGGGAGACTGAATAAGACTGAAAACACCATTAACAGTGAAATCAGGTCACTTTATTTCCACGACTAAATCAGATTCAGGATTTGTGTGCACACAGAGAAGCATGAGCAGGATAGAGCAGGCCTTAGGCACTGAGGCTGCTTTTGGATCAACAGGCATTCATTGCCCCAGAAGAAATGGTCATGGTCCAGTGCAGCCTGCACTGGATCCTGCTCATGCTGCTTCTCTAGCCAGTTTTCTCCTTACAATCTGAAAGAGCTCGTGCACCTGTTTAAAAAATTCCACCAGCTTCTGGAGTGAAAATGGGCCAGAGCTAAAGCTGTCTAGTGGTATTGGCCTTGGCATCTGAGGGGGGGTTGGGGAAGTCATAGAAAGTCTTGAGGCCCTCTGAGGAGGTGGTGAGGCAGTCATAGAATGTCTTGATGCCCTTTTGTCTGGCTGTGGGTCTATCTGGACCAGGATCCAGTCATAGAAGTGCTGAATGGAGGTGTAGACTCCAGGCTGGTTTCCTCTCGCACAGCCTCTTCCCCAGCTGGTCACACCAACAAGCCAGAAGAAGGCAGCATTGTTATCTTTGCACACCAGAGGACCACCACTGTCACCCTGCAGTGGAGCAAGAGGGGAATAAGGTAATACTGGGTGGCTGCTGTCAGCAAAGAGCTGTGTCCCTCTCTCCCACAGCCCTTGACAGAGCTGTATCCTGGTAGAGAAAGTCTCAGCTCACATGCTGGAGCCTCCAGAACTTTGTCTAGGAGCAGGTCAAGGGGCTTGTATGGTAGGGCTGTCTCTCATCTTTGCACAGTGATCCTGGATGTGGAGAGGACGGATATTCCAGGGTTGGCATCTGCACCTCTGGACTGCCAATTCTGGCTGTAGTGCCAGGTCCCTGGGACAATGGGAACACTGGGCAAGGACCTGCATATGAGGAAGGGGAGGGAAGCCCTAACAGTGGTGGGCAGCCAGGGCTGGAAGGGTGACTAGTCAGGCAAAGCAGGCCCTGAGCTGTGTTGGGTGGTGCTGCTCAGGCTGCCCCTGCTGCTGGGGACTGAGGTGCTTGTCCTACCTGGCAGGGGTCGATGCCACCCACTGGGTAAGCAGCACACAAGTTTTGAGTGTGGATGGCCCCTCTGTACCAGAGGCTGCTGTTACAGAGCTGGACATCAATGAGGTGGACCTTGGCCTCCTGCAGAACATGACTCGGTCTTTGAGCTGTGAGCACAGAAAGAAATGAGTGCACGGCAGTTCCTTGGCCATTCCTCTCCCCTGCTGGGGGGTGAAGCCCTTCCCTAGGGCCTCCCTAGGGCTTCCTGGCAAACACCATGTTGTTCTACTTTCCCCCTTCTGTCTGGCTTTGGGGAGTAGTCCAGCACTATCTCTCCAGAGGCAGACATTCTGCAGCCTGACTCTGGCTTCAGCCTCTGCTGTTGGGAAGCCTAACCCATCTCCTTGTATGCCAAGTTTGCCCACAGGACATGTGCCCTTTTTGGGAACTCACCTCTTGTAGTGGTAGAACTCCAGCCAGCAATAAAACAGGTTTTCAGCTCCGACACTTTGAGTGTGGCATCGGGCACACAGCCCAGCTGTACATAGTGGCTGCACACAACAGGCTGGTCCAATTTCAACAAGGCAATGTCATTTCTCTCCTCACCAGGAATATAGCGTTCATGAACACGTAGCTGCCTAATCTGGCGCACTTGCACCTCAGGGCCCAGCTGAGTCAACTGGGTGGCGCCTATCACCACATGCCACATATTGCTGTTCCTAAGAAGCACATGGAGAAGGAGGTGAGAGGGAGCAGAGTCATGGGCAGCACAGGAGTTCCCGAATGTTGACCTAGAGGCTTCTTGGAAGGAGTGACAAGAGTGCAGGGTGTTCTCCTGTGTAGTCTCTTTGTTGGGGTCTGCAGTGCCCAGGCATTGGGTGTACTGCAGGAAAACAGAAAGGGAGCAGCCTTTGGTGCTGCCACTAGGGTACCTGCTGGTGTTGTGGAGGTACACCCACTCCCAGCTGCTCCTTACCTGGCATTGATGAAGCAGTGGGCGGCTGTGAGAACCCACTCTGTGCTGATGAGGGACCCTCCACAGATATGCCTGGATCCTATTCCTGGATCTTGGATGCTGACAATCCCGGCCCAGGCTCCTGGCTGGACACTGATGCTGTGCAGTTCACCATAGTCTGGATCCATGGGGTCATAGTCATTAGCCATGGGGCCGTAGGAAGCAGACATGGGCCAGAGACCACAGGTCCCTCTGTAAACAGAAACTCATTGCTGTCCTACCTGATGGGTTGCTGCTGCTCAGATGGAAAGCCAGCCAACTTCCCTCCCCCCATGGCATTGTTTGTATGGACAGCAGAGCCAGGGAATCCCATGGTCTGTCCACCCCTGTTTCTGCTTGAGCCCCATAGACAAATTGTGCTGCAGCTTGGGTATTGTCAAGGAACTGAAACTCCTGCATTGGGCTCACAGGAAAAACCCGCAACTGTTGTCCAAACTCCCTCCAAGAGCCTGAGGCTACTTACCCACAAGTTTCCCATGTGCTGAGCACAGACCTGGCCAGTAGGACCATAGGACCAAGGATGCATAGCAAATTCATTGCTGTCAGTGACATGTATCAGCTGCAAGGAGTGAGGGCTCATTCAGTACAACTGCCAACTAATGCCTGCAGTACCTTTGGCCCTGGGGCTGATGTCACAGAGCTGGTTCAGTGTTTTGGGCACAGTGGCCTAAGGGGGTGGACAGTGGAGGGGAAGCATAGCATCATAGAATCATAGACTGATTTGGATTCGAAGAGAATTTAAAGATTATCTAAATCCAACTCCCCTGCCTGAATGCCTTACTCTAGAACAGGATGCTTGAAAACTCCATCCCACCTGGGCTTGAACACTTCCAGGGATAGAACAGCTTCTTTAGACAGCCTGTGCCAGTGCCTCACCACCCATGAGAGTTCCAAGCAGGAGGGGAGGCAGAAGCTGGGACTGGACATTCCTGATAGGCCCCAGTGAATGCTCTGCTGGCAGGATCAGGGTGTCTTGTGTGCAGGTCTTGTGGCAGGCAACAGTATTTGGCTTCCAGCACTGCCTGCTAAAAGTTCACAGGAACACACACCATATGGGGCATCACAGCCTCTTTGGAGAAGTCACTGACACCTTGCTCTCTGCATCAGTTTGCCACCAGGTTCTTCCCAAAACACATCCAACAGAGAGCAGTATGCACATGTCTGGGTGCTGAGGATCCAACCCAGTTACAGCTGCAGTGTCCATGCTGGTCATGCCAGCTACAGTAACATCATCTGGCAGACTCCATGTCCTTGCTATCTGTGGCTTCTGTTGCTGCTCTGGACCCACACTGATAAGGACAGTTTTGGAATCTGGGGGTGTAGCCAAGGATGTGTTATTTGAAGCTGTGGACATGGAAGGATGATCCTGCTCTCAGCCCCACATGCCAATCTCCATGGCTTTGGTAAATCCCATATCTCTCTCACCTCACCAGTCTGGCTGCTACAGCCTTGTTCCCCTGCTGGAGTGCAGGGCAGTCATGGTAGAAAAGCAGGAGCCAGTCACATCTATTGAAGCTGCTGAGCAGAGCTAGGTTGCTGGAGGGGAGGAGCAATGTCTCTCTTCTGGTTATCTTCCAACAGAAGTCACCTCTGCTGTTCTACCCTGCCTCCATTTACAAGACTTAGCCACTTAAACCCAAGGTTGCAGAGAAGAGCCATGAGAACACAACAGAGAGAAGGTAAAAAGGGCCTAATGGCAAGAAACCCAGTCTGGTTAACTTCTTAAGGAGAAGATGAAAGATCAGGGATGAGAACTTGGTACTAAAGGAGACTTGGGCCTGGCAAGAAATACTTCACAGACTCTAGCTGATGCTAGGTAAGCTCAAGGCAAGATGAGGTTCGGTGTTTTAATTTTTTACCAGTAAGTGAAATTACTGTTAAGGCAGGTTGTAAAAGAAAGGCAGAGACATCCCTCTTTAAGTCTTCTACCATAATTGGGTTCTTTGTGCAAGTACTACTTAGTTCTCAAACATCTGCTTGGGAAGGTCTTTGAAGAAAAAATATTTGAATGGAATTTATTAAAATGTGGAGAATGTTTAAAAAAATCTCATTTTAGGATGAAAATTTATTTCTGTTGCTCCTCTAAGTGATGAAAGAAGAACATGTGTATGTTTCTGGAAGAGCATGTATTTTGCTCTTGTAAATGGTACTCACACAAGTTCTGTGTATGCATTTTGACAGGAGAGACAAGAAGACATAAAAGCAAACAGAAAAGCAGGGCAGTGCACTGAAGATAAAAAAGATGGGGGAAAAAAAATGAGTAGTTCAGTTTACAAGAAAATACCAAACAGAACTAAGGAAATGATCAATTGGAGATGAAAATATGTTAAAATCAGATTCGTAAAAGTTGGGAAGTATACTGTAATGTTTCAAAATTGACAAGAAAGAGTTTTGTGTTAAAAATAGTGTTTGTGTATTCATTAATCTCCAGTAAGTGTACCTAATAAAAAATAAAAATGTGTTTATTTTATATACATTATTTGCATTGCTTGACTTGAATTGCCTTGCTTGAATCAAACTGGAAAGCATAAGAGTATACCTTTTGTGAACCCATCTTTCAATTTTAAAGTTATTTGCAGAAAGGTCTGCACCTCAAATCAACAAGACTTCCTCTCTCTGATTCCTACCCCGGATTCTGAACTGTCAGTACTGTGTGTGAGGGGTGAGTGATCCCCACAGCACAGTTTGATCCTGAGCAGGTGTTGTGTTGATTAGCCTGGAGAGAAGGAAGCAGGGGAGACCCTACTGCTCTATTCCACTCCTTGAAAGGAGGCTTTAGTGAAGTGGGAATTGGTCTCTCCTCCCAGGTAACAAGCCGTAGGACCAAAGGAACCAGCCCTCGGGTTGCTTCAGGAAAGGCATGGTTTAGAAAAATTTCTTTACCAAAAACCTTGTCAAGCTTTGGAACAGGCTGCCCAGAGAAGGGAGTAAATAACCATCCCCAGACTTATTTAAAAACCACAAAAACATCATGCTTAGGGAACATGGCTTAGTGGTGGATTTATCAGTGCTAGTAGAATATAGCAAACATATGGAAAGGGGTAAAAGATCACTTGCAGTTACTGGTGACACTTGACATTCTCTGTTGTGTTTATTTGAGTTTTTTCCTTAAGGATGTCTTCTAAGATATCTTTAAGACACACAGCCATCTGGATGTCTTCCCTTTACACAGTTAGCATAGGACTGATAATGCAGCATTTATTACTATTAAGGAATATTGCCAGAAGGGTTTAGACTAATTTATCTACTTTTTTTTCAAAGTTGTTATAGTTTAGGATTTGTATGATGATGTAACAATGAGGACAAACATTCAAAGTTACCCTTTTTAAGTGCTTCTCGAAAAGTTAGAAGGCCTGACCATGGTTTTGTATCTAGACCACACTTCTGTGGTAAGGAGATGAGCTTCCTTTCTGTTTCTCCTTTCCACCACCATTATGTTACCTAGTAGTAAAGATACCTATTAAAATTTCCAATTAACTGATAAGAAGGTAATGTGCAGGAGGAAGATTATATCAAGCATGTATATTTCAATTTCAAGTTTCATACTGGAAGTACTTAGAACATAGATCAAATGCACATTTGCATACTGATAATACCAAAATTTTGTTTTTCCACAATCTGCTGGTATAGGTTGACCTTCATTCTCTTATTTTATATCAATAAAATAATAGACCTGTGAAGAGGTGCCCTCCTCCCTGTTCTGATTTATACAAGGTCCACTCCCAATTCTGCAAAGCTCAGTGTCGCAGCCTGGGGTGTCTCCTTAGACTTGAGATCACCTCAGGAGGACATAAAGATGGTCTGGGATTCAGGTTTTCCCGAAGGCCACTGAGGAAAGACCGGAGGAGGCTGTTCTCAGAGGTTTCATTGTTGTTTATTGTTTTTTATCTCAGGAATTCTTTGTCCAGCTAAATTACATACTAGGTATTTACAATTATTTTCCAATACACTATAATTTTGTTACACTGTACAACTATGTCCCCATCCAATCAAAGGATGCCAAGGTGGCACTCCAACATGGATGGCATGAAGAAGAAAGAGGCATACCATGCCCCAAATCCTCCATGTTAGCTAAAACCCTCTAATATAAACATTCCTAAAAATCTATCTTTTCTACATTCTAACATTCTGATTTATACTCTACTTATTTTGGTGGCTTCATTTCTTCCCTCAATGTTGGTAAATTTTTCAATTTAGGAGTACAAATCCAGCCCCTGAGGCTTCAGGGTCCCATTCCAGGGTTTTTGAGGGCCTTGCCAGGGGTGTCTCAAGGCCTCCAGGGAAGCCAGGGGAACACCCTGGGCTCCCACAGCTCAAGATTACAAAGGTAGTTTAAAAGTGCCCCAGCCCTTCCCCCTATTTTCTGCTTGGTGTATCTATTCCTCCAGAGGCATAGTGTGAAATGTCTTCATATGTCCATTCTAGGGGATAACAGTGCTGTACAGTGTGTCTCTGGAAAGGTGAAGTAAGATTAGGAAGGCTGCAATTTGGCCTCATGGAAGACAGAAGAAAGGGGAAGAATTGTTTGGCCATACTTCACCTGCCATTTTACAGGTGCCATTTATAGCTGGGGCACCTGGATTTGGTTGGAACACAGGAAAAACTCTATTCTCCTGAACACTAATGTGTTTCTAGGTGCCAAAAATTATTTTTATGAGATCAACCTGTGCCCCCTATGCAGTGCAACTGTGTGTGAGTGGTTTTGACAACCTGTGGTAAGTTTGTATGTCTGGGATCTCATTTCTCTGTTTTTCCCTCTCCCTCTCTTACCCTCTTCCCCAAATCCTACAGGTATACTACCCTCCTTGTTTAACACATCACAGTGGCTGTTGAATAAAGAGACAGGAATTAACTCTACAAGTGTGAACACAGATGCTAGAAAAAGCTAACTACTGTAGGTAATATTTCTGGTTTTGCTGTTAATTAATAGATACCTAGGGATATGCACACACCAGAAATCAGAGAACCACAATTTTTTTAGATTAGAAAAGACTTTAAGATCATCATGTCCAATCATAAACCTGGCACAGGCAAGTTCACCACTAAACCATGTCCTTAAGAATCATGTCTACATGAATTTTAAATCCCTCCAGGAAAGGTGACCACACTCCTGGACAGCCTGTTTCAATGCTTGGCCACTTTTTTTCTGTGAAGAAATTGTTCTTAATAGCCAATCTAAACCACCCCATGAGAACTTGACGTTATTTTCTCTTGTCCAGTCACTTGTTATCTGCAAGAAGAAACTGATCCCCATCTGGCAACAGCCTCCTTTCAGGCAGCTGTAGAGAGTGATAAGGTCCCCCTGAGCTTCCTTTTCTCCAGGCTAAACATCCCTAGCTCCCTCAGTTGCTCCTTATGATACTTGTATTCAGAACCATTTCCAGCTCCATTGCCCTTCTCTTGACACACTCCAGCACCCTAATAATGCCTTTCTTGGAGTGAGGGGTCCAGAACTGAACACAGAATTTGAGCTGTGGCCTCCCCAGTGCTGGGTACAGGGGGACAATCCCTGCCCTGCTCCTGCTGCCCACACTATTGCTGGGACAGGCCAGGATGCCATTGGCCTTCTTGGCCACCTGGGCACTGCTGGCTCATGTTCAGCTGCTCTCAGCAGCACCCCCAGGTCCTTTTCCTGTGGCAGCTTTGCAGCCACTCTGCCCCAGCCTGTGGCACTGCCTGGGGTTGTTGTGACCCAAGGGCAGGACCCAGCACTGGCCTTGTTGAGCCTCACACCACTGGCCCTGGGCCATGATCCAGCCTGCCCAGATCCCTCTGCAGAGCCTTCCTGCCCTCCAGCACATCTGGAGCTCACCCAGCCTGGTGTTGTCTATGAACTGACTGAGGATGCCACAGTGAACAACTTGTCTTCTTAACATGGAACTTCCCTCATTGTTTCCGGTCTCTTAAGTGATTTGACCTCAATTTTCCCCTTTTCATCCACAAATGAAAGAAAAAGAGAAAGGAGCCAAATGAGCAGGTTTCTGTATAATAAAACAACTCTTTTTAATATGTAAATATCCTTTAATATTCTGTAACTTGGATTTCACACCCACCAGTATTCTCTTTCTTATTTGTAAAAATCTAGGGGGGATCTAGTCAGGAAGAATGTGGGAAAAAAAAAGCTTTCTTACAATTCTGGGGAAAAAAACCCCAAATATTGGCTGTATTTAGGCTAAGTAGTTTAAGTAGCAGTATCAGCTGTTGTTGCATGGAGATCCTAAAACCTGTCCAGAAATCTGGCAAAACCATCAGATTATTGATGTGACCTTCTGCACTCAACTGCTTTAGATACCAGAAATGTATAAGAGAAAATTCTCATGTTTAAAAATAAATTTCAGTCTATCTTTGGCTGTAGCATGGTCATTCTGTCTCTCTGTCTCTCTGGATTTCTGTTAGAGAATGGAGTATTCCCTAGGACTGCAGCACACACTTGCATCCTGAATGAAGTACTCGGCTTTGATTTCTCAGCTGAGTTTCTTTTTCCATTTAAGACCAGAAATGAATTGCTCAATAAAAGCCACATTAAATTGCTACTTCTTTAAAAAAAAAATCACACATCTCCTTGCCTCACCCTTATTTTGTAGCTAGATATTAATTATTAATGGATTAACTTGGCACAATATGATACAAGATTTTAAGTTTGCTTTACTTAAAAATGAGTTTGTGAGCAATGACAGATTAGGATTAGCACGTGTGATTAAGGAATGAAAAATAAAGTGAAAAGATTTCATTTGCTGATGGACCACTCCCAACTTTTTTCTATGGGACAACCTGTATTAAGTAATTTTGCTTTGTATACTTAATTTTGTTTTCAAGTATTTTCATACTGTCTTAGTTCAAGTTACCCAAATGAGCATTGCAGAAGACATTAAAATGTGTTTATCTTATAATTAACAAAGCAACCTCTAAACCAAAGAACCCCACCTTTGCTTTTCTATGAGTGAATAATTTCTGGACAAAAGTTATTGCTTCTTTCTTGAATAGAACAGTCTGTGATAGGTGTGTAAAATATACATCAGATATATAAGTGATTCTGGAAGTAACATGTTCATATGTGAGTGCTGATTTTATGGTATGTTTCTGCAAGAGGGGGAGATGATTATCAATAAGTTCTAAAATGTACTTCTGTTAATTTGTGTTCAGAATCACCTTTCATTAATTTTGAAAATGAAACTGTCAAGATTTTAGAATAGCACATACATTAAAAGAAAATGGACATACATGGATTTGTATTTAGTTTAACAGGTGATAGTAATATTTTTAATATTAAAAAAGGAACAAGAAACTCTGCATCAGTTATAACAGTTGAGAAATGGCAGACTTTTAAGAGCTGACTCAAACTATCTGCTGAGAAAGCCTCCATTTTGGAATAGGCAATTGTTAATCAGCAATTCTTTCACATGTCTACAACTCTGGGAGTTCTTTATCTTAACATTTTGAAATCTCAGTCCATTTGTCTCCTCGTAATACGTGTGTTCTCCCTGTTTTGCACTTACAGACCTTCTCAGTATATTGTAAGTGAGAAAAAATGCTTAATGTTTGAATAATTTTTATTAAAAAATTTAATAAGTTAATAAAAGGGGCAATATCCAGGCCTGGGGTGTTTTGGCGGTTAGCCAAAAACCACATCCTTAGCTTAAACCAATGCTATTTACTATTGTTATATTACAGGGGTGCATGCATGTTCATGAGTTTTCTACCTTAGCCAAACATTCCTGTGAATTTAGATATTCTAGAAATTCTTTTGCTTGGTTTGAAATTTTGACTTGTCTGTATGCCATTCTTCAGATTAAATCAATATATTTTATTTCTTCTTATGGTTCCATCTTGTTGTTTTTACACTCTTTGATAATGAAGAGTGAGTAAATTGCCTCATAAATTGGGCTCTGGTTTTTGTCACTATTATCTTATAATTCAGATAAGATAGTCCACAAATGTAAGAAACAACATAATTATTTTACACCATTACCTGAGCTAGTTCATGAATAAAAGCATTTAAACATTACATAGTCTCTACTTTAATATTATGCTAAGGCCTAAGATATAATATATTTATCACACTACTATTTATATGAGCTAAACAGCACATACATAAACTGACAGATTATATTATACCAATAAGCAGTTGAAAGAGAATTAGAAATTGTACCATATCAGAATCTTTGTGATTAATAATTGTATGCAAAAGCTAATACATAAATGTGAAAGCCAATACTATATTGTCACTTATAACATTACCGAAATACCTCTTGGAAAACTAAGTATAGGACGACCTTGGTGAGTGTTATTTAAGGATGAAACTGCTATTGTGAAGAATTGTTTCACATTAAAGACAAACTTTCATTTCCTGTGATTTCATGATCTGTTGAAGTTGCCTGAGTGAGAGGAATTAGTAGTGCTCTGTTCTATCATTGCAAAAGAAGATGAACCCTTCATTTTCTAGGTAAGAAATGCTTTTGACAAAATTATACCATTGAAGAGTGGTCAGCTCTTGTAGATCAGGAAATAAAGCACATGTACTGTAGAAAAACAAGTTCCTTACATTTTATTGTATTCATGCAGGCATTGTTGTTTTGTATTAGCAGTGGTTACTTATATAAGTCAAAATTAAATTTAGGCTGTGTAACAAAGAGCAAAATAGAAAAGCTTTACATAATTTCAGTAATGATTTAGTTCTGTGGCAAAATAATTGACATTTACTTATTTGAACTAACATGTACTTAAATCCTTTGCTGTTTCCTGTTGTTATGCATGACTGCAAGAATCAGCAGTATGCCAAGATTCACTCTGCTAAGTACATAAATTGATGTTGGAAATGAAGGACACGTCCTTTCTGTTTTAAATGCAGACAGGAAAAATATCCACCTGCTGCAATCCATTCCAGCTGAGCAGGGATTTTAATTAGGTGTTTACAGCAGTATATTTTGGAAGAAAAGCCGTTAATTACAGATCAAAACAAGCAGGAGGAAGGAGCCATCAATTCTTCCAAAAGAAGAAGAAAAAAAAGAAAATTTATAAGTAAAACAGGTTGTGCTCTGTTCTCATTCTTATGCTGTATTTGGCATAAAAATGTGCAAAAACAGCTGGTGGAATTTATTTTCTTTCTGGAAATACCCATGGAACATGCATTAATTGTTTCCTGTTTTGTATTTTTTACTCCTACATGAATGCATAAGAGAATGTATAAGAGACCTATATGACAATCCCACAGTAATGCTACATAAATACCCATGGAATCTGATGAAAATTAATTAATTTTCATCAGCATACAAAAGTACAGCACTAAAAAAAATCAATTTCCTTAGATTTGACTTGTGATATTGACAGTGCCTAGCTTGCTTTTGTTTTGGCTAATACTGGTTTCAAATCTAAAAGCTTTTTGTGAGGATAATTATGAGCAAGTTTACTAGTTTTCTAAAATCTCTGTACTCATTCTCAGCACCCTTGGCATGAGTGACTTTAAAGACGATACAAGTTTACTTATTTATAAGTGAAGGAAACTTTTAGTAAGTTCTGAAGCAACAAAAAAAGTAGAAATCACTTTCAGAGTGCTATCACTCATTTATAAGAAAGCAGTAAGTAAAATGTTCAAGTTGTGTGTTACATATAGAAATACCCTAAGTTACATGAAGTGGTATTCTAGTTTGAAAATTGAATGCAAAGGATACCTGTATGTTTTCATAGTGGCTAGCCAATTAACCATATTGAGTTCCATAATGTTGACTACTGCTCTTATACACATTAGCTCTCAGAGTGCTTGGTTGGGAAATCCTGCCACAGCACACTAACCACATTTAATAGGCTCTCCTTGTGAGGCTTCATTAAGTTTTTTTTTTTTAATTGATTCTCCTCCATTCAACCCCTGCCCTCCCATAGCAATTAGCAAAACTCTGAAAGAAAAAGCAAAGACAAAGAATACTTCCAAAAGGGGGAAAATAAGGCATATTCAATAGCAGAAGACAACTTTCAGAGCATTTTTAAGGCCTTAAAAATGTTCACGTTTGAAACTAGGACACATTAATTCCTGTGCATGTTGGGACATTCTGCCAACACATACAGACTGACTCTCTTCTATGCCACTGCTTCCAAGTCTCCCAAATTCAAGTATTTACCACTGTACCACATGGATGAATAGTAGAGAAGGGGCAGTTCTGGACATTTTTTTCTCATTTAAAACAACTCCCTTCTGATTTTACAGCATAAGGTAAAAATAAAAGTTTGCACTTCACTAGACAGTGAAACCTTTCACTTCTGTGAAGGCAATGGCCTGAGATGTTATACTTAAGAACAAAAGAAAGGCTCTTCCTTAGCAAAATAAACTACAGTGGAGGCAGCACATTTTACACTTGCTTACACAGCTGCAAATCAAGATGAAAAGACCTACAATTCAAATTTGAAATCATGTTTTTTTAAGAAATCCAGTAATACCACTGAGGACTGATTTCCTGGCTTTATTCCAATGATATTTTTCTGACATACATTGGCTGAGTGTTGTGCTCGCACTTTCAATTTCAATCTTTATTAAATGCAAAAAAGCTGCCAATAGTTTTTACTGCAGAATAAAACCAAAACCATATTGGAATTTATTAATTTTATTTAGTTCAGTTAGTGCTGTAAGCTGCAAAATAGCATATTTTTATTAGAAGTATTTTATTCTTTCCTCCATTTATAGGTATGCATAGAATATATCTTAATACAGCACCTGAAAAGAGAGGTTCCTAATAGACCTACTGGTGTTATAAAAAAATCACTTTGCAACTGCGCATCACTATATGTGAGTCACATGAGAAGGGAATATTGTCCTACCAGCTCTTTTTTTAAAGTTGAAATTTAGCTTGCACAAAAATTCAAACTTGAATTATACCAGACTCAGTTTTATTCCTGAGAGTTCATTTGGTATAGAGAAAGAACTATTTTTCTGTCTTCATTTTCACTGTTTTACAGTATGCTCACCTAGGTTCACTGGTTTTACTTTTTAAAATACTCTTACCAATATTCTAGGTTATTGAACAAACCTACATCATGTTCACAAATGTAACACTTCAAAAGATCTTTGAGCAGTATGCAGCATTCATGCTTTAAACATTCAGCATCTGTTTCCAGGTATTTCATCGTGTGAGGATAATCCTGTGGCTCACCACAGAAGTCTGTTAACTACTGCAATTTTCTCTCAATGGACTCAGCAATTTAGTTCATTTTGAGACATGAACCTAGAGTCATCTTGCATACGCTTTGTAAATGTTCTGAGATTTCTCTATGCCTGTAGAAGTCTAACAGAAGATATTTGTAAGTCGCCCCCAGCACAGCATGATATAAAACTAAAAATGATCACGTATGTGTGTCTTTCACCTTTTCTGTAGCTCTGTGAGAAGTACTGATAGTGCAAGCTACATAAATATCTATTTTTCATTGTGTCCTTACAAATGAAATATAGAGTTGTAGAACAGATTTTAATGAGATCTCTCTCCATGTAATGTTATCCACAAACACACAGTGACTTTTATAGAAGATGTTTCTGTATGGTTCAGTGTATGCCTCATTCTGAACAAATGAGCTAGAAAATCAGAAATCAGAAGTGCAGATATCATTTTAATATCAAAACCACAACTGCATAAACAATACAATCAGCCTTTAGCCTACCACACACTGTTGGAAGGCTGATTTGAATTCAAAGCCCCAGGAAAACAGACTTTTCTGAGGAAGTTACATGCTGCTCAAAATAATTAAGAAACAGCTATATTTCAGAGATTTTTCTCTAAGTCAATGACCATTTGCAGATATTTAAAGATAGCTTATGACATTATCGAAAATAGTCCCTAAAATTGTTAAAATTGTAAATGGCTGGAGCTTCCTGGGTGAGGCCATGAAATCACTGAATCATCAGACAATGATTGGCTTGTTATTTCTAGTATCATTTAATACAGCAGGCATTTAGAGGCTGGAAGAATAAGTCTGCAGACTGCATGCTTTTTATTCTTCCTTAAGCCCTGGCATGTGAGATACATGTTTCTACACTTCATAATTAGAAAATACACATATTTACAATTGTGCATTGATTAAAAGGGAGCTAAAACTGGGGAAAGGTGCACTGCCATGGGTGTAGCTGGAGAGTCAGCAGGATAGAGGACAACAGTTCAACAGGAGACTCCAGGCAGAAAAATTATTTTCTTGCTGCAAGCACCCAAGATGGTATTGAATATCTGTTACCTGCTCAGGTTCAGCTCACCACATTGAACACACAAGGTCTGTAATGACATTCGATGCACATATTTGCAGAAGAAAAATAAACAAAAGTAAAGTCGGGAAATCAAAGAAAAGGGAGTGGAAAGTATAAAAATACCTTTCCTTCAGTGGCTGCCCCTCCCCAGATTACCTATTTCTCAGACAGTCATCTCACAACACTAAACTGAGACTTCAGCCTGAGTTTGCTGAGACTTCAGCATTTTTTACAGGAAGTATTAGGTGATCCTCGTGTAACTGGTTAGCCTGTAGTCAATGGATTATGATTCCAAACTACTGCACTGAACAAAGCATTGCTGAATGGCTCTACAGAACTTAGGAAAATCAATCTTATGTTTAACAGACTCTGAACAAAAGTCAGTGTTAAGCTTTTACTTTGAACTGCTATTTTTAATTTGATTTTTTCTACAATAAATATTTGTGAGTATCTGTGAAGAAATCCCAATCTTTATCATTTCTTCAGTGTGGAAGGGGAAACAGAAACTCGTTTTCAGAGTTATAGGTAGTTTTCTATGCTGAGGTGATACAGCTAACACTACAGAGATCCTCAAATGCACATTAATCAAACACTCAAAAGCATTAATAAAAGAGGACGTTACCATACAGTATGCATTATGGTTGAGTTCAGGAAATAGCACAGAACTGAACATGCTACTGCCTCTAAAATAAACCATTATCACACAAAATCCCAACAGAAAAAATATTCCCAAGCTAACGTATATCTTGAGAGGAGGAACATGGATTCAATTTTGCTAGAATATAGTAGGAATTTCCCAAGAATTCAAAGAGAATAGTGCTTTCTTCTCAAGATTCGATAGGAATACTCAGGGAATACACAGGGCTTGGTCAGGTAAGCCAGTAGATCAAAGAGCACTCATGGTTTTATATAGAAAACAAGACAAGAGAAAAAGGCCAGACTTCACTCACAACATTCAACTATAATACTGAATTTCAGAGGATCTCAGAAATTCTCCCAGGAACACTGATTCTAAAACATGTACATGTCACACTCCATCTGCTCTTGAAATAGTGAGCTGAGAAATGGTTCTCCAGCTCAGTGTTTTGAGCCAACTTTAGAAAAGGCCTAAAATAGTTCACTTTAATTGTCAAGTGAATGAAATTCCTAGCAGGTCTATCTAACTATAAACAACAGAAAGCAAGTAGTATCAAGAGGCCCGGAAGCCTGCACTCCATTCTTCTCAATAGGTAGCTAAATTACTTTCCCTGTCACTTCTACACTTTGGAAAAAGAGCACAAATAGATTCCTCTCTCACACACTCAAAGTATGGAAATAAAACAAAAACAATAATTAGTCTGTGGCTCTCAGTGTAAACAGATATCCCAGAGTAACAAACTGTGAGCGCTACTAAGAATTCACCATTTCTTTTCAATTGCATCTCATCATCTTTTCCAACTCAGCTAACTTTTAATGAACAATGCACTGAATTCTAAGTCAATCAGAAAATTAAAATTCAAGCTAAAACAAACTTGTAGACAGCCACAGGGGAAAGCAAAATAGGGAGTAGGCAGCAGGAGGCAGAGAAACACCTGTGGCTCTGCTGCCTCCACTGCTGTGCCATAGCCCAGGTAATGGATAGTAACTCATAAAAACTCTAGATGCTGTCACCACCCTTCCCAGCTTCAGCATGGCAGCAGGAGTAACTGGCAACCAGTTACAGGCTGTCTTTAGATCTCCATCTTTGGCGACCCTTTTGGGCAGCAAAATTCAGTTATGCCTACACATCAGATGCTGGCAAAGAGAGGATATTTTTGCAATGATGAAATGGTTGGATATAGTTAGAGCAAAGTATGAACACTGTATTATTGTTATTGAGTACAGCCTTCAGTGCATTTTCACTGATGTAAAGCTGTATAAAGACCAGCAACCAATTTAAGGTCTCACATGAGGTTTTGAGTATGCAGCTATATTAACTGCAAATCTGACTCAATTTCTATTGACTTCAGGCACAACCAGGAGCCCCTCACAAAACTTCTATCAGAACTGGGGAGTCTGGACCAGCAGTACCAGACTTCTTCCAAATCTGTCTTTGGAAACACTACAATTCACAGGTGCAGCCCATACTCAACACAGAAGACTCAGGACACATTTACAGGAGGTGCTAGAGCATGTTACTCCTCAGGGAAGGGCATCCCTTCCCTCAGAATTGGAAAGCAATATCAGTGTGGGAGTCAAGGGATTGCAGAAAGGCAGATGCTGTGCATAAAAGGTAGCTCCTCAGTGTAAGCAGGTTGAGAGTTGTTGAAACTGGCCTAAAAGACAGAGCAGAAGCTGTGCTACACCCTGTTAACTTGCACATCTGTGTCCTGTGCTCTGTCCTGTGCTCCATCACACAGCACACCCTTGTGACATGACACTGTAGCCCTCCAGGTTTCTTCCCCAGCTGCACAGAAAAAGGCAGCATCTACACACAGTGGGGAGCTGGGAGGCACAAGGATCACCAGGAGTGATAAATGACAAGTTTTATGGTGATTTTGTAGGGTCCTTCTCAGGTACTCCTGGCATCAGAAAACATGTCAGAATTTGGCTGAGCCAAGCCACATGTAACCATGGATTTCCCTCATTCCTGTTCTCAGGGATGTTTTGTTTTTAGGGATTCCCAGTCACGATGCTTAGAACCATGAGAGTGAACCAAGGAAGCCCAAGCTGCAGCAAGAGCCTCAACCTCTGCGGGGTTCACACACCTGCTCTGCTCTGCACAGACTCCCTGGAACTGCTTGCCTTGGCTCTTTCAGCAAACATTAGTGATGGGACCACAGTAAAATGAGGACCAAGAGAAGAGAATTACCCCTGTGATCAAGTGTGATAATTAGCACATTGATGAGCACCTTCCCAGTTCACCAGCCCTTACCCAACCCCCCTCAGATGAACTAGCACTTGCCAGTGGCCTTTCACACCACCACACATCTGCACAGAGCTGGTGCCACCCCATGCTCCCTAGGGCACTTAATCAGGGTTGTGGCACGTTCTCAATTCTGCTGTGCCCCAGGCAATCCACATCATAGAAGAGGGGCCCAGGATGCAGTAAAGGCAGAAAAGGAAGAGGATCGTTGATGGCAAGTTGCACACGACTCAGCAGTGCCCTGGCAGCCAGGAGGGCCACCTGTGTCCTGGGGGGCATCAGGCACAGCATCACCAGCCAGGCAAGGGAGGGGATTGTCCTGCTCTGCTCTGCACTGGGGCAGCCTCACCTCCAGTGCTGGGGGCAGCTCTGGTGCCACAACAGCCTAATGTAAGGCTACAGAGGGTCCATGAGGATGGTGAAGGGCCTTGAGGGGAAGCTGTGTGAGGAACACCTGAGGTCACTTGGTCTGTTCAGCCTGGAGGACACTGAGGGGACCTCGCTGCAGCCTACATCCTCTCCTTGTGAGGGGAAGAGGAGGGGCAGGCACTGATCTCTCCCATGTGGTGACAGTCACAGCACCTGAGGGAAAGGACTGAATTTGTGTCAGGGGAGATTTAGGGTGGATATCAGGAAAAGGTTTTTCACCCAGAAAGTGGCTGACCACTGGAATAGGCTCCCCAGGGCAGTGGATCCAGCACCAAGCCTGATGGAGGCATTTGGACAATACTCTCAGATATATGGTGTGATTCTGGGGGGTATCTGTGCAGCACCAGGAGCTGGACTTGATGATCCTTTTGGGTCCCTTCCAACTCAGCATATTCTATAACTGTCTGAACAGAATTCTCTCTCAGCCTTTCATTCTAAGAGATGGTCCAGTCTCGCAGTCACCTCTCTTGCTCTCTGTTGAACCTGCTCCAGGAGCTCCACGTCTCTCTTCTTCTGAGGAGTCCAGAACTGGACGCAGCACTCCAGGTGAGGCCTTATCAGGGTAAGCCCCTGGAATGGAAAGGATTATCTCCTTCTATCTCCTGGGAATAATGCCCCTCAGAACACCACTGCCCACAACGGCATACTGCGGGCTCACGGAGGCGCGTTTCCGCCAGGTCTCTCTCCGCAGAGCCCGGGGGCATTCCCGGCCTGTCCCAGCCCCACAGCAGGGCGCCCCGCGAAGGGCCGCCCCGGCGCACTGTACGGCACGGCCGCGCGGCATTGTCGTGCGGCAGCAGCGCGGCGGCCAATGGGGAGTGGCGTCCGGCGCACGCGGCCGTCAGGCGCGGTCGGGCCGCACGTGTGCGCGGGAGCGGCGGCGGGCCGGGCTGCGCGTGTGGGCAGCGGCGACCGCGGCGAGCCCCGCCGAGCCCCGCCGAGCCCCGCCGAGCCTCCCTGCCCCTCCCTGAGCCTCCCTGCCCTGCGCGGCCTCTGGTACCCACCGCCCGCTGGGAGGGTGTGACTTCGCCATGGGTGTTAGCCGGGAGGCGCAGGCTGTCTTCTCCTCGCAGGGGAACCGCGGCGGTCCAGTAATGCTGTCTCTTGCTCTGTTTGCAGTGTTGCTGCGATGGAGAACAAAGGTAAAAAGAAGTTCGTGGGGAAGAATGGGAAAGGACCTCGTGGAAAAGCGCCGCACGGGAAGAGAAAATTTAAAAAGGATAATGGTAAGAAGGCGAAGGGTTCTCAATAGGAGTCCTGACTGAATGGTTATGGTTGTCTGGTGTCACGCTTGGAGTTGTTTTTTTTTTGTCTCCCTTCGTAAATTCATGTTTTTAAACGACTAGTTTGGCAGATGAGGCAACAGGAAGTGGGTGTTGTCTGCCTGGACTTCGATAAAAATTTGACAGTATTTTCCCTCCTTTGAGATCCTCCCAGAGGTGCTGATGATTTAAGGGCTGCAAGAGCAGTTGGTGAGGTAGATTGAAAATTGCCTGGACGGCTGGGTCCAGACTGGTATGTACCCTGGAGACCATTGATTAGCAGTGGACCCCAAGAGTCAGCACAAGGTCGATTTTGGTTCAACAGTTTCATGGAGAACCTGGATGAACATAAGCCAGCAGGGTGCCCTGGTGGCTAGCTGGATCTTGGGGTGCATTAGGAGGAGTGCTGTCAGCAGATTGAGGGCTTGCCCTCTCCTCAGCCCTGGTGAGGCTTTACCTGAAGTGCTGTGTCCCAACTCTGGCTCTTCAGTGTAATAGAGATATGGACATTCTGGAGAGAGCTCAGTGAATGGCTGCAAAGATGATGAGGGACCTTCTTGTAGGAAAGGCTGAGACATCTGGGTCCATTCAGCCTGTCCCAGAGAGAAGACAGGGCTGAGGGGGATCTGCTCAATGTGTATAGGTGTCTGAAGGGAGGGTTCAAAGAGAGCCAGACTTCTTCAGCAGTAGTGCCCAGTGACAGGACCAGAGAACAGTGAGCACAAACTAAAACATAGGAGATTCCTTCTCATTACCAGGAAAACATATTTACTCTGGGTCTGACTGTGCACAGGCACAGGTTGCCCAGGGACATGGTGGAGTTTACTGCATTAGAGATGGTCAAAAGCTACCCAGACATGGTCATGGACAACCAGTGTTGGGTGGCCCTGTGTGAGCAGGAGGGTTGAACCAGGTGACCGAGAGGTGCCTTCCAACCCCAGCCATTCTGTAACTGTGTCTTGTATTCAAAACTGTGCTGACTGTATGAGCCACTAACTTGCTGAAATGCTTTAAATAGATTGCATTGCAAGCCCTTAATCTCTGTCTGATTCACCTAAAATATTCTGAGTTAAAAACTTGAAGTTGATAATCTTTTGATTCTAGACTTGGCATTCCTACATTAAGACAAGATTATCTGAGAGGTGAAGTTAGGTGGGAGCCTGCTGTGGGTTAGATTGAGAATATGGCTTTCACTGCTGTCTTAGAACAGATGATGTTGAAACAGCTCTGATCATGAACTATGAAAAGTTTAGGGATTTGGGGATTGATAACTTTCATGTCAGGGATAGGGAAATTCATAATATAGAGTAATCCTTTCTATGCCTGAGCTATTAACAGTGCTGCCCAGAGAATAATGCCTGGGCAAAATTTCCTGTAGAAAACATACATACCCAGGGACTGCAGTGAAAACAACAGCTTTGAGAAGCACATAAGAATTTTTGATAAATATGGGACTGTTATTACAAAGTAGTTTAATTCTTGTTGCAGTATTTTTTTTTAGTTTTGTAGCAGCAATAACTGTATGATGGCATTTTGATTTCTGTTGTTTTGATTAATAGATTCAGGTACACCAAAGAAGGTCTTCAACAAAGGAGATGATGAAGGAAAGCCTAAATCCATTTCCAAGAAATTTGTTAAAGGACAGTTAAGACCTGGAAAAGCTACTGTCAAACAATTCAAGAATAAACAGCAACCAGAAAAGTTTGCAAAGAAGAGAAAACTACAGGGTAGTGAAGAGGGAGGTGAGCAGATTTTTAAGCCTGGATATCAAGGGAAGCCGCGTTTTGGGAAACACATTGTACATCTAGAGCTTCCTCTTTCTGTCAGCCTTTCCAAACTGGCTGAATAACTCTAGGTTTACTTCCTTTTTAATCTTTGCTGTGGGAAAAATTACTCCACTTGACTAAGCTTAAAGCTGAAGTCACGAAAATCAACAGTTCAGAATTTTCTTGGAAGTGAAAAGTAAAGACACAATAGCAAATTTAAAAATCATCATACCATCTTAAAGCTCTGTTTATTTTAATGGCAAAGTTAAGTGATTAGCTAGAAATTGGCAATTGTTACACAGTTTGCAAACTGTGTTTGCATACTGAGCTTTTCATAGCATGTTTTGGACTGTTCTAAAAGTACTTGCTATAAGCTTTGGAATAGAAATTAATACAACGAAGTTGTTTATCTTTTACATTATTCCCTCTCTGTGGTCCAGATTATCTGATCACATCCTTTAAGAGGGAAAAAAAAAAGCGTAATGGGTGTTAACATTGCATTTGCATGTTTTATGGCAGGTTTTTTTTTGGTGGTTATGCAGTAAGCTTAAATAGTTGTCTGGTTTTATCACATTTAAATTAATTTCTTTTTCAAATTAATACATTCTGCTTGAGATCTTCATCTTTTCCTGTCCTCTCTTCTAAAGTAAATCTGTAATGGGGCAGTTAACTAGTCTTGCAAAATGAGAAGTGGAATCTTAAATTGAGGGGTTCTGAAGATCTGCAGAAATATGTCATTTGTTTGAAGGACAGTAGATTATGTCGAGTATTTTATTATTGCTGTTCTTGCATGTTTGCAGAATGGATTAACATAGAATATGCACTAGATGTCTGAAAATCTAATAACAGTAGAATGTTTTTATTAGGCTGCTTTAAAAAAATGAAACCCACAGCAAACCTTTAAATATTGTTAGTAAGAGTAAATGAAAGCCTCTGTATTGCACTGCTCTCAAAGCATTACAAATTTTTTCTTGTAATCACTTAGGAGAGTGATATAAAAATCAGTAATATTCTTTGTAAAAAGGAAAGCATGGGTTTTTGAATGGGTAAAACAGTTAAGTACATGCTGCTAAATACCAATGAGCAGTGCTTTAAGCTCTAAAAATTTAAGACTGTGTCTTTAATGCATGATTTGTGGCCCTTTTATAACATTATTTTGCCCAAATGTGTGGTCAGTGTGCAGTGTATCCTAAAATGTCATGCTTAAGGAATTTGATTGAGTAAAAAGATTAGGAATGTGAGATGGGTTTAGTATTTTTTCTTTTTTGAGTTTTCAGATATGTATCTTTGAGTTAGGGTTCTCCTTTTGAGAGAGGGAAAAGATTTGCATGAATTAAGAGAGAACTAAAACAGAAGAATTACTGGTGCAGCCATAATTGCTGAGTACATCTTCAGTCAATTTTCAAGCTATTAAGAGAGTTGTGATGCATACTGTCACAGTTTAGGCTGGTGAAGAATTCTGTTGATGCTTTTCTATTGACTGTAGAAAATATATTTGTTTTTGTCCTAAGGGTCAGATTCTAAGAAGCCAAAATGGGATGACTTCAAAAAGAAAAGGAAAGAGTTAAAGCAAACTAGACAAATTAATGATAAAAGTAATTATGACATAATTGTAAAATCAAAACAAATATGGGAAAGCATGAGAAGGTAATGACTTTTTTTCTTCTGCTCTGTTGACTTTTAGCTGTAAATAGATAGAATAACCTCTTTATTGTCTTGTAATTATGTAAAATTTTGAATCTCTTTGGGTGAACGGTAACATTGCATGCAATTTTCTAGGTAGTTCAGAGTATGGTAACCCACAGTCCTAGGAATATTTGGATTGAACTTGTTTTTTAGGCTAAAATTTATAAATTTGTGAGTAATTGCTTAAGAAAATGTCTTCTTCTTTTTTTTTTTTTTTTTTTTTTTTCTTTTCTTTTCAACCCTGAAATACAAAACATGATTCACCATGATTCTGCAGTGGGATTACTGCATGAGTTTTTGTGAAGGGTCGTTGTTTCTCTGAGGGTGTAATTCTAGAGCTGGTGCCCCATGTCAGCAAGAAAAGTTAATTTTACTTGTTCTAAGTGTTTGTGTTTCGCATGCTTAGAAATCTTTGGACCTGTAAGCCACTCTGACTGCAAATTTGAGTTTATTTTGAAAAATATTTTTACTCAAAAGAAGAATAAAGTTAAAGTGTGGAATTTTGGTTTGATTTCTGCAAACTAAAACAGCTTAATCACATCTCTGTACAGGGTTAATGAATGTAAATTTGGATTGGCAGAAGCCAGCCTGGTTTTATTTGTACTGTCTTGCTTCTTAATTTATAGATATAAGTGAATCATACTACAAAAAAGCTGCTTCTTCAATTAGAATTGTTTTACTAGGTTTTTTTGCTTGTAGGAAGAAATGTGATAAGGAAAAACGAGAAAAGCTGATGAATGAACTACAGAAGCTTCTTCGCGGGAAAATTAAAAATGTAAGAAAAAGTTAATGCCATAGTGCATAAATTCACAAAATCTTATTTAAAGAACTCTTGGGAGTAAAAAGAATAAAAACAGGGCTGAAAGACTGCATTTGGCACCTTTATTTCAGGACAGTAGTCCTGGGATGCTTTGTCAGTTGTCAATTGTGAAAGGCTGCCAAGTAGCTTTAGTCCCCTGAAATTCGATGTTAGCTGGGGTTCAGGAACTCAGAGGTTTAATAAGTTACAGTGTTGCTTTGCAATTTTCTAGGCAAGTTAGTATCCTCTTGCTTAATTATACTAAACAGTCTGCTTTATACTTGAAATGTATAAATTTGCAGTGAAGAACATGTTGAGCTTTTTGTATTCCATGCTGAAGTGGAACTGTTCCATCATACTTACTCTGAAATTATAAAGAAAAGGAACAAAATGGAGATACCATTTAATGGTTTTATTTCATTATGAAAAACCTTGATGCTTAATTGTCAGCAGCTGTTGTCTGTATTTTCTTTGATAGAGTACTTGTGAAGGGGTAAATGTCCATAAGTCTTGGTTTGTTATAAGCAGGTAACTTCTTTTCTAATTTTATAATTGGCATTAAGTGTAGCATGAAACTATACCAGAGAGCACATGCATAAAGATTATTATGGTGCATACTGCCTTTTGAATGGCCTAGAGTAATGAAATATCTCTGTTTTAGTTGGCATTTGCACACGATTCAACCCGAGTGATCCAGTGCTTTATTCGGTATGGTAATGAGAAGCAAAGGCAAGAGACATTTGAAGAATTGAAAGGTATTTTAATTTTACTTACATGCTTCTGTATTGTGGTTGGGATGCATTTAAAAAATGATGTTGTTTTGAATATTTTTGCTTTTTTTTTTAACTGGTATATCATTTCTAGTGAACTCTTCGTACTTATTTAAATAATGACATATCGTTTCATGGAGTTAATGTAGTGAGAAATAAACCAGCTGAATGCTTCTCCCTTCTTCTAGATAGCCTAGTAGAGCTGAGCAAGTCAAAATATTCCAGAAATATTGTGAAGAAGTTTCTCATGTATGGGTGAGTATCAAGTGAATTTGCTTATCACTGTTGTGTTGTTTCATTTCCAGTGTGAATTCTGCTTCTTAATCTATTGATCATGAATAAAAAATATGTCTCTGGAAACATCTTTATTGAGTAAAGGCAGGGAAGTGCTAACAGTATTTTTCCTTTTGCAGGAAGTAATGCTAATGCTGTACCATGTCAAGGACAGCATGACAGAAAATTGGTTAGATGTATGCTCAGAGTTAATCTTTGCTGTATATAAAACTCTGGCTTTTTAAAATTTTCTGTGCTAAGCGTTTCAGGATGGCATTCGTTATTCTCTAGAATTTATTCACTATTTACTTTCCCTTGAAACGCCTTACAATTTTTCCACATTCTTGGCTTTTGTTACATATTTTCAAAAGTGCCATAAGGCTGATACAGATTCATAAATATCAACGTTTCCATGATAAAACTTACTACCTAAATGTGTTTCTAAAAATAAAACTATCAAAGATAAGGTTATCTCTAGAGGTTTTAACCCTTGCTGTTTGTATTTCCCTGTAAAACAGGACAAAAGCACAAATTGCAGAAATAATAAAAAGTTTTAAAGGCCATGTGAAAAAAATGCTCCGTCATGCCGAAGCATCTGCTGTAGTGGAATATGCATATAATGACAAAGCCATTCTGGAGCAGAGGAATATGCTGACAGAGGAGCTATATGGGAACACTTTCCAGGTTTACAAGGTGGTATTTCAATACTTTGTAGTTTTAGATAGTCTAGCCTGTAAGATATTGTGTTAGTAATGCCTTACCTCTCTTACCTATGATTTCTTCTGATTACATTTCCTTCTGTCAGCTGTACAAAGGTAGTCCAGTTTAGCATGTTTAAATGTAATGCACATTTCTCGTCTAGATGGAATTGTGGGTTTTTTTAGTTTGAACTATATAAAATATGCCATGTTCGTGTATAAGATTGCTCTCTGCTCATCAAAGAGATTGTTCTTATATAGTTTCAGTTCTCATAGTGTCTAGGCTGAAATCATCCTTGCTGAGGTGAGACTTAGGTGTAATTCTTCACTAATACTGTAGATGACTTCTGTCAGAGCTGCCTTATATCTCAGAAGAGCTGAGTGTGGGCAGAATGGGCTGGTATCCACATACAGTGTTCCATTTAGGCTTAGTTTTTCTCTTTGTTTTCTTTTCCCATGGGAACTGTAGGACTTGAGTTCGAATTCCACTGAAACCTAGGTCTGTGGTAGATCCTCAGCAGGCATTTGGAACCTTCTTAAAAACTACAACCTCCATTCTTTTAAATTCTGCTTTTTATTTTTGCTGACTAGGGAAGTTGGTATCCATTAGGAATTTTGCTACCAAGTACAGAACTGTTTTACCCAATTGCTAACTTCACTCCAATGACATTTTCACCTTGTCACTTATACCCAAGATTTCTGTTAAAATCATCTTAAGAAATTAACACCTCATTTCTGAACCTGTATTTTCTTAATAGGTTTTGATAAGTTCTAGTTAGGCATTTCGCAACACTTTGTAGAGAGGCATGTTTGTTGTGATTATGGGCTGTAATTTGTACTGAGTCAAACAGCCCATGAAATCAAGTGCAGTGTTAGCTTCCATCGTTCTGCTGTTTTTGGCATAACTTCTATAAGTAGCTATGCATTGTGGTGCAAAACCAAGATTCAGCACAAATGTAGGTTTATAAAAAATTGCAGTGTAGTCTTTAAAAATAGCAGGGGTGCTTTAAAAATGCTTCTAATTGTCTATCCAATCAGGCTTCTCTTCTAACAGCAGATTATTTTAAAAGTGTTGCCACTGTAATTCTTTTGCTATTATACCAGAAGGTATTTCTGTGCGTAAGGTATATGGTATATATTCCTTCTCTCTGCTGTTCCCTGAAATGGAATTTCCTGGGCCTTTGTTGGCATCTCAGTTTATTAACTTGTTGTGTTGCCCTTTGATGTATGCATAAAGCAGGATTTATGCTTAGCTCAGGAGCACCTTAACACAATGCCAGTTTTGTGTATTTTGCTGATATAACTGGCAAAAAGCAGCTCAGACTATAAAAGTGGGTTTTGTTTGCTAATGAGGAATATTTAATTTGTAGAAACTTAAGTTTACAGCTTATGACATACTCAGAAAAGATAGCTTTTTATTTTTAAAATTGCTAGAATTATTAGTTTTGCGGAAAATTAATTTTGTTTTTGATATTTGTGACATTTTATTGAAAAAGGTCTAAGCATTGTAAATTCCTATGGACTTTGATATTTATTGGTATGATTAAACCTCTCATTCATTTCAGACACCAGCTGTCCCAACACTGGATAAAGTGCTAGAAGCTCAGCCTGAAAAGAGAGAGGCCATCTTGGATGAAATGAAGCAGATTCTTACACCAATGGCACAAAAGTAAGGATGAAAATTGGCTGAAGGTGTGACAGTCAAATACAAACCAGTTTGTTTCTGACATACAAACAATGACACTGGTAAATTTCTAAGTTCAGATGACAGTGATACTGATACTCTTTTAAGCTGTAATGTTGTGCTGAATAGTCTGTGGTTTTGTCCCAGGTGTCATAATGAGTATCTAACCTTAACTTTGAGCTTCACTTTTTGTGAATTAAAGTGTTCTCTCTCCCAGTTAGACAATTGGTAGAAATGTTGCATTGTCGTGTATTTCCATAATGCATTATTTGATATGCTTCTCCAGTGGTCTTTATGAGAAAATAGGTTCTGTTATTTGTAAGCTTTGGTAGAATCTTCCATGTATTGTAAATGTTAGACATCTGAATCTGTAATGACTGTGTGTTTTTTGCTCACCACACTGTCTAACTTTTTAAAATACAAATGAGGTATTCCTAGCATCATTGAAAATTATAATTTGTGATGAACTTGTTGCTTATTTTCATCTATCCAAATACAGAGAGACGGTGATCAAACACTCACTGGTACATAAAGTATTTTTGGACTTTTTCACTTATGCTCTTCCGAAACAAAGATCTGTAAGTATCTGTATTTTGTTTTTTGTCTTTGTATTTTGTATTTTGTTTTCTTTTGCCTTTCCATGGAATGTTTTTTATCTTCTTAACTAGACAAAAATACACATCTTTCATTGATAGAGTTCTACACATCTGGTGATTCTAGATAGATGATTGGAGAGTAGTTTTGTATGGAGATTTATAGTCACAGTGAACTTTCACGGTAGTGTTTGTGATACTTGAATTAAAAAAAATATGAGATTACTCTGATGTTTCCTCTCTTCCTGCTAAATGATCCTTCTTAGTAGCTGGGGAATAATTAAAGTGAGGAGCATTACTTGCACTAGTTTAGCTTTCCAATGTGTAGTTTCTCAGCAGCTTGCAGTGACTGTCCAAAAATCTCCTGACCAAAATGCAGAGAGATCGGCCCTTCTGTCAGCAGCCAAAACTTTGTCTGCTGTATCTGTATTAAATTGCAAATTTAATATTACATCAGACATTCTTGTATTTAGGCCTAAATCCATCTGTGTGATGTGACATGGTTAAGCTGGTATCATGTTTGACTTGTCTTCAGGATGTGTGGCTCAGCATCACCTTGGTTCTGCAGCTCAGAACTGTCTCACTTCAAGTCAGGCAGAGCTTTCTACACTTGCTGTCTCTTGCTTCTTTCTGCCAGACCAGACTCCTGAATACTTCTTTGTTACTTTTAACAGACCCAAAGCTAAGGGTAGGGAGTGAATTATTTTTGGCCTATTCTGAGTCCAAATCTTCAGAGCCCAGAACATTTCTGTGCATGGTTTCATGTAATACTATGTCTGAGAATGCTTTTGGATTGGCAGGCTTGCATGAATCAGAGGAATAAGGGTGTATGTCCTTGCTTGGCTTTCTGTACAAATGTGCTGGTATATGGACATGCTCTTTGGGATTTGGAAACCCCTTCTGTGGATCTATTCCTGCTTGTGCTTACAGCTAGTGACACCAGATGTGTTGTGATTGAGCAGTTTGAAATAATTGGTAAAATGCTTGGAGCCTTTGGCTAGAGAGCAAGAAGAGCTAAGAATAGAATGAGGCATAGGTGGGAGCTGTGCTTCCCGGAGATCTGGAATAATTGGATAGTAACAGAAGTAGTATCTAGTAACCCAAGAGGGTGTCATTTGATTTGGTTTGAATTTTTCCTTTGGCTGATGGTATTGCCAGATAGCTTCAGAAATCCTTTTCCCTTGGATATGAATATCAGATATTGTAACATATGATTTATAATGTAACCTGGTGCTTAAATGATGTTTTAGTTCTTCTTCTTTTCTGGGTCGTACTCTGTATGTGTGAATACTCATCAGCTTCAAAGATTTCTTCCTAAATTAGTGGTTGTCTTTTTCTCTAGTTTCTGTCACAGTTATGAATACCCTTTCTTAAATTTTTTGTAATAGGACAGTTGACAAGCTTCAATACAGTTGTGATTTCATGGCAGATTATGATGAACAGTGTAGTTTTAAAGAGAGAAAGCTTGTGTCATTTAGAGTCTTTTGGACTCCTCTTGAGCCAGTTTTTCACAGGGCAGGGAAATGGGAGTGGTTCTGCAGAGCCAGTGATGCAGTATAATGTGAGCAGACAAAATAGGGCTTTTGTTGGTACACTCATCTGCCTTGAGCTCCTCAAGCCTTTTCTTTCATCTTTTTGCTTTATCGCCTTTTCCTCCCCAGGAAATGATAGAAGCTATCAGAGAGGCTGTCATCTACCTGGCACACACTCATGATGGAGCTCGAGTAGCAATGCACTGTTTGTGGCATGGCACTCCCAAGGTAATGTTTGGTTTCCGTCTTCTGAGTCTTTCCTGACTGCCCACGAGTCCTTCTGCTTGTACACATTTTCTTGGAATTAACAGATTGAGGGCAAGGTTAAAAACTGGTTGCTCTTTATCTCTTGGCAGACTTAAACAGTGGGTTTTTTTGTGAATCAAATGCTTTCATTAGAACTAGTGGAAGCATCTCCTTTTATTTTTAGCAGAGCTTTTGGCAGTGACACATGGAGTAATTTTTCCATTTATCCATTGGCATTTCATTTGTCCCATGTATTTCTTAATATAAGTAAAACTTACAGTAGGGAGAGGTCAGTAGAGAAATCATAATGTGAAATCATGTTTGGCTTTGGAATACCAAGACTTATAAAATATTATAGGAAATGTGTTTTATTTCCATCTGCTGATGCAGTATTAAAAAATATTTTGGTGTAATGTATGTCATCTTGTCTTGGAAGTACTGTAATGCCTCCTATTTTTTTCTGTATTAAAAACTATAAAAATTACATACTAAAACAGTCCACTTGTTAAAGAATACAGGAAAAAAATCAAGTTCCTAGTATCTAAGTGTAGTAATGTATCAAAAGAAAACTGAGCAGTGATTCCAAGAGCCAAAAAATACAGAGAGAAAACCAAATATTCTTGCTAGTAATAGGGGTTTAAACCAAGCTAGAGTTTCAGATCCTGTTCAATATGTTTCTTTCCAAATGAAGAGATGAAATGTATTCTTCTCTAATTAATGGACAAAATATGAGTGAATATATGTAGTGGTTTGGGGTTTTTTGTTTGCTGTGGTTTTTTTCCCAAATTTTCCTGACATCTCTCATTGGTGATCTGGACTTGTAAATATGCCACAGGATCTCTCTGAAATCAAGTCACAATTCAGGTTTAACTTCTCACACAGGTTTTAGGTGTAAACTAATAGAATATGTGTGAGTGTTTGGTAAATGCCTTTGCTTTAGAAAGCAAATTGAAGATTATATTTTTGGAAGGTGTAAATAGCAGTTTAGTTGCTCAGAATCACTGATATTCTGGGCTCATTTGAGTTTCTTTTTTCCTTTTGGATAGGACCGAAAAGTTATTGTGAAAACCATGAAGACATATGTTGAAAAAATAGCAACGGTGAGTGTTCATTAACCATTTATTTCATAGTCTCTGAAACTAGTGATTTGATAGAGGATAGCTTGAATGTTCTTTGAGAACTTAGCAGTGATGTATTAGATAATGTAAAACAATTTAAATGCATGGAGTATTTAGAGACATACCAGGAGGCTTCATTGTGGGCACTACATGTTGTAGTATGCTTCATTATGGCTGAGTTCATTATTCTTCCTCAGTTTTCTTTCTGCTTTTTATTTTGTGGATCCCAGCTTTGTATTGCATCATGTGCTCATTGGTAATTCTCCTTGACTGGGAGTAAAAAAGCGTGTATAAGGAAGAGGAAGAAAAATCAAGGTGTGTTGGAGATGTCATTGAAAAGGCTCTTTGAACATGCATATTTCTTAGAAGATGCTCAGTATTTTTTTCAAGTCAGGAACCTTTAAAATACATTGGCATACAATGGAATAAGTCTGTTTTACTTTTTAATGAATAACATGGTTTGGAGACTGCAGCACCTGCAGAATAACAGTTGAAACCAGATTTCATTGAGTTGGGCAAAAGTGCAGCTGTAAAGAAGAGCTTTTTAAATTTCCCTTCCTGGTTGCTGTGGGGTTTTTTATTTCCTAATAGTTATTGTGATCTCGATCAGTGGCCTTCAGACATTTTGATCACATCCTGGGCATGTATCCCCATTATATATATTTATGCATAAATTACATGTCTTTACTTTTATAATGGTGTACATTATAAAGCATACACAGAAACAGAAAATTTGAAAGGATGGGACAAAAATAACCAGAGACTATTTTTAATAATAACCTCTGGTTGTTTTTATTTTTTTATTAATGGTGCAAAAAATTGTTTCTTTCTGCATCACAATGGATTGTCTTGTGCAACCCACTTTGAGGGCTGCTGTTCTAGGTGATGTTTCTCTCCATAATTTTCCACCAGAATAAATGAGTTGCTTAATATTGCATGTTATTTGGAAATATGAGTCAGTGGATAAATAATGACTGACACAACACTGGAGCACAGAAGATCTGGCTTCACTTTGATGTAGAGCCTCACTGACATACAAGTGCATTTGATTGTGCCCTTTTGAGTTGAGACATACAGCAGTAGAGGCTATGTCTCATTACAGAGGTATGATCTCCAAAAACATTGTATGGGACTTAGTTTAATTTCAAGCAAATCTACAGTAAAAATAAAGTCTGTATGTAATGATGCTGTAGGGAAAATACTGATTTCAAGTGTTGACAATACAGTAGGATTAGGCTAATAGCTTGAATGTGATAAAACAGTATATCCACTTAAAATGGAAGATCTGCCTTTGTTTTAATAACATACTTCTATTAATGAGCCTTGCTTTTAGAGAGAAATCTAAATGTTGGACTTCTCTCATTCTATGACAGTAGTCAGAGTTTGCTTGTGCTTCATGTTCTGTTATGTTTGAGAACCCTCAGAAATCCTGATTCTCATTCAGTTAGTATACTAATAAAAAATGACTGTATGTGGTTTCTGATATTTTGTTTTTGCAGGGTGAATTTTCTCATCTGGTCTTGCTGGCAGCTTTTGATTGCATTGATGATACTAAACTTATGAAGCAGTTAATTATATCAGTAAGTAATTTAATTTCTCCTAAAATAGTGCATTCAGTAGTGTCAGTATGTTTGTCAGTGTATAGGAGAATGAATGTAGGAATCCATCTGCTTTTTTAGACCATTTAAATACTACCCACCTTTATTGTTTCATTATATTTATGTATCTTGATTAGTTTTTTCTTTGCCTAGCAGACCGTAGCACTTTCATACATTGCTTTAATTATTTAATTAATTTTTATGGTAGGTTCAATTCTTGCTGAAATTTTCCCTTTTAGTACACATTCATTTTGGATGATGGGTGACTGGAGTCTCTTTAAAAAGTCACTGTCTTTCATCATAGAAGTTTGAGCTGTAGTGGTATTTCTAGAGATTAAAATTAGTGAAAAACTTCAGAATGATGATGTTACCTTATTGATTTTACAAGCAAAACTGTTTGCATCCTCTCAGCAGAGAAATTAACATTGATGTACATGTAATCTGCTTGCAGTAGTACTCATGCTGTAGTTGTAAGGGCTGACTGGTTTAAGGGAAGTGGCAGGAAGATAAAGATGAGTGGTTCTGATGAGGCTTGTTTTGAAAAATAGAAACAATTCTTCCCTTGAGCAACTTTGTGTAGGGTGCACTTGGGGTTTTGTACCCTGTCATAAGGATTTGGCCCTTACACTGTCTCTAGTGGGTCTGGAGAGATGAAAGCATCTTCGTGTGGAGGTGGCTTCTGTTCATTAAGGACTTCAGCTGTGATTGCAGCTAGATTTTGTTCCCAGAGCCCAGTCAGGAATGTAACAACTTCTGGGAAAGATGTAAGGAAATTAGTTCTGATGTATCTGAGCTGTCTAGTATGAGATATTTGACCTGTTCCTGTACTGTGTAACAAGCACTCTGCTTCTGGAGAGTTTATTAGTTCGGATACTATGTCTTTAGCTGAGCTTTCAAGGTATCATTAAATTACAGAATCATCTGAGATCAGGTATTAATCCAGTATCAAAGGCAATGAAATGTTTACTGCTTGGTCATCCTACCACATTGATCTGGACAGAAAATGGAGAACAAGATATGGCATTCACACATACACAGTTGGCCCATCAGAGATTATGTGAGGTCAATAATGGGAGAGGATGACAGGAAAAGGAAAAAAAAATCTTGGGATCAAAACCAGCTGTTCAGATAGTGGATGAAAACAAGTAGCAGATGATGAGGTGGGGGCATCTTAAAATCAAACATTGAAGCATATTTTGTAGAGGAAACCAATCCTTAAAATTATTTCAGAAACAGACTTCAAAAATACCCTATAGACATTAGATTTCTGTCCATTAAAAAATTAACTTTTTGTTGGTTTGGAATTTTTTTTTTGTAGTATTGCAAAATTCATAATTTATATGAGTTGGCAGTATAGCTGAGAATTTGTGGGTAAAGGAGGGTTTTGAGCTTTTAAAATTCTTTTGAGGAAAGTCTTATCATCATCTCTTAGATCCACAGAGTCTTAATCCTGGACCGAAGTGTGTATGTGCTGCTTTGAACTTTCATAAGTTATTAAAACTGTACATTGAGTGCTTGGCATGTGTAAGGATTCAGGCAGATTTTAGCACAAAATCCCTCTCTTTCATGAGGACTCCAAAAAGATGGAGACTTTACCAACAAGAGATAGCATGTCAATGTCTCTAGAGTTTCTTCTGGTACTTCTTCTGATACAGTTCTAATACTGATAATGACCAAGAACATTTATTTCATTGATGTTTCATTGTGGTTTGTTTACTCACACAGGAAATAAAGGCTTCTTTGCCTGATATAATAAACAACAAATATGGAAAGAAGGTCTTGTTGTACTTGCTGAGTCCTAGAGATCCTGCACATTTTGTTCCAGAAATCATCACACTTCTGCAACAGGGAGATGGAAATGCCTATAGGTAACTCAGATGTGAAGGTTACATGTTTTTTCTTAAGAGTCCAGAAGAAGTTGTGCGACTTTTTGTCATGATTTAATTTCAACTTTTCTTTGTAATAAATCTAAGTAATATAAATATATAAAAATAATACGTTTGCCCCTTTTGAAAAGGGCAAATATTGTGATATATTTTTTGTGTGAGCTTAGGTATCAAATTTAATAGAGAAGAAAATCTGTAATATGCGTTGCTGGTGCTTTGGGTAGCATAAAAGTATATCTCAAAATCTTGCAATAAAAATGGAAATTGTTTATTTGATTTGAGTCAATTGACATTGATGCTTACCAGTTTTTGAAGAAGGAGCAATTCTAGATGAGTAGTAGGCTGTCTAAAAAATACATATCCATAGTCGAGATAACAAAATGAAAAGAAATAGTGAATAGTCACTAATAAGAAAAATTTTATGAGGTTTTGAGACAGTCAACTTTAAATGCTTTTTCACTCCATGTGTTCTTAAATTCCTAGGTCTGACATATGTTTAATTGTACATGAAACAGAGGAGTCAATAGTGCTTACATTCAAATGTATTTGAATCTAGCAGTAATTTAAATGTCTCAAACAGCACATACACTCTGAAATTTCTTGTTACTTGATGTGCACACAGTGCAAATCTTCTGCAGTAATGTGCTGTCTTTTTCATCAGTAAGAAGAACACTGAACTCCGTCGCCATGAACTTCTGGAAGCCATTTCCTCACCTCTTCTGGAATATTTGCAAGAACATACTCAGGAAGTAGTGATAGACAAAGCTACTTTTGTCTTGGTTGCTGATATTTTAAGAACAGCTGTTGGTGACATCCAGCCTGCACTAGATGCAATTGCTAAGTTAGCAGCAGAAGAGCTGGTTCCAGGGGGCCGTGATGGACAGGTAATGTACAGAAGACAAGGTGCTGATGTTGTAATGAGGTATACAGTAATCATAGCATGCTGAGATCTTGCAGATCTTCTGTATTACTAAAATGAATTCTGGTCTTGTTTCCCTTTATAGAAACATCAGTGTACTGCCCTGATAGCACTTGTACATTTGATGTGATCCTGTTTTCTGACTTGGGGATTTCATAGTTTGTTATTAGTGCATGAGGAGTGATGGTGGCTTGAGCCACCATCAGCATTTTGTATGAGTTGTAGGGCAAGGTGCTTCATGATCTTTAATCTTCAGAACTCCTTTAAACACTTAGTGGGAAGGTTGCTGATGAGTGTGTTACGCAGTCTCTCTTAATTTTATCACTGCAATCAAGCACTTAGAAAAGTTATATAAGTCATTTGACTATTTACACTGAGAGCGACGGGATCTCTTACCTTTCAGGTGTGCATATCTCCCTGCAAGGAAAGAGCTTAGATAAGAGTTGTTTGTCTTCACAGTATGACCTTCTCTTCAGAGAGTTCACCCCCCTATTTTGTTAAACTCAATTGGATGTGTGTCCATAGACTAGAAAGCAAAATAATGTTAAATAAGGCAAAAATGTTATAGGGTAGATGGTAAGAGTTAAAATGGTCAATTTGAATGAGTATCCAGAAGCTTTCTTGTTGATATTAGCATAGGTCATGACTCAGTGAATCAGTGTGATGGCAGAGTGAACAAATCAAGCAGAAATACTCATGGCCAGACATGTAATTGAATTTTGTACCAACATCACTAAATAATTGTGTTTTAATTTGGTTTGTCTATTCCCCTTAAAGCTTCACATTGCAGAGCATCCGGCAGGCCATCTAGTTTTGAAATGGTTAATAGAGCAAGATGAAAAAATGAAGGAGAGCGGAAAAGAAGGTATGTTGGAAATGCAGCTTTATTTGCTCAGATTGAATTCAGAGTAATTTGCTATCTGGCCTCAAATAAGATAGTTGCAGTTATTTCTTTGCGTATACTCGTATATGGAAAAATTAATGTTATTGTTTCTACCTTTTTGCTGTTGTGAGCTGCTGTACAAACAGAATGCCAAGGATATGTTTGCTTTTTTTTGCAATGCAAGCAGTGGTTGTGTTTTTTTTCTCAGGGCTTTAATGTGTATTTGGGGCGGAGCTCATTTCTGTGCTAAAAATATCTTGATAGCTTTGCTAAGTTACACAGTAGTTTAAGGATAATAATAGAAACAGTAAAGTCTTTCTTACAGGAACCCCTGTTTCATTAATGCTTGTAAGCCAGGCTGTAATCTTAATGTGTTTATTAATGCTGCTGTGTTAATGTTTTGTAACTGTTACTAAAATAATTTGTGCACAAAAATAGGACATCTTTGCTAGTTTATGTTCCATGAGGCAGATATTGGGCACAGATGTTGTCATCTTAATTTAGCTTTTAAACTTAAGTTATTACATAACTGTAAAATCTTCTGTATGTATCACTCTATTCTAATAGTGATTACTTTTTCTCATACAAAATGCTCAAGAAATAAAAGCGTGTGGTTGCCAAAATGTAATCTAAAGGAACTGCTCTGTGTGTAATAGGTTTTTCTATGTAGAATTACCAGATCTTGTTGAACTTTTTATTCATTTTACTCTTGCTACATTCAGGTATTTCTTTAAAAATGTTAGCTTTATTAAATGTTTCTGAAAGTAGGCTGTTTTTCCACTTCTCAAGCAGATCATTGAAAATGTGCAAAGTAAGAGTTTCAGAGATGTCTTTCAGAGACTTGCTTCTCTGAAATTATTATAGTCATCTGCATTTATTTCTGTAAAAATGGTACCATTTCCAGTTTAATCACATTCTGTTCATGTTGGTTCCCTACAAAAAGTACCATTCAGAATTGTTGCTCTGAGTTTATTAAATTGTCAGTAAACCCCAAGCAAATTGGTAACACATGGGGAACAAGTTGTATGAAATCTCACATGTCTTCAGGTGGAATTAGGATCTAAAGTGAGAGTGAAAAATGGCTTCAGTGTTTGGAAGCTGGTGCTTATTGGGGTTGGGTGGGGTTTTTTGCATTGTTTACTCGTAAGTTTGCTCAGCATGCAAAGTTGTAAGAACAGTTTCCATGCAGTTCAGTTCTTTAAATTCAGCTGGGGCCTTGAAGTCAGCCTAGGTTAGTGTGATGAATCTGAAGTCAACCTAGGCTTTCAAAGCCACAGAAGAAATAGAGCCCTGAAGCATCAGTACAACTGAAAAAGACAAAGTTTTTGCATCAATAAAGGATTAACTCTGAAATTTTAAGTAACTTCTGTTCAAATTCTTTTCCTCCAGTTGTAGAGTCAGATGCTTAAAAATGGAGCATTTTTATACAAATACATTTTATGTATTTTGTATATTGAGTAGAATGATCTGTTCAACCAGAATGACTTTGTGATTCTTGCCAAGTCTCTCTTTGGAGTGGATGCCTTCTGTAAGATATTAATAGCCTTTTGTGCCCTTTTTAGAAAACAAACAAGTTTGCATACTTCATAATAGCAAGCTGTCACACAGTGCTGCTTTTTAACAAGTTCCATGCAGTACATGGAAGTAGTCTAGCATCTATAAGGGTTTACATTGCATTAAACAGTCCATTATTTTTGAGGGAGCAGAACTTTGTGAATACTTGGGGGACTAAAACAAATTTGATTAAATCAAAACTACAGAGTACTTTCAACAGACTTCTTGTCAAAAAGATTTTTTTTTTTTCTCATTTTTTTTCTTCCCCTGCTTCTTTCCTACATTTTGCAGTTTGCTTTGGAAGAACACTGGTGGAACATGTTGGTATTGAGAATCTGAAGACCTGGGCAGAAGTAAATCGAGGTGCCATTATTCTTTGTTGGTAAGTAAGGCACGTAGCTACTTCTGATTAGATCATGTGGTTAATGTCTTGAGCAGCTGAGAACATCAATTGAAATTTCTACCAGCAGAATCACACTCGGAGTGTGCTGTCTTGAATGCAGCTGGCAAGTCTTGCATAAAACAGGCATTAGAAAAATGCAAACCAGAGTTTCCACAGGTTGTTCCTTAATTTCCATCTTTTACAGTACCAGTAAGCAGCTCAGTATGAGAAAATCTGGAGATAAAAAACAAAATTATTTTTAAAATTGAGCTTATCATGTCTTGTTTTACAAGCACAAAACTCTCAAAAGAGCATTCCACAAATACCTATGTTAAAATAATTAATTTTTGAATATCTGGGACTGGTGGTAGCACACAAAAATCTGGAAATGGTTTTGTGATGTTTGTTTTGGTAAATTACTGCTTTGCATTGGTGCCTTAATTGCAAAGCCTAAAAAGTTCTCATACTGAAGTAGAGAAGTGTTTGAAGAGACCATACATGAGAATAGATTGTGCAAAGGCCTATGATGAGCTAACTGATTCACAAATTTGAAGCAGTGAACCATTCAACTAGTGAGATCAAAAACACACCACAGGGATCAGATTAACGTTAGCATTTTGTTTAATCAAGAGTGAACTGCAGTGTTAATCATTGCTGTTTTCACTTTGTAGCTAGCTGTCAGTATCAGGTCATAGAAACCCAAGGTTTTATCCTGTAACCTGAAGTGTGTGGTCTGTGTTCTGGAACTTGTGTATCAGCCTCGCCCTTCTGGCACCTCATAAAGGCTTTCACTGAACCAAAGTCAGCCAAGCAATTCAAACTGGCAACATGATTTTGAACGTTAAGTCCCTTGATCTCTTTTTGCTGCTCCACTTTCCTCTCTCCTAAAGTAACAATGGATTCCTTGGTGTTTGCTTTCCATCTCTGGTGTATATCTAGAGTAGGGCTACTTTGATGTTTGTGCTCTTTTGCAAATCCAAAGCTAGTTTGTGAATCCAAAGCCATTTTCACATCTGTTAGCTAATCTGAGTTTAATTCTAACTTTTTTTAGTCATTATCATTCAGATCACTAGTCAGAAGAACTGATAGTAGAAGAGTAGCTGCAATACAGATACAAAACCAGTTCACACAGCGTCTTACTAGTCATATGTGTGTGGATGTTAAGATTGTTCAGCTGCCAAAATGATAATGCTCTTTCTTTGCCTCTTACAACAGGCCTTTAGAATTCAACAAATGCACCTAATGCCTTTAAGTTATCTGATCCTGTGCACAGATGTTCAGTGAAGTTTTGTTAGGCTTATTCACTGACACTATATTAATGCTGGGACGTTTTTCCTGTAAGTCCAGGCTGAACAGATTAATTTAACATGTGACATTGCTGGTCTATGTACTAAGCTGTTGGGATTGTCCAAATAAAGTTGTAAAGTAAATTAATAGATTTTTTCTACTATTTGGCACTTTAATAGCTGTGGTGATCACTGTTACAGAAGTCTTCTAATAGACATGGAAGACTTAGAGATAAAACAGGAAATTGGTAATAACCCATTAAAGAAACTAGCACAGGAGTATTTTGTGGGAAAGTCTGTGAGGAATTGCAGTCTTTCTCCTTCTTTGCTATTGCTCATATATTGCCAGGTGGAGCCTTGACAAGTGTCCTTTGTTACCAAGTGGGGGATCTTACCTTCCACTATTTTTACCCAGACTGTAACTTAACTTAAAAGGTATATTGTAGGACTGTTTGTTTGTCTGATGGAATTTTGTTGGTAGTGTTTCGTTTATTTCACTTCCTTTGTAGAATGAACTTCTTCTGATGACTCTTTAGGCATTATGTCCTTTTGTTTAGGCAGCTGAGAACACACAAACATAATGATCTCCTTTTGTTCCGTTTTATGTGACACTTGCTTACTTCACTAACACATGGCAATTATTCACATTTTTATTTAATGCATGCACTGAAGTCAAGAGATTACCTAAATTGTACAGCAGTGATTAATTTAGTCTGGTGTAAAGTAACAGTGGGGGGTGGGTGGTTAGCATAAAGTAATTGTTGAGTCTTGAGAAACCTTTTTGTTCAAAAAACCCAGATACTTTTTGTGGTTTGACACTAGTCAAATGGCAGGTGCCCGTGAAAGCTGCTCGCTCACCCTCCCTGGCCACAGCTGGACAGAGGAGAGGAAAAGAAAACTATCAATGGGTTCATGAGTTAAGGACCAGGAGAAAACACTCCAAGGGCAAAACAGGTTTTACTTAAAGGTAGAAAGTGAATTTATCACTAACAGAATCAGAGGAGGATAATGAGAAGTAAAATAAGCCCTTAAAAAAACCCACCTTTTTCTCCCCTAGCCTCTTCTTGCATCCCTCTGACAGCACAGGGCGTTAGGGTTTTGGTCAGTTCATCACCAAGATTTTCTTTTGCTCAGGCAGAGGAATCCTTCTCCTGTGAGGCCATGGGATCCCTGCCTTGAGACACAGTTCTCCATGAACTTCCCCAGCATGGGTCCAATCTCATGAGCAGCAGTCCTATCAAAACCACTGCAACATGAGTCCCTCCCACGGGCACCCTGTCCTCCCAAAATGCTGTGGTGTGGGTCACTCTTCCACAGGGTGCAGTTCTCCAAGGACAGGCTGCTCCAGCCTGGAAGCAGGGCCCTCTCTGCCCCAGATCTCCCACAGGATCACAGCCTCCTCCAGGCACCCACCTGCTCAGGCATGGGCACCTCTATGGGCTGTGGGTGGATCTCTGCATCCCCATGGATCCTCTTGGCTGCAGGGCACATTTGCTTCACCATGATCTCACCACAACCTGCAGAGGAATCTCAGCTCCAGTGCCTGGAGCAGCTCCTCCCCTCCTTCTGCACTGACCTTGGTGTCTCCACCTTGTTTCCCTCACATGTTCTCACCTCCTCTTCGCTGGCTAGGAAAAAATTGTGTGTCTACTTCGTTTTGAATTTCTTTTTAAATATGTCATCACAGAGGCATCACCCATATCTCTAGTTGGCCCAGCCTTGACCAGCAGTGTAGTGTGTCCATCCTCAGAGCCATCAGGGATTTGCTTTGCTGGATGTGGTTGAAACTTGCAGCAGTTTCTCACAGCAGCCACCTCTGTGACCACCACACCCCCCACCAAAAACCAGGCTGTATAAAACCAACACACATCATTTGTCATAAAGAATCTCAAATGCTCAGACAGAGGTAATTTTCAGACAATGCTAATTCCTTCTAAAGCCGTGATTGATTTTTGTTTTGTTGCTGGCTTTCAGAAGCCATCTGTCACATATGTGCTGATCTGAAGCTCAGAATTACTTAGTGAGTCTGTTTGAAGATTTTTGGCTATTTAATCCTTTCAACTTAATAGTCAGTTATAAGCAGTCACTGCATGTGCTTGGCTTCTCAGAACCTGGTATCCTATAGACCTTTCCCTACTTGCTTTTGATTTTTATAAAAATATCTTGGGCCTGGTTCTGAATTAGTTCTATCTTGAGGAGCCCAAAGGTAATGAGAGTACCCTCTGCATGTTCACATGTGTGTTAAGTGTTGCAAGTACATGAATGTCATAGATGCTTGCCTATATAAATTCCTATATATGACTTTTCTGTATATTTTTAAATTTTTAAATTATGTATAGCATCAGGGTAGAAAATGGTTTCACCAAATGTGGTTCTGACTTCCTTTATTTCTGTAATCTGTGGAAGTCATCTTTTCCATATACAAAATACATAGGTGCCAGCATTCTAGACTAATACCCCACCATGTCACTGTGTTGGTCTTCTGGCTGTGTTATCAAACATGCAGGTGTTCTGTATTAAGAATGTTGTTCTGATGTACCTGTGGTTATTATGAGTTTGAAATCAGCTTTACATATATAGCTGTCAGAAGCTGACATTCAATTTTAGAAATAAGTAAAATGCAGTCCAGAGTGGCTTGCTGCTTTGTGTGGTCCTTGTCTCTTGTGAGTGAAACATACATACCTCTCCATGTTAATAACCAATGTGTTCACATCCTTTTCCAGAATTCTGGACGTTTTGCTTTTATCAGGGTACATGACTCATAGAAGAGATGAGAAAATATCACCCTAAGCTGTGTTGAATTCAGTTTTAAAGAAGGCCTCTTGATTAAATGATACCATTACAGCTAAAAATGTAGTACAATTTACTGCTAAAGGTTGTTGTGAAGTCATAGTCATAGATATGAATCTGGGAATTAAGTAGCTGAAAGTTGTGATGTCAGGTGGACATCCAGCACTTTTCTGCCCGTAGTGTTGCCATCCAGCACAGGATTTGGTGCCCTAAAGGAGACATAATATACATCTCGTCTTAAGATACATTAATTCCTTTATGTCTTACTCAGTTCAGTTTGCCATGTCTAGTCATTGTTTAAAAAGTAGGTAAGAAACAAGCTTTTAGGTCAGTGCAAATTTGGGAGTCACTTGGAAGAATCCTAGGTATTGTAAGGACTTGTAGCATCATGCAGCCTGCTTCATGGGTGTTACAGTTTGTTTCCAGTCTTGGTTTAGTTGTATGTCAAACTTGTAGTTCTGATCTGGTTTGCACAAACTGGCTCTAGAACTCACTTTTTTAGGCAATGTTCACTCATCATTTTGAAATAGCTAATTAGGTGTGCCATTAACTCAACAGATCTTGTATTTCATCCAAGAACTTTTCATTATTAACTGAAGGAAGGGAAAAAGACAGTCACTACTAAGTTGATAGTATTTTACAGCTTATGATGAATTTCTTTGTTTCTGAGGAAATTAATTTTTCTGGGAAATATGATTTGTTTTCCATAAGTAGTATCCAAAAGGAGAACAGAACTGGTAAGGCTTCATCGTTCTTCACTAACTGAAAGTACAATACTGCTTGATGTATATTAGAGGTACTTCACTGCATCCAGTTTTATGACCCCCATTACAAGAAAGGCATCAACAACTGGAGTGAATTCCATGGAGGGTGACTGGCATAGTCATAGGCTGGGTCTCTTGGCCTGGAAGGAGAGGCTGTGGGGCCAAGTCTGTTTCAGCTGGGAGAAGGGGCAGCTTGTGGGCTCCTAACAGCATCCCTGGCACCAATGGGATGGATGGAGAGCTGGTCCCTCCACAGCAGTGTAAGAATAGACAGCAAGAGGCAGTGGCATGAGCTGAAACACAAGAAGCTTAGGCTGGAGATAAAGAGAAACCTTTTTCCCATGAGGATGGTGCAGCAGTGGAGCTGGGGCCTAGGGAGTTTTGGCTGTCCTCAGCCTGGCAGGTTTGAAGCCCAGACTAGGTGAAACCCTGAACAATGTTTTGACCCAGTATTTGAACATGCTTTGAGTAGGGGTAGCAGTTCCTTGCAGACTGATTTATTCTCTGTTGTCTGTTGTGTTCTGACTTGGTGTTTTGCATCTTTTTTGTAATATGAGGTGATAGCATCTGGCTTGAACTATTCTTCTTAAGTAGTTAATTTTTTCCCATCATTGACAGCTTTTTCTATAACTTGCATTCTGACCTTTGATATCCTTCATTTTTTTCCTGTGTCTTGCAGCCTTCTGCGAAGCAGTGATGAAAATGTGGTAAGCACAGTCAAAAAAGGACTGAAAAAGCTCATCCCAAAGCTGAAGCGGAATAGAAATGTAAAAGGAATAGAAGCATTACTGGAGAAATTGACTTCTTAATGTAAATGAACCTAAAATAATTATTTACATCAATGTAATCAACTGAGATTTGGTAAGATTTTGTACCATGGTTGTTTTAAGAGGCAGTGTATGCATTTGTATATTAAATAATTTCTAAAACAACTTGTCATTGTACTCATTCTATTGTACACAATAGAAGATTGTTCTCAGAGATTGAAATCTTAAGATTTAAGCACTAATGGAAACTTCTGAACACATAATCAAAGCATTCAATCTTCACTGGTAACGTGCATAAAATGCTTTAAGTGTTGTTAAAATTTGCATGTGTGGTGTCATGGTTGCCATAAAAACACAAGCATCTGTTGTGGACATACTATGTTTGGGCAACTGTATTTGTTTTAATCCCCTTCCCTCCTGGTTTCCTTAAAAAAAACAACAAACTAACTAACCAGGAAGTCTACTTAAGTCCCATTCTTACCCTATGATGAAGGCTATCGTCCCTAGGAAATAACAAGAATAAAATTAAAATAGTGTTTCTGACTTTTTTCAGAGAAGGTCCTGAAGGAATAGCTGACTGTTTCAATTACAGTTTGGTTTCACTCAGACCTTCTAACTACACACTTTTAAGCCCTAATAAGCCCAAGGGATTTGGGGCATTGGTGGAGGAGTTGGGGGTTTTTTGTGGTAATGGGGGAGAGGTGAATTCACTTCCACATGATAGCAAATCAGTATCCTGTTGGTTTGTCCTGTAACTTATTTTCATCTAGAAAAATTAAGTCAATGTCTTATTTTCTCCATTTAGAAGAAAATCCAAAACTTCTTTGTAAGGCATTTGTAGAACACCTACCTGCTGGTGCTCGAGGCCATGCTGATAGACTGATCCAAGCAGAGAACCTGATTGATTAAATCTCCAGCTGCAGAAGTCACTCTTTACTGTTACTTAGTTTGGCAAGATGTGGTTCCATTAGTAAGAGAGGTACTTAGGCATTGCTTCGCCTAAGACAACAGTTTCCTCAACATGATGTGCAGCACTGTCAGTGGTTGGTTGCCAGTGATTAAGTAAATGGTTTAAGTTCCCATGATTTACATACTTGAAATCAGTCTCCCAAATTACTGCATTTACTGACAGAGGTCATCATGATCCACCTCTAGTCCTGCACTCCACACTCCTGCACACATCACAGCCAGATTACCCATTGTTAGACTCAGACTTGAATGCATAGCCTGAAGTAAAATACTCTGGTTGTCTAGGGAGCACCTGTACAGCCCTGATGTTAAAGGAAACAATCAAAGCATCAGATTCATGTAAGCACACATTCTTACATGGCTATTTGCTATTCAGTTTATCAGCACCTTCTCTAGCTATGACTTAATTTCATTGCTCCCATATGTCTGTGCCAGGTTCTAAACATTAGATTATTGCCCTCAGTAACCTGAAAATAGAGAAGGGGATTTTATTGCCCTCCCTGTTTTGCTCTACTACTAATTGGAACAACAGAGTTGGTCAAGGAACTAGAATATCTCTCCAGTGGGGAAAGGCTGGGGAAACTGGGCCTGCTCAGCCTTGAAATCACTTGAGTAAAGACCTCATCAATGCCTGTAAGTATCCAAAGGGAGGGTACCAGGAGGATAGAGTCAGACTCTGCTTGGTCCTGAGAGGCAAAGGGTGGAAACTGATGCACAGAAGTTCCACCAGAACATGAGGAGGCGGTTGCTCAGAGTCTGGTCACAATCCTTTGCGAAGTGCTTTAGGATGACCTTGCCTGAGCAGGAAGGTTGGACCCAATGACCTGCTGTGGTCCCTTCCAAACCGGTTTATTCTGTGATTCTGTACTTCCCTAATTATTCAGCATAAATCTGCTGCATATTTTGTTCAGGTTGGCATCTTTGGTAGTAACTTAGACTTCTTAATAACAATCCACTACTGTTGAAATTCATTAACTGTTGCTAATCAAAACAATCAAAAAAGAAAACTGTGTTACAGACACTAGTGATCTGCAATTGTCAGTAACTGAGAGATGTGCTTACAAGCAAGAACGCTTAATACCAGGGCCAAGCAGGTCTTATTGGGATTAGCCTTTAAATATTTACACCTACTCATAAACTTAGGTGGAATTAGAGGACAGCACAGTCAGCAAAGTAGCAGTAAATCAACAGATGCAAATAAACAAGCAATGTTAGAAAACATTTTCATAGCTAAAATATTTATGTACTGCCCGAAGTAGCCTAAGTAAACTACAAATTACAACTTGGTTTATGACTTATTTGTTTTTATGAATTCGCCTGTTTGAGTGTTTCGTGGGTTTTTGTGAACTAACAAATATTGCCCCCAGACAGGATCAGTGAAAAGCAAGAGATTATTTATAAAGATGAAACAGCACATTTCACTGCTTTAAACTATTTAGACTTAAACGTCTAAAATGTACTTAAATGTACCTAGAAAATGTACTTAATTCTAGCATCTGATTGGCAATGGCATTAAGTGCTCCTGCTTGTAAACATCCTCTCAGTTACTGAAGATTGGATCTCATTAGTTTCTGTAACGGGATTTTCTTTTGTGACAGTAAAACAGATTGGTTTAATTAGCAGCAGATAATGCATTTAAATTGTAGTGAACTGTTTCTAAAGAAGTCTCAGTTCCTGCCAAAAAGTCAACCTGAATGAAGTATGCAACAGATTTGTGACTGAATAATTAATGTTAAAATAAAACAGGGAGAGGAAAAAGAAGTCTGGTACAACCCTTCTCAATTTTTGGATTATTAAGGGGAACTAATACTTACAATCTGGCACAGACATACTTCCAATCAAGAGGATTAGAGGGAGGAATGAATATAAGTCATAGCTAGAGAAGATGCTAATAAACTGAATAGCAAAAAGCCATGTAAGAATGTGAGTTTACATGAATCTGATCTGATGCTTTGATTGTGTGCTTTAATTACAGTTGTTTTAGCTGGATGTGTACCAGGCGGTTTATTTGCATTTTTGAGTGTGCGTACATCATTTATTTTCAGTTATGTGTAGTAATTTGCAGTGCTAGCTGTTAGTTTTCCTCACCACAAGGTGAGAAATGCTTTTCATTAAGTAGACATCAGTTAAGGTTATGCTATAGTTGCCACTGTTTTCCTACCAGGGATAGAATATAAATTTTAATGTTAAGATGTGTCTTTAATGTCAATTGAAAAATTCTGGAATACCCCAAATGGAAGGTTATGTGGAGTATGAAAGTTGTTTCAATGGCTTAAGTTACTTCAAGGATTTGCCTAGTTTTTCCCAGTGCAGAATCTGATTGGATGAAGTGCCATGTCTGTCCCAGTCTGCCATGGGTCTCTGTGGCTGTGTGAAGGCAGAGAAGTAAATTTTTGAAAAATTCTGAAATGGTGGTTTTCTTCTCAATTTGGGGGTTTTGCTTCTTTTTTTTTTTTTTATTTTTGCCTACTATAGATTATCCAAAGTGCTCAGATTATTGCTAGCATCTCTTAATATAGCTTGTAGTAATTTTTTTATTGCCAAGAAAACAACAGAAGTGCACAGTCTGCAAGTAAGTATTTTTGTCCACTACTTGCTCAGAAGAAAGGCGTTGACAGCAGTTACAGGGCGTCTGTTTTAAACCCATTTTCGCAGGGTGAAATGCCTGTCCCTTGTGACCAGCCAACAACTCTAACCTTGTGTAGCAGAAGTTGGAGGGTGAACCACCATTGTGAGTGCTACGACAGAAGAGGTGGTAATGATTGTTTTATTTTTTGTTCTTAGAGGACAGAAGACCCATTTCCTTGGTATTGATGTATATTACTGTGTAACAGTGTATTTCCCTGGAAACGGGTATGCAGATGGGTGCTGTTGCACCTTAGTAGCTCTTGGATTAAGGTACAGAAGAGTCAGGCTTCTCCTTTGCTGCTGACAACAGGATCTACCAAGAGCATGCAGTGTTTTACTTTCCCACTGATTCCACCAACTTTTGAAACAGAGTCATGCAAGAGTTCATTGCATTAATCAAGACATATTTCCTTCTGATTTCTTGGAAGAAATCTGTACTGCCCATTTAACATTTGGTATTATCAAGTGCAAGATCATTGCCAAAACCCTTCCATTTTGCCTCAGTGCATATCACATTGCTCAGCTGCTTTGTGAAAACACCAGAGTTCATGTGCCCTTAACATTATTCATCCATCACTTTCCTTATTTTCTCCTTGGGGTTTAAAACTATTGTTTTGAGTTGCTCCCTTAGATTCACCATTGTGTAAATTGCACTTTTTTTTTTTTTCTTTTTCTAAGATTTTTTGTTGTTTAAAGACCATTCTATGTTTTTCTGTGTCTTCTTCTAAGATCCTATACTTTTAAAATGTGAAATCTCTTTAGAGATCTATAAATAGTAAATACCTTGTGTTAACCATTAATAAAAGAGGAGCAGGTATTTCTGGAAATTGTCGCTGTCTAAAAACCACTAATTAATTATCATAGCAGGTCCTCCACCTTTTCTCTCATTTCCACAACTCTAAATTTCAGCAGTTCCAGTTTTCCTTGCCATGCTTTGTAAATGTATGCAGAACATCTAACCCATTTTACTGCAGCATCAAAGTAGCCAGTAGGGTGTTACACACTGTTCTGCCTGGAGGGATTGAGGGAAGGGAAAGTCACTGATGGCTGAAAAAGTGGAAAATATGTGAGTTAAACACTATTATTGGTAGTAATTCCTTGCATATGCCCAACTAAACATCATATACCTTTGTGATTTTCCTCTTGCATTATGGAAGTTTTGTCAAGAGATATATTGGCTGAAGTGGATTTAACTATTTTGTCATCTGCTGTCAAGGAATGGTTTTAATTGCTGGATTTATGTATCTTTCAATCAGAATGTGTCTTACAAATGCACTTACACTTTACATAAAGCAAAAATCTACTGATTCTCTGATTTCCACTGTCTTCCCCACAGCTAGTTCTGCCTGCCATTCAAGTATCTTGTTGGTCTGTGCTCTAACTAGAATGTGTATAAATGGATTACATCTTTTATTTGAATTTAAAATCAAAAAATAAAATGAAGGGAGCCTACAGTACCTCTGGGTGTACAGTCATAGACATGCAGGTGCTATAAGCATTGAATTAAAAAGCCATCCTAAAGTTTTTATCTGTTTGCAAAGCAGACACAAATTGATACTTGATGGGAAAGAAGGAAAACTGATCCGAAACAGCCAACCATCACCACCACCACAAAAAAAAAAAAAAAAAAACCCAAAAAAACCAAAAAACAAAAAAAACCCCAACAAACCCCAAAAAAACAAACCAAAAAAACCCGAACAAACCAGGATTTATTATTTTAATGGTAGACTCAATTATAAGCATCTTTGAGAAAACATTTTTCTGGGGGGAAGAGTAGTAAGATAATACGATAATTGGTTCAGTATCTTGTGGTTGTTTAAGTTTCTGCTCCCAAGCTGTGGTGAGAGGAAGAAAATCAGCTGCCACAACACTTGCAGTGAAGTCATCTTCACAGCATGGTGATAGCACCAGTTTTCAAGGCAGTTGTTTTTACATTTGAAATGCTTTCTGAGGCTGTATTACAAATTTATGCCAATTGTTTTTCTGTGTAGGCATAGAAATAAATTTTTATGGGTTTTTGCCTCTGTTTATCTAAACAGGTAAAATATTTAGATTTAGATCCTCTTTCAAATTCTGTATCTTGTGATAGTGGACAGTAAAAAAATAGACTGTACCAATTAAGGATGTGTGAGATACCTGAATTATTTCTGTTCAAATGAATTTTAAATGGTTGAACTTTTGTATTACTGGAAACAGGCCACCCTTAGTGACAAGACCTCAGGCTTTTGGTCCACTGCCTTAGGAAGATGCAAGCACAGCTGGCTAGGTAGCCTGGCTCCAGATATTGTTAAGGAAAAGAAGGGAGGGCTGGCAGCCTGTAACCTCTGAGCGGCAGCAGTGAGCAATGTTCCGTGCCAGGAGCTGTTCTTCCCACAAGGGGTCCCACCCAGCTGCTTTGTCCTGCCCTAAAAAATCCCCCCCATCACAGCAGAAGGTGCTGTGACAACCCGCCTGTGATTTCCTGAATTTTCCTGAGCTTCTGGAACTTACTGGTTTTGGGGGTGTTTTTGCTTCTTTGTTGTGTTGTTCGTAGTTGTATGTTGTTGTTGTTGTCCCTGTCTCCCCCCTCCCCAGCCCCTGCCAAAATTGGTGAAGGAAGAAGTGAGTTTGGTGGCCTGAAGGGCAGTTATTGAGTGGTGGCAAAACACTGGTTTTAAAGTATGGTACTTGCTTATCTGGTTATTAATGATGTCAAATTCTTCTGCTTATAAATCAAGCAAATCCACTTCAGGAATTTGAATGACAGTACAGAGTAATTTTTTAGAGTAGAACTAGACACTGACAAGTTTTATTTTAAAACCTTGATAATCTCTATCTCAAGACTTGTAGAAAGCTTAAATTTTTCTCAGCATATTTCCATTAAATTAACTAAGTACATAAAAAAACTTCTACATTTGACATTTCCCTATTTTAGTCCTAGACAAAGGACTGGATTACTGTTAAAAGGCATGTAATTTTTATACTACTGAACAAAGAGGTAAATGAAAGTTTTGTAATAGTAGATAAGTGTATTTTTGCATGACATAAAAGCAGAATGACCTAAACAGCTGAAACTATATTTTGGAGCTAGGTGATGATTCTTATTTCTTAGTCTTTTGACAGTAATTATATTTGATCAAAAACCTTGAAGCATTTCTAGTTGCTGTTTTTAAAATTTCACTTAGTTTACTTACAATATGTAAAGACTGAATATTGTTATTTGCCTTAGAAACCTGGGAATAGTACCAGATGCCTATTAATCCATCGTGTGCTGTAGCTGCCCCTTCAAGTGCCATCTTTCTGAATGAGAAAAGCCTACTACTCCCACCCATATTTTTTTTTTTAAATCTTTCTTTCTTCCTTTCTTCCTTTCTTCCTTTCTTCCTTTCTTCCTTTCTTCCTTTCTTCCTTCCTTTCTTTCTTTCTTTCTTTCTTTCTTTCTTTCTTTCTTTCTTTCTTTCTTTCTTTCTTTCTTTCTTTCTTTCTTTTTCTTCTTCTTTCTTCTTTTTCTTTCTTCTTTCTTTCTTTCTTTCTTTCTTTCTTTCTTTCTTTCTTTCTCTTTCTTCTCTTTCTCTTTCTTTCTTCTTTCTTTCTTTCTTTCTTTCTTTCTTTCTTTCTTTCTTTCTTTCTTTCTTTCTTTCTTTCTTCTTTCTTTTCTTTCTTTCTTTCTTTCTTTCTTTCTTTCTTTCTTTCTTTCTTTCTTTCTTTCTTTCTTTCTTTCTTTCTTCTTTCTTTCTTTCTTTCTTTCTTTCTTTCTTTCTTTCTTTCTTTCTTTCTTTCTTTCTTTCTTTCTTTCTTTCTTTCTTTCTTTCTTTCTTTCTTTCTTTCTTCTTTCTCTTCCTTTCTTCCTTTCTTTCTCTTTTTTTTTTTTTTTCTTCTTTTTACTATTCTTTTCTTTTTCATCCCTTTTCCCCCCAGTAATTTGCGGGACTAAATTAGTAGAAGAAACAATGGTTGGTTCTCCCAAAATGAAGCCCAGACATCCAGATAAACTGTTTCTTTGTCTTACAGATACACCATGTTTGTAAGTTGGTGGTGAAACATAATGATAGAATGTATTTTCCTTCTCCCTCTGGGTCTCATTAGTATCTGCAATTAGTTAAAACAGAAGACTTTAGCATGGCCATATTTAGAGAGATTTCTAATTTCTCAGTGGTTTGAGAATTCTCCACCCTGTTTCCCCAAAACCTTAGTTATGCCCAATTAGCATCTCATAAAACAAGACTGTCTACTTTAATAGTATTGCCCATCTTTGTTGTGTTTAAGCATGTTTTTCCTTGATGTGTTATTTCAAAACCTTTTGATTGCCGAAGCCCTTTGGAAGGCAAATAACCAAGGCATTCATGACTCTGCTGTGTTGTTTTTGGATGTCATCGTGTCTTCCCCTTGACTGTTTCCTTTGAGTTATTTAGGGACAGTGATGCTGCTGAAAATCTTTGTGGATGTGGCACAATAAATTAACTGAGTCTGCTGAGGGAAACATTTTGTCAAAAAAAAAAAAAAGGCAGAAATGCTTCATCCTCTTTCAAAATCAGCTGATTCAGGTTTGCACAGCCTTCTGCAGGTTCTCAAAGTTTGTTCTGTGGTAATATGAACTTATTCCTTTCTCTGAGCTGGCTGGAGGTCTGCTGTGTCTGGTAGGAGCAGAAGAGAATTTGTGAGAGAATCTTGCTAGTGTCATCTACATGGGTAGTGTAGAAAGTGGTGGTACTGACAGAGCTGTGAGCAATCCAAGCACTGTCTGGCTCCTATAATGGTACCTCAAATTTAGGCATAATCTTTGCTATTGAAATGCTTAGACATACACTTGTCACCCCTAAAATAAGAATAGTTAAGCTAAAGGCTGAAAACTGTGTAAGATAATCCAGAGAAGAAAATGACAAATCCTTGGGGAAAAAACCTACCAAGCACTAACTTCTGATTTTCTGGAAAGTGCTTTCCTCCACTAAGCTCCAATTCATCTCCTCAGTGCAGCAGAGTAGGGATGACAGATAAGGCAGAACAAGAAGCAGAATCTTTTTGTAGCCTTATGCTTAGTGTTGTGTCCTCTGGCCTGCACACATCTAATATGTACCTTGTGCCAGCTCTGGTGCTAGTCAGAGCTCTCAGCACTGAGTTTGGTTGTGAGCCAAGTGAGAATCTATCCCCAGTCCCCCAAAGAGTCACATTTGTGTGCTGAGTCAGTGCACAGACTACTCTGAGGTGTTACCAAAGCTGCCATCTGTGAGGTGGTGGGGCTGGATGAGGGATGAGGGGGCAAAGTACATTGAGAAAAAAGAGAATGGAGCAGCTACTTGGTAAGCTGAGATGCCCAAAGTGTGATGGCCTTGGTGCTCATGGCACCCAAATGAGACTTGGTGGTACTGGTCACAATGTCTTGTGCTTCTGGAGGGACAGAAATCATTCTGTGTCTGGCAGTGTTTTGGCCCATAGCCATTAGCCTGTGAGGTACATGTGGCTGTAGTATGTGGAGACTCTAGATTCCTTCTAAACTAAAGCCTTCAACTAAAGATTGCTTGGGCCAAAGCACACTGGGTTTTTTGGAGGACTTTGCTACTTGGTCAGGGTACTTTGATAGCTCTTTATTGAAGCAGAGTCTGCGACACCCTCCTTTCCACCCAGCTAAGTGCTGGAAACACAGACACTATTATCTTCCTTTTACTGTCACCCTGTGGGCCATTATTGACCTGGTGCAAAGTGGAGCAGATTCAACTAGAGGGATGCAAGAGGCCCTCTTCAAGCTGCATTTGAACAATTAAGGCAGTACTGATTTGTGCATTGTAATCTTACTGAGCAGATAAAGCATTTGCCAAGGACATTCAATTCTGGCTCCTGATTAAAAGACAAGACTCCTTTTCTGCTCATGTTTGGTGTGGAAAATCTATTTCATTACATGTCTTCGAAAATGTCTACCTGAATAGGTCCTGCAGTTGAGGCAAATAGGGTGGAAAACAAGACTAGTGATCTTTGTCAGGTCTGAGGCTGTGACAAAGTCCAGTCAGTTAGTGCTCAGGCTCTGGGTTTCTGTAGGTGGCCAGAAGCTGCTGAGCCTGCCATGCAAGGCTGAGTATCTGTGTCCCATCTGCATGGTCATGCAAGTGTGAATTCCTTCAGCAAAGAAATTGGTTTACAGTGTCCTGTATTTTGGCAGTTTCAGTAATCATCACATTTTAAGACCTCTTAATGGGTCTAACTCAATTTGCATATTGAAAATGAATCATAGTCATGTTTCTACATGCTTGTAACTTGTCACCTCACTGAACTGCAGTCAGAGGTTTCCTGTGGTTCCTGGAAGCTTCTTGCCCTGTTGTTGCTGTGCAGAAGAGCTATGCAAATTCCCTACAGGCAAAGCAAAGCAGCTATTCTTCTCAGTGAGTGCCAGGATTGTGCTGTTGCATTGTGTGCAGTCCAGAACAGCAAACATCTATCACGTTGAACTCCCAGGGCTCAGCTGTGCCTTAAAGACATGGTTTAGCTTTTAACAGAGCTGATCAGCACACAGTGTTCTGACTGTCATTCCTAAAGAACAAAATGACAGATGGGCTTATGATACGTTTGTCTGGAGGTAGAGAATGAGAAGTGCAAGTTGGTTACTAATTACCTTCCCACCACTGAAAGGAGAAATGTCCCCATGCTTGACACAATTCGCATGGATGTGTCAAAATTAATGAAGGTTTTCACCCTTGGCTGTCCCAGAGTGAACTTCACACCACTGTGTCCCATGTGGCCCTTAGATCTTAATGCAGCCGTTTGCATTCATCAGGGCAGCACAGACACAATGTGAGAGTTCAAGAGTTTTGAAATGCATCTCTGCCATCAAGATGCCCTGCAGCAGGAGCACTGCTGAGTAAGAGCCATGGGTCATATCAGTGCACTGTTACTGTTGAACCTTTTCATTATGCTGCTTTTCTTTAAGGTCTTTGCAGCTGATTATCAATAAAATCGTTTTTCTTTCAGATCTGTTTTTCAGATTACTGTTTCTAAATTGGCATGACTGTTGTTATGTAAAAAATATTCCTGATAGTCTCTGAAATAATACATAAAACTGCAATTCCATTTGATTATTGTTGGTTTTATTTGTTATTTATGTGTTTGAATGAGTTTAGACACATGAGAAATCCCCTTCAGCTGTGCAATAAGACACAGTAATCTTAAGACATAAGGTACTCCTGAGGGTGAACTAAGGTGTCAGGATTGTGTCCCTAATGGCTGTATCTACCAGATAATATCAATTATCTTGATTTAAAATTATATTTTAAATTGGTTACAGTTAGATGCTAATAATATCCTTGGTGTGATCTTTTAAGAGTTAGTACCCATTACTCAAAGGAATCATATTTCCTTTGATTATTTTTTAAATACTTCTTTAATACTTATGTTCTTTGACAGGTCTATTATTCTAACAATCCAATAAGTAGATACATTAAATACTGCAAATTAAATTATCACTTAATCCTATACCTAAAAAGGATTTGGTTTGGAAATGTTTTCAGATTTGATCAATGAGATTTATCAACTCAGACTCCAGAATTCTTCACTACTTCTTGTCATACTGAAATATGACTATAGAGGTGGGGGGATGGGAAATGCTAAAAGCAGTGCATTACTTGACTAGGCTTGAAGATAGGAGGGCTCATTTGCAGGACTGCATTTGAAAAATAAAATTGGAACAATGAAGCATAGCTATCTGGCCATAGAAACAGAGGCTGATATTTTAAGAAGTGTAGCTGCTGCTAGTATTTAGGTAAGTGCTTGAAGTCATTTTCCTCTAATTGAAAACTGATGCAAAACTCATTTAAGTGATGCAGTCAGTATATTGGGTATTCTATTTGTTTAACTTTTGATACTGCCTTGACAGAGTTAAGGTGGCTGACCCTTAATGACAGCAATTTGTTTTCAGTTTATACAATTATGTTGGGTCTTTATTGTCAGTCTAATCAGTAGCAGGGAGTTTGATCTTCCTGTGGGACTTATTCAGAGTGTTTAATCTGAAGGAAGTAATTTCAGAGAGTTGATGAGCACTTTGGTGCTGCTCACAGGGTATCAGAGTTTAAAAAAATCTGTTGTTTTAATCTGAGCCTTTTTAGTTTTAAAAACAACCCTCTTCAAAACAGATTTCACCATCTACTTTTGCTGCTTTTGGCCCTTTTTGTTTATCTTTTGGCTGATTTACTTTTCCTCTTTCTCCTCCAGCTTCTTGGTTTCTCCCCAGTATCCAAAGCTCTATCATTGCTGTGACAGAGGGTGGGATGTGCCCTCTCCACAGCACTCAGATATTTTCCTCATGGCTCTCCGTGTGAAGTCGACCTTCCCTCTTTCTTTCTTGAGAGCTGTGTACTCGTAGGCCTTCAGCTTGCTGTAATAGTCTGAGAATTTATTGTAGAGGATGGAGATGGGCATGCCATTCAGGATTATTCCAAAAGCAATGCAGAGGAAAGCAAACAGGCGTCCAAGGTGAGTTTCTGGACACATATCTCCATATCCCACTGTAGAGATGCTGACCTACAGGTAAACCAATATGCAACTTATTAGAGAAGAGATACATAGACAGATATGTTCACTGATCAGGGACAATGATAAAGTTAGCTCTTTTGTACTTCGCATTGTAAGTCTGAAAAAATACTCTCTGCTGGGGTTTATTTTGGGGGGAGGGGATGGTTTTTGAGGGGTTGTTTTTTGTTTGTTAGTTTGTTTGCAGGGTTTTGTTGTGTATATTAGCTATCTTATGCAAAATATCCCTAATAAAAATTAAAATTAAAATTAAAAAATTCCCTCTCATGAAGTAAAGAAAGACAATGATTTGATGCTGTCCAGGAGGATTTTTAGATTTTTACCCTGCGGAGGGAATTCCCGGCCAATTTCCACAACAGCCTGTCCAGAAGGTGAGTTTGCTTGGCTGTAGGGAGAGGAGAGATGTGACTCCCTGGCCATGCAAATCCACTGATAGCTACAACCCTGCTCCCTCATCATGTCACTTGGAACAGATGTCCTGTGTCTAAATCCACTGTGCTGATAAAGCCCTGTATTTGGGACTTATTCTGTGGGCTGTATATTGAGCTTTGCCCTTATTTGTCATATATATGTTAGGAACTAGTGAAAAAAACATGAAAACCTTCGATTAATTATGAAATGATTTTTCCTATTTGCAATACAGAAAGAAGTGATGCAGGACTTCCAAGTTTCTAGATAAAATCTCCTTCAATAATTACATACCTACAAGGAACTGTGGCCTGGAAGTTTTTGCTTGCAGTGTATGGTTGCAACATGTATAGTTATAGCTTTAAAAAAGTACACAGCTGGGTAATTTTTGCTGAATTTACTTATGAAGAAGAATTTAGGGGTTGTTAAAAATGTTTGAGCTTTGGTTATTGTATTTGGTTTCTTCTGAATTTGCTTTTTTACAAATGATGATGTTTAGTATATTTGTTTTATATAAATCTGAACACTTTGCCAGCTCTTTGTGCATATACCTTCACATTTTTCTTCTCAGCCAGTATAATTTTCTCTTTTTAGAGGGAACTGTGTTATGGGTCCAGTGCTGCACCAACTACTGAAATACTTTCATTGTAAAATTCAGATAAAAAATGAATCGACGATTGTGGAGATGCTATATTTGAAAGATATACTCTCAAAAGTCAACATAAGATAACTTCTAATTTGTTTAGTTTCACTGTACACGTCTTAATGTGTTATAATTTTTACACTTAGTAAATATAGCTTACGTTCTTTTTCTGGCAGCTAAAACTTGCATGTTTCTGTCACCTCTCACTTTCTAGTCTGTGCAAGGCATCTTTTTCAGTCAGTGAATTTTATTTAATTTTTTTGCAGTGTCTCAACACTCTCTGTGTATCTGTTAAACAGTAATCTAAAACTCTGTCAAAAAAAAAAGCCACATACATGTAATACCCTTGTGGCTTTAGCATGGAAATAAGTCTTCAGAAGGTCACTGTGTAGAGTTTGCCACCCTCTAAAATGGTAAATAGAATGATATTTTAAATGAAGAAAGCATTAGAGTACATGAGACAACACTGGGTGAGCACAATTTTAGGATGCACCTGGTGCTTCCTGTGGAATAAAAAGGATTAGTGATTCAGTTTAATGGAAATTAAGTCACTGGATTTGAATGATAATACAGGATAAATATCTCCAAAAATAAATACTGAGATGAAGGCAAGATGTTCCAGCCAGGACAAAAACATTATCCTGTGGTAAGGTTCTGTACTACTGGCATAGTCCTATACATATTGTCTGTAACAATTTAGGAGGGATGCTTCTTCTGGTAAATGGATGGTTAATACTGTTAGATTTTTATAAAATTTGAATGGTCTAGCTATTTTAATTTAGAGTCTTAAAGAACAAATAGGCTTTCCAAAAGTGTTTTATGCTTTGGAATTGCAGTATGCAGTATACAGCTTCTGCTTTGAAGACAATCCAAAATTGCCCGTTTTGAAGACAGCTAGAATTGCTCAGCTAAATAGGTCTTTTTCACCAGGCCATGTAAGTTTATTAGGAATATCCAAATGATTTTGATGTCAACAGTTAGCAAAAATGAGCCCTGAAGACTTTGCATATAACCTGAATGTTCAGAAAACAAAACACATTTTAGCAATTTCTGAATCACCAGTGTTTTCATAGCCTTTGTATATCACTTAGTTTGTGAAGATCACATTATAGGACCCTTTCCTATATTCACTGATTTTTCCATCCTTACATGGCCCACCTTAAAGGATATTCAGCCCAGTTACACATTTGCATGTGTGCATATAAATGTGTGCATCTATGCTTGTCTGTAAGGCATTTTTTCTGCCATATGCTGAATCACTGCAAATGTGTGGTAAACCATCACATCTCATTGTCCATGGCTAAACCAGAAGTGCAGACCTTGGGCTCCAGGACAGCTGGCCAGGAGAAGTGACTTTGAATGGGTTTGGGTTACTATGCAGTGGACCCCATATGCATCTTTGTGCATCCAGTGTCTGTGCTGATCATCCAGCATGAGATATTCTAACTCCTATCCAGTCTATTTGCATGGGCTTCTTTCTCTGGGGAAGTGGCTGGGACAGAGCCAGACCCATAGTCTTGCCCAGGGGTCAGAAGTGCTCCTGGACCCCCACATAAAAATGGACTGTGCAGGCTGGCATCAGCTGCTGCAAAACAAAATGTGTGACAAGAGCCTAGAACAAGCCTTAGGGTTATGGTTGGCCAAGATGTGGGTCCTGTGCCTTCCCTTGGCATTGACAATGTCTAGCTACCCACTGGTTTTGTCTAGGATGCTGTAAATACACACATCTTCTGCAGCACAGCAGAATGCAATCTCTTGTGTAAAACAAGAGATTCTGGATTTTTAACAGCCGGAGTTCTGGGACAGCTTTCACTTTTAAAGTTTGAGTGATCTGACTGTAGTTAATAAACCGTGTCTTACCATCTTGCAGTATTCTGATGGGTCACAGAAGATCTGTGCATAGAATAAGAATGAAAACCCTGTAACTAGATAGCCTAATGCTGGCAGATTTTTCCCTATTGTTTTGGCAACAGTGACAACAGCAGTAAATTGGGAAACGCTTTTTTATCCTATGCATCTGCCTTCTTCTTTAAAAATGAAAATACTGTCTGCATTTGGAGATGTGGGAATTTCAAGCCCGCCTGCCTGATTAAGCCTTGATTTAAGCTTACAGAGAGGTGAATGAGTGCATGTGCGTGCGTGTGTGTGTGTGTGCGTGCACATATGTCCTGTAAGCTCAGAATTCACAGCAGATGTTCGCTGATCTGAGCCTGTTGTTTTCAAGTCTGTCAGCAACTCCAGCAAGGAAGGGGAGGGGAAGGAAGGGAGGGTCTCTGGCTACCCAGCAAGGTAAGATGTGTTTACTTACGGCAGCCCACCACCAAGCATGGGGAATGCTGGTGAAGTTGGTACTGGAGACATCGTGCTCCACTGTGTAGACCATGGCAGAGAAGGCAAAGATGCCCATAGCAATGAAGAGCAAGAGGCAGCCCACCTGCTGGTAGCACTGGCGCAAGGTAAAGCCAAAGGCACGCAGCCCTGTGGAGTGACGGGCCAGCTTGAGGATGCGGAAGATGCGCATGAGGCGCATGATGCGAAGCACTTGTCCTACCTTGCTCACCCGTCCCACCTTCTCAATATCGTGCTCATGTTGGGAGCCCCGGCCCCGGGGCTGGTCGTCGTCAGTAAAACATTCGAGCAGCAGCTGCAGATAGAGGGGCAGGATGGCAATGAGGTCTACTGCATTGAGGGCACTGCTGGCAAAGCGGCGCAGGTCTGGGGTAGAGACCAAGCGCAGCAGGTACTCCAGTGTGAAGAAAGCAATGCACAAGGTCTCGACATGCTCCAAGACAGGCCGGCTATCCCCACTCTTCCAGTCTACCTGGTGCATCTCCTCTACTGTGTTGAGTGCCAGGGCCACCACAGAGATGAGCACGAAGAAGCTGGAGGCCACTGCCATCACTTTGGCGGTGACAGAGGAGAAGGGTTTCTCCATGAGGTTCCAGAGGCGCCAGCGCTGGGGACCGTAGTAGCGCATGTGGTGGAAGAGCTGCTCGTTCTCCTCAGCCTCTGCCTGGGAGCGCAGCTCCCGCTGGACCTTCAGCTGCTCGCTCAGCTCGTCGCGGCGCTCCTCGAAGCAGATGCGGCAGCAGCGCGGTGTGTATTTGAGACGCACGCCCCAGTAGCTCAGCTCCTCCAGGAAGCTGCGGGGGCACAGCTCGTCCCTCACCCGCAGCACCCCCGAGGCGTAGAAGTTGTACACCAGCTGGAAGACAGCTGGGTCCCGGTCGAAGAAGTACTCATCCACCTGGGCAGCGTAGTCATCGCACAGCCCCAGCTGGCAACGACGGTCAGTGGAGGTGGCCAGGCGGCCCAGGCGGGTCTTGGGATAGGTGGCCACTGCCTGGTAGGTGAGGCGGTAGCTTTGGCCACCAACATTGATGTTCAGCACAGAGGGAGCAGATGCTGTGGCAGGGGATCTAGGGGAAAGAGCAGGGGAACAAGGGATAAATGATGAGGCCTTGCCTTCTCCTCTAAATGCATCTTCATGTGGCCATTTTTCCTGTTCTTTCTCTTCATCTTCCTCATCTTCATCATCCACGTAATAGTTGTAATTCCCCTCAGGTCCTAGTAGCAGTAGGGGCTGGGCATTCGAGGGAGTGGTGGCAGAGGAACCACTCTGTTTGTCTACATGAATGACTTCCTTTTCCTTCCCCTTGCTGGGCTGCAGGAGGATGTTTGGTGCTTCCATCTCTCTGCCTTTATGTTTTAGGAAAGGAAACTCTTGCTGCCTGTTAAACTGCAACATAATATTACTCCTTACTCTTCTGCCCTCTTTTCATTCACCCGATCCAGCAGTTAACACCAGTCCTTTTCACCACTGCAGAAACTGACAATCTGCTTTTCTTCTCTCTTTATCTCAGAAGTATCATGTGCAGCAGTGGTTCTGCATATTTCTCCTGGCCAGCCACCACTCCAGTTGTTGTGAAAGCTCCGTGTGGGATATAGACACATGAAGACTGCTGTTGACCGTTTTAATCTTGCTGACAGCAAAGATCTGAGTGCTTAGAGGAGGGGATTTAAAGGCTATTATCCTGTTCAAGCCTCGTTTCCCTTAGGCTGTGACGTGAATGATTATGGATCCATAAAACTATGAAAAATCAGTAGGGGGGGAAATCTCCTAAAGTTTTATTGCTAATAAAACCCATACATTTTCCTATTTCAAGTATATATGGATTAAAAATAATCTCAAATAAAAATGTATGAGGGGCAGAGAGAAAGAGAGCATTACAAATTTCTTTCATCCTCATGAGCATAGCATGGCTTGGTTTTCTTTAAAGAAAACAATTAATAATTTATATGCAGATATAGGGGAGGAACTCACTGGAGTAGCTCTTAAAATGTTTCTGAAAGGTGAGCAAAATGAAGCAATTTCATTTTATTCACAGTTATAATACCTCCATTTGGTTAAGAGTTAAGGAATATTTCAGTCTGTGCCTAAAGTTTTGGATGTACTCTGGAAGTGCAGGTCTAATGCACACTGGAAGCAAAGGACAGTGGTGTGAAGGGGTTTCCAGATTCAAACTCTCCATGAGCTCCTGAGAAACAGCATAAACCCACTCTTGTTTCTTTTGCAGATAGTGTTGGAGTAGTGTAAAGCTGTAGTGGGTAACTAACAGGACAGAGAAATCTCTTTGTTTGGATGGAGGTTTCATCTTCACCAGGGATTCTTGTCACAATGAGCATCCCAAAAAACAGGTTACTTCCCTTTGTCACTGAGAGCACTTCAGCTAAGCTGCTGCTCCTGTAAAGCGGGGGATGCACACAATAAAATTCTGGTCCTTGTGCATGCTCTTAGCACCTGACTTGTGGCTCCTAAGCAGCAGCTTGTTATTCCACTTGTATGCAGGCTGGTGCAGGAAGAGACAAGGCACTGGAAAACTACTAGCTTTGGCAACACCATTGCTGGTCTGGAAGGCTTCCCACCTGCAGTTCTGTAGCCTGCCTTCTGCTCACAGCTCTTTTTCACACAGGCTGCTGGTACAGTGGATCCCAGAGCACTGCCGCAGTATTTTCACTTTACTGTCCCCAAACTCCTGTTCTTCTGCATTGGTCTCGTGTTCTTGCATCTACAGACCCCGATATTGTTGTTTTGGTGGTGTCCTGTATGAAGCAATTGCTGATGTTATGAGAATCCCTCCTTCTTTTTTCCTATTTCCTTACCTCCTGTTGTAGCTTTTGCATTTATTTTTATTAGTTCTTGACAAAATGGAAGATGCCATAGCTCAGCATTTTGCAATACTTTTGGCCTCAGTCTGTATTCTAGTGAGTGGATCACACTAAACTGTTCAAGGTTTCTGTGAGTCACACTATTTAAGGTGCCTGAATTATTTGTAATTCATATATAACTCTGCTTAAAAGTGAATTGGTCTCTCCTGCCAGTTCTCTTTCTTGCTGCAAAAGAGGCAAGGCCCCTACTAATAGGGATCGTCAGTACCTCTTTAGAGATACCAACCTGGTTTGCAGTTTGCTTTGAGCATTAAACCATTCCATGGTGAGTCCTTTGTATGGCAACCTTAATACAAATTCATGCCAAGTTTCAAGGCTTTTTCTTTCTCCTAAGAAAACTATTTCGGATGCCAGAAAAAGGTAGTTCACAATGCCATCATTTTAGTGCTGAAATTCTTGAATATTTCTTAATCAAGATCCAGGGTAGACTATAATCATATTCCTCATGCCATTCTCTGCTGTAGCAATTAATTTTGCTTTATGTCAGGCCCCCTGGCCTCTTCTGGTAGATATCCAGTAATGGTTTATTGCTCACTATTCAAGAGATCATTTCTTACACCATATTGCAGCAGCAGGAGCTTCCACAGGGTGAACTTCATGACTGTCAGGCACCAGCTCCTCATGGACATCCTTACTAAGCAAAGCAAGGATGATCATTAGCTTTGTTCTGAACAGACTAATCTCTTTGACCTAAATATTCTTGGGAATAGAGCTCTGGGGCACCTAAGCACTCCACTCTGCTCAAACTCGCCTCTGACAAAATAGCTAAAACAAATAATTTCATATATGTTTTTTATTTTCTGGTGGTAGTTGATTCTGAGACACTAGATTCTCAGCACAGATACATAAGAAGAAGAAGTGACTAGAAAGGAACCACTTTTCCCCCTTACCTATTATTCAATGTGCTGGTTTTCTTCATAAATGTCATTAGTAATAATTGCATGTCTTTTTGTATGGGGAAGAGACTATGGGCTGCTTAAAGAACTAGTTAGGAAGTCTCTTGGGGAACCTTTTTTTAAAGTTTTTTTGAGTTACATGCTTGTCCCTTCTCAAGAGCTCTCTTTTAAGAGTGCAGAAGCAGTCAAACACAACATGTTGAAAGCCAAGGCAATGGGGCAGAAGGTTGGCTTGGCTGAGCAGTGTGTTCAGATGGAGAAAGAAGGCATAGGGATATTGGAAGCAAGCTGACATGGGAGGATTACAGAGATGCTGCTCATCTCTGTGGAGAGAAAATTTGGGTGACCAAAACTCAGATAGAATTCAAGCTGTCCAGGACAAGCTGTGAAGTAAATAAAAATGGGTTTTTTGGGTTTTTACATGTTAACAGCAAAAAAAGGATCAGATATAACATTGGTCCTCTGCGAATAAAATTGCAGACACAGCAGAATATGATGCCACCTTTGCCATCTGTTTTCAAGACCAATGATGAACTGGGATCCTTGGAGGCTGTTGTTGGAAGGCTGTCACTTGGGGAATGATAGATTCCCAGGCAATCCTGAAGTTGAGACTTGCTGTTTCAGTTGAACGCATACACAGGTGTATGAGGCTGGATAGGATTCTTTCCATGGAAGAACTGGCTGTTGTACTTGGAAGAACCTCTCTCCATTATATTTCATTTGTCTTGTGAATCTGGAGATGTTCCAATCAACAGAAACCTGGAAATTTGTCCCAGTTCTCAAGAAGGGTAAAAAAGAAAATTCTTTAAGTTATAGGCCTGACATTTTCACTGCAGCACGTGGTAAAATTATAGGGAAGGTTTTTCTGGGAGTTACTAAAAAATGTTTGAGAGACAATGCAGTCATTGGTTACAGCCAGCACAGGTTCACAAGGGAAATGTTCTATTTGACCAATTTAATTTTATTTTATGTCAAAGTAACCCATCTAGGTGACCAATGGAAGCTGCTAGATGTGGACTGTTCTTTGTTTTAGAAGAGCTTTTTGGTACTGTCTACCACAGTATCCTGCTGGATAAACTGCCTGGCACACAACTGGTTGAGTCCATAATGGGATGTGTGAGCAACTGGCAAATGAGTCAGGCTCAAAGGGTTTTGGTAAATGTTGTAATTTTGGTTGTAATTACTGTGTTGGGACAAAGCAGTCAGTAGCCATGTTGCTTGAATTCATAATGTCTCTTGGGGTGGAGGCCTTCATATGTCTTTGGTCCCTAGGTTTTTTGGGCTTGTAATTCTTTTATTGTCCTAGCCTGCTGGTTTAGGGCAAAGCTCTCAGAGAAGAGCCCTCTCCTGCTGTCCACCACAGCAACACAGCCCAGGGGATGAAGCAATGGAATTCCTATCTCTATGTTTTGAAAACAACTGCCTCAGACATTTCACCACTTCTTTCCTCCCTTCACTCTCAAATCCAACCTTAAAGGTACAAAACTTACTTCTGGGTTAGACAGACAAATGGGGTTACAATTCAACATCACAAAGTCACCCCAGGACTCCTGGTCATTGCTTTCTCTATTTCTGCTTGTTGGGTTTTCTTTTTCCCTCACTTACCAACCCTGCTGCTGCAGCCAGCCAGCTAGTGCTTAGAAAAGTTGGATACGTGGGAAGAGAGGGTAACTGAGGGGAGGGATAATCAGTGTCATCTAGTCGACCTCTTCCTGCTTCCAGGTGAGAGCTCACGTGCCTGTGCAATGCGTTCATGGAGAGTGTTGCCTTCATCTGGAAAGGAAAGAGCACAGGATGCCAGCTACAGGCAGACAGGAGGCAGAGGGGCAGGCTGGGGTTGTCGTCTCCTCGCCTGAGCATTCAGGCTGTGTCATCCAGGGCAGCAGCAGTGATGTATGTCCAAGAGATGTACCAGCTGTCTGCAGCAGCATGCCTGAATCCAGAAACCCGGACAACTGACATGCACTCCCACTGCTGTTGTGTATCAGTGTGTCCTTGTTGGTATCTCTACCTTGGCCACTTTTCTTTCCCAGTGAACTTCTACTTATTGTTGTAAGTTGCAGTTTTTTTCAACAGGCAAAATAACAGTGTTTAGGTGCTTCAGCAAGTCAATGCCTTACAGCAGCAAACACACATGAAATGTGACACACACAAAAGCAGCAGTACCGCATTCCTTATCTCAGTGAGTTGATAACCCTTTTATACAGATAGGATGCTGAAGAACAAAGTGATTTAACCTGGAAACAAGCAGGAGAAGAATAAAACAGTATTTTCTGTATTCCATATTGCTGGGTTTTCCACTGGGCCTTGCTTACTGTATGTGGTGGCTCATTCATAAACATAAGCAGCTCTACAGCTCACCAGGCAACTGGTGCCAGCCCTGCCATGAACATATGCAAACAGAAAAAGCACACAACAGCAGCAGCAAGAAAAAGTTTAGTAAATGAGTGGAAATGAATATGAACTATGTAAAGAAACAGGAAATATGCTGGAAGCAGAGACCAAGTCATGGCAGTAACACATTGCTAGAGGTATGGGAGGAGTGACTTGTGCAATCAACAGGCTTTACATTTTCTGAGCATTACAGATTTACAGGAATAAACACTTCTCTTGCTGACAGATTTGCCAGTTTTACTTGGAGAATCTTTTTCATATCTCTGAATGTGAGGAAGTATTGATATGTTTATACAGTGTTTCCACTTCCTCTCTCCCCCAGGAAACTTGTCGGCTTTTTATTTGTTTTGCTGTTTCTTTGTATATGATAGAGGAACTTTTGACTGACAGCATGCAGTGATAAAGTGCTTTTTTTTTCAATGTGAGAGCTCCCTGCAAAAATGCTGCTATACAAAGAAAAAACATCAAAAAATCAACACTAATAAAGTCACAAAATAGAAGCCACAGGTGTGGAACAACCAAACAGCCCTTCGTGGCACACTGAGCAGCATGACATGCATTCCCTTGTCTGATTTTAGGATCAGTGGTGGGCTAGGCATCCATCTGTACTATGAATTACAAAGAGCCTACTGCATTTGTAAACTGGACCATTCCGGTACAGTTCCAGTCATCACTTCCTCCTTTTTACCATGTTCGCATCCCACCCCTAGCAAGAACCAGCCAAAAGGAACACAAATCTCAAATTTACATAGTTTGGAGTGATCCAAAAATCAAGATCTTGGAAAATAACAAACAAAAACCTCCAACCAACCAACCAACCAACCAACCAACCAACCAACCAACCAACCAACCAACCAACCAACCAACTCCCCTCTGCCCCACCCCACCTTTGCCAGCCCCCTTCCAGAAAAGAAGGAGGTACATTTCACCTTGGATTCCAATTGGTGGCATAACAGTGAGTGTGTTGGACTCAGTCACAGAACAATATGATAGATATATGTGTCATGGCCTCTGGATGGAATTTTGTTTTGATTTATGCATTCTATCGTACGCTGTACTGAAAACTGCTGGTTCTTTACTCAAGACTTCACTAAAAACAGCTAGTAAAATGTAAAAAAACAACTCATTCATGCACTTTCCTTGTAACCAGATCATACAGACTTTGGAAGGACTTAGTGCAAGGCATATATCCAGGAATAGTCTTTTTCAAGTTCTGCCCCTTAACAAACATATCCATTGTAATAACTTTTTACATTGCTCCTTCTTGTTTCCTTGGGCATAACTGCTCCTCCTGAGCCTTTCTTATACTAGCACTACCAGTGACTGTGAATTAGAACAGCTTACCTGTCTCCTGAACATTTACTTGCTACTTTGCAGGTGAATTACCATCATGTGCAGGTCTAATGAAATACTACATTCCAAATCCAAAAGAACACCTTGGCATTAGCTAGATCCTCCACCCAGAGCAACCAGCTTCCCACAAACATAATCTTTAAGGAAGGGAAAAGGGGTGCCATGCTCCCTGAAGGGAATTTTCTGACCCCAGATAATCTATAGTGGGTGTTTTAAGGCTGTAGTGTTGTGAAATTCTGTTTGCTTCATGCATATGCATATCACATCTTTCCCTTTCCTTCCTTCCTCTCCCTGTGAGTGTGGGATTGCAGCCTGCATGTCCTCTGCTTTTCCGGCACTTATTCTTGCTTCCTTCTCTGCCCCTGTTGTATCTGTGCTGTACTGCCTTGATCCCACCTATCTGCTGTTCTACAGCAACATCTCTCCCTGCAAAATCAATCACACTAGCATTACTCTGAGTCAGGTATTTATGTTGCTCATGAAGACTTCTCTACCCACAGCATGTTTGAGGGCTCATCTGTCAGCTTCATTATGAGAGTTTAATATGCTCTGTCATGATGAAGTTCAAAGAATACAAAGTGTATGCTTTTAGCATACCAATTGAAATGCTGCAAAATTATTACAGTTTCCTTACACACATGGAAGATTGGCTAAAAATAAACTAGCTGCTCCTTGAACTTTTCAGAGGAAATTAGTTAACTTTGTGCAGTGGAAGAGAAGATTTCAGTTGTTACTGACATGCTTAATTCAGAGGTGATTGTGATTTTAAATTCTGGGGGATATTTTCTGAACACTAACAGATTTATAATAAAGCTCTCTATCTTAGAACTGCATACCAAGGAACAAATCAGTTCAGGGGCAAAAAAAGCTTTTGCAAGCTTGGATATTAGCCAGTTTTTGTGTATGGATGTTTGCATACACACATATTTTACACATATGTGTGCAAATCTGTCAGCAAGTTTGCTATTTCTATCCTAACTATGTGCCATTTGCAAACCACTTTAATGCAGTGAGCATTTTGGGCATATCATGAAAATATAGTTTAGTGATTTGAACAAGTTATCGTTTATTTTCCTGCTGTGGCCATTCACTGCACTGCACTGGCTTGATTTACAGGTTAAACTTTTCTAGAGAAGAATTGAATTCTCAACTCCATACTTGCTCAATGCAATGCAGGACCCACAACATTTTTCTTTGTTTTTCTCAGAAACTGTCATTGTTTGGAGAGTGAACAAGACTGAGAAAAGATCTCTTGCTGATATTGTCTCTGAAGAAATAATGAATATATCTTTGATAATATTCCTTTGATTTTGACTTCTAGTAAAAAACTAGTTCATTCCTTTCCCTGCCCTCAAAGGCTGGCCAGAGAAAGAAATAGGTAGAGCTAAAAAACTGCAGAATGCTTTCTAATGTGACAGAGTAACAAGTGCCTGTTTAAGCTAATCATTAGCTTTGTCAAATACTGCTTAAAAAATAATCTTGAAAATTGGTTCTTTTAGAAAATACATTGTGCTCTGCTGTTTTAAAAAAGATCACAAATACCTATTCTGTAATTATGAATGTTAATTTTGCTGTAATGACGTGCTAATTCCAAGATGCTTTCTGTCAAACTGGAATTGCAGACCTCTGTACACAAGATGTTCTCATGAGATTTACTTGGAAAAGAGTATTTAGAAAATATTCTGCAGAAACATGTCATTGCTATTGTGAATAACCATTGCACAAATAAATGATCTAGATAGCTAAAAAACAATATCAGCAGACTTGCAGTTTATATCTCTAAGTAGACTTAGAAAAGTAAAATATATTAACGAAAGGTGATTCACAGTAACATTAATTTGATCATGAGTGACTTCATGAAATCAGAAGAAAAAGTCAGGCATAGGTGAGCTTTTCCCAGATGCAAGTGCACTTGTGGCATAAGTGGTGAGACACAGTTTCTGGGGTTATATGGGCATGCTGAAGCTAATGCTCAAAGTGTAAGAGCATCCTTATTCACCCTGTGTGAGGGTGTCAGGAGGGAGGAAGGAAGGAAGGGCGGAAGGAAGGGCGGAAGGGAGGGAGGGCGGGAGGGAGGGAGGGAGGGAGGGAGGGAGGGAGGGAGGGAGGGAGGGAGGGAGGGAGGGAGGGAGGGAGGGAGGGAGGGAGGGAGGAAGAAGGAAGGAAGGAAGGAAGGAAGGGAGGAAGGAAGGAAGGAGGGAGGGAGGGGAGGAGGAAGGAAGGAAGGGAGGAGGAAGGAGGAGGAGAGGAAGGAAGGAAGGAAGGATAGGAAGGAAGGGAAGGAAGGAAGGAAGGAAGGAGGAAGGAGGAAGGAAGGAAGGCAGGAAGGAAGGAAGGAAGGAGGAAGGAAGGAAGGAAGGAAGGACGGAAGGAAGGAAGGAAGGAAGGACGGAAGGAAGGAAGGGAAGGAAGGAAGGAAGGAAGGAAGGGAAGGAGGGAGGAAGGAAGGAAGGAAGGAAGGAAGGAAGGAAGGAAGGAAGGAAGGAAGGAGGAAGGAAGGAAGGAACGGAAGGAAGGAAGGAAGGAGGAAGGAAGGAAGGAAGGAAGGAAGGAAGGAAGGAAGGAAGGAAGGAAGGAAGGAAGGAAGGAAAGGAAGGAAGGAAGGAAGGAAGGAACGGAAGGAAGGAAGGAAGGAAGGAAGGAAGGAAGGAAGGAAGGAACGGGCAAAGGAAGGAAGGAAGGAAGGAAGGAAGGAAGGAAGGAAGGAAGGAAGGAAGGAAGGAAGGAAGGAAGGAAGGAAGGAAGGAAGGAAGGAAGGAAGGAAGGAAGGAAGGGATAGGAAAGGAAGGAAGGAAGGAAGGAAGGAAGGAAGGAAGGAAGGAAGGAAGGAAGGAAGGAAGGAAAGGAAGTGAAGGAAGGATAGGAAGGAAGGAAGGAAAGGAAGGAAGGAAGGAAGGAAGGAAGGAAGGAAGAAGGAAAGGGGAAGGAAGGAAGGAAGGAAGGAAGACGGAAGGAAGGAAGGAAGGAGGAAGGAAGGAAGGAAGGAAGGAAGGAAGGAAGGAGAGGAAGGAAGGAAGGACAGGAAGTAAGGAAGGAAGGAAGGAAGGAAGGAAGGAAGGAAGGAAGGAAGGAAGGAAGGAAGGAAGGAAGGAAGGAAGGAAGGAAGGAAGGAAGGAAGGAAGGAAGGAAGGAAGGAAGGAAATATTTCCTAGAATAAGTTGGCACTTTTTGACCTGAGGCAGCAACAAGAAGAGTAGGAAATGCAGTCAGGGAAGGGAACAGTTCATTCACAAATGAAGGAGATTCGGGAGAAGCGATCCATGTGTAACTAACTGATAATATGTAATGAAGGTTCTAGGCAATGTAACAAACAGGGATTTGTCTAAATTGTTGGCACCTCTGCTTGAAATCCATTTGAGGAGCTGTAAAATACAGTACAATGCATGCTAAATTTTTTTGCATGTGTTTTGATACCACTTACAGGACCGAGGATATGGAGTTAATGGCCAGGAGGTCCCTTCCAGCATGGTCCTTGGCTTGTGATTAGTCAGGCATTTGTGATGGGTCAGGCACACATGCTTATGTGATATTTTCCTGCCTCTGAGACCATATGGTCCAATAATCATTTTCATATTCTGTCATTCAGTGATTTCCTTAATATCTTCAATACAGATTTCTTTCTCAGTAACTTGCTAAAATCCTCCACTAGGACAAGTGGGTCCTGAAGGACAATTCTCTGTCACCATTCTGCTTCACTAACTGCATTAAGTTGTGTCTGACTTCATTAACTGTCCTCCATCCAATGTTTTACTTTGTTACCAGTTTAATTCTCCACTGGCTCATCACTGTAGTTTTTGCAAGTATCTTCACAGCAAAACTTGTCTATATGGGGTCAAGGGGTTCAATAATCTGCCAGATATAATTTAGCTATGAAAATTGTGGGATGCCATTATAGAGAGAGTTAAGTGTGAGGGCGAAATTGTAGGGAGCAGTGGTTGCAGATCAGAAGGACGAGTGGAAGCAAGGAAAGGAAGAGACTTGGTATAAAACAGCACATGCAGGGGGGTATTCACATTTAAAGATTTCATAGGAAGTCAGGCAGGCAAGGAAATAGGGAACCATCATATCAAATTGCTCTAAGACTCCAGAGAGTGATAAAGAAGGTGTTTAAAGAGGGCATTCCTTTTCTTACACTTTCCCTTTTGCAATGAAAAAAGAAATTATCCATTCTGTGATATTTTACTACTCTACAGCACAAAGGCAACGAGTTGCACTCAAGATTTTAGCTACTGCTGTGAGCAAGCCTACCACCACTGACACAAAAACATCACCACCATTTCCCTCCCTCTTCAGTACCTTTGAAGTGGAGAACAAGGAAGGAAGAAACCTCAGATTGCTGGCCTTCCTGGTTGGAAACAGTCAGGAAGACCACACCTGGTGACAAGAAGCTGCTTCAGCTCTGGGCACAGTAGTGGAGGGCATCAGCACAGGAATGATAGTTCCTGGCCAAGGGATGCTGAGATACTGAGCACTGAAGAGCAAGGAGATGAAGCACCAAAACCCATCCTCACTGAAGGACCCATGTAATACAAAAAACAACGTGGTTCATCCGAAATTAATTAAGACTGGAGTTCACTGCAAAAGATAAAGTAGTAATGCACATGTAGGAGAAGGCTTACAGTGGGAGTGAAATGATTGTGACCCTGTGATAACCAATAGTCACAGTTCATCAGTTACCTCAGCTTTTCAAGGTCTGTGGTAGATTTTGTAGACCATGAGAAGAAAGCTTAACTTTTAAAAGGTGAGAGATATTTAAAGAGAAAGTTGCTCTCTGGACTGTTTTCCTAGCATTTGTTTTTCTGAACCTTCACAGAGGTGGCTTCCAGAGCTATTTTTATTTTTCCTGGCTCTTCCTCCATGTCTCCCCATGGAGATGAACCAACATGTTCACACAGAGTCTGCTGGAGGCAAGACAGTGCATGGTAGTCATGAAGCATCAGAGGGCAGCTCTGAACTTGCCACATACTCATGGGACTTCACGTAAAGTATTTTTTCTTAAAATTAGATCACCACAGAGAGCTGTAGGTTGGGGTGCTGGCAGTTCAGATGTTCCCACTACTTTGCCTCCTCCCACCTTCTTGCTCCTGTCTGCTGCTGGTGACCACAGCCTGTCCTGAAGCCTGTGGTGCTCCATTGCAAACAGTGATGTGCATAAATTTTGGGGAAGTATTTTCTACTCCTTGGCTACCCTGAGAATAGCAGGGGACCTGACATACCTTACAATGTCCTAGGTTGCTGTTTTCCTGGTGCTCAGAATTACAAACTGCAGTTAGTTTTGTTTTGCCATAGACTATGCTTTAGGCTAAATCTTGATCTTAAATTAACCCAATAATATATCTCTCATGATTCCTTGTACTTTCTCTTTTTATTCTTTCTTTCTGATTTTCTTCTCAAATGTGAGCATTGCATACCCATCCTAGGCTGGTAAGACTAAATTGTAAAGAGCACAGAAAAGACATTATAGTCAATTTGGAAAGTGAAGCAGCACACAAGGAATATAATTTACTTGACTGCAGTCTTATTTATAATTTGAAGAAATATACACACATAATACATTTAACTACAGATGGCATAAATCAGTAAATTTAATTAAGATGTCCAAGTTACAAGGCACTGAGAGGGGAGTTTGGGGCACTAGTGCCTGTGTCATAGGCAGAGGGGAACCTGCCTCACACTGCCACCACTATCTCCTCTAGCAGCTGCCCATGGGACTGCACTTCTGCTCCCCAGGGATCAGCACCATGGTGTCACCAACCCACACAGGTTTCTCTGGGAGGCCACGGCCTAGCCTGGGCTCCTGTATCCCCAGGTGGGTGGGCAGGGATAGCTTGATAACTTGGTGCCAGGGGGGACCATAGAAACATGAGCCTGGCTAGAATGGTGGATTGAGCGAAATAATTCAGGTTCTTTGTTAGGTTGTAATGGAAAGCAGGTGGGTTAAACCGGCCCTTGAGCCTCAGCTGAATTTCAAGAGCATTGAAATAGTCCCTCCTTGATTTGATTTAGGCAAGCTAAACCTGCACTCACACATGCTCAGCCGTGGTAGAAGAAGCAAGTCTTCTGCAAGCTTGGTCCTCTGTCCAAAGAAATCAGTGTAAATCACCATGATACTGTGCATAGCAGAAGGGAATGCTGCTTTAGCTGTAGTTCTAACAAGTTACAGTGACAAAGAATGTGGGATGATGGATTTTCAGTCCATTTGAGATGAACTGATGCCTTCAAACTCAAGACAGTGCAAGACTTAAGATATGCACACTAAGATATACATTAATAGATGTTAATAGGTCACTGACAGAGAAATCCCCTTTTAGTTTTAGTTTATGCAAGCTTCCAGTGGTGTTCCACCTCAAAAGCAAATGGCCAAAAAAACTTTCCAGTGGAGAAAGCATTAAAGAATTCAGCATGGCACATTGTCTGTAGTTAGAAATTAGTGCTACACATTCAGACTGCAGATGCAGCACCCTGGAAGCTGTAAAGGGCACTTGCATGAGCGATGGAAACAGGATCTAATGTCTTGTACATGCTGATAATAATGTCTAACAAATTAAGAGGGGTTTTTGTGTTTTTTTCTCCATTTGTTGTGACTGGATGCCATGGTGATTGGAAGTATATATAGGCAGATGAAACATTGTATTTTTATGGAATAATATCAGTTTAGCTGAAAAATTCTCTGTGTTTCAGCATAATGCTTGCACAGCACATTTATCTACCTATGAGATCAAAATTTTATTTTTTATGAACCAGATTTGCTCTGCTGGGGAGGGGCAGTACTTTGGGGTTTTAAAGCATTTCCAGGAACAACACCATAATGTCAGAACACCAACATAGTTTGGGAAAGAAGGATCTCCTAAGAGACTTTGGTATAGAATCTTCCTTAGAGTAGTTTGGGACTGCAAGGTTTGGAGATTTCTCAGCAAAGTGCTAGATAGAAATACTACACTTGTCATTTTTCATCAGAAATGCCCTAAAGGGAAATTCCATTTATCAGGCCTGTTCACAGGAGAGTTTATGTCCTGCCTAATGAACAAAAAAAAAAAAAAAAAAAAAAAAAAAGTGGGGGGGGGGTGATTTTTTTTCTGTATTTTAATTTGTTAGCTGTAAAGTCAAACTGTATTAATTGTTTACTGTGTTTCTGAGAGCTGGAGTACCTTAAGTAATTAATTACCCCGGAGTTGTTGCTGCTCTCTGTATGATAAGTGTAATATTCAGTATACTGATGAGACCAGACACAGCCTTTCTCCCTGCCTTAGTGGATTCAGCAAGACGACTAAAACACAAGACCTTGCAGTCTCCCCAGCTGGGAGCAGTGTGTGGAAGCACAGCTGTAGGTGTGGATGGATAGGGAACAGACAGCTTTGGACATAACTTGGCAGGGCTCAGCTGTGGACAGGTCTGTGTGCTGGTGATGCAGCTGAGCAAAGGCTGAGCCCCGTCACCAGGTGCAAGGCTGAAGGAGTCCTAGGACAGCGAGCTCAGAAATCCGAATTGCTCTGCTACTAATCCCCTCCTGCCAGCCCCTGAGGAGAAATGCACGGCCCGAAGCTGCAGCCTTCCCTGGCTAAGCTTCCCCCAGCTCTGTGTGCTGAGCACGGCACCATATGGTACAGCATGTCCCTGTGGTCAGTGGGGTCAGCTGTGCTTCTGCATGCCCAGCCTGCTCCCTGATGGCATGGCTGAGCAGCAGAAAAGGCCGTGCTGCTGTGTAGTAATGAAAACATCAGCAATAATGAAAGCATCTCCGTGTTACCTACACTGTTTTCAACGAAAATCCAAACCACAGCCCACGCTGCTGTGAAGAAAAGCAATTCCACTCCAGTCAAAACTAGATCATCTGTGAAGTCCCTCACCCAAAGACACTGTGTGTGCTAAAGTTTACATGGCTCATAAAAGAGATTAGATGAATACTTAGAATAAAATGTGAAGGACAGTTGTGAAGGAAGGCAACTTCATTTAAGTGACAAAGTATTCTGTCAAAGTATTCTGTTGAAGTACCCCTGTATGGTGTCCTTAAATTCTCCCTAGGCACCCACAGATGGCTACTGCCAGGGAGCAGACAGTGGGTGAGATAGATCTCTGATATGCCCTGGCACAATTGGTATTTTCTCCTCATGTGATGACCTTGTCCATCTGCTGTAACTGTTGTCTGTAATATGCCCACTGACAGGAAGTCATGAGGGCAGCACAGCTTTGGTATTCTGCATTTATAAAATCAAGGGAATTTGATTGAATATTTGGTATTCCTAGCCATGAGACAATACATGTAACAGTGTTGATCAAGTTGGCAAGTGGGTCAGTGCTGCAGTACAGACATTATTCTGTAGTTGGTGCTCACACAGTGGTGCCAGTTCCATTCTGCCTCAATGACTTTGGAATGTACAGTAGTCTGTGGTGCCACACTCAACCATGGTGTTGCTTGAAGTGTTTTAAAGGATTAGTTTAAACAGAATGCAGAACTTATTCCTCTTCTAAGTCTGCACAATATAATTTTTTTTGCTAGGGCTGGTAATCTGCTGCTGTTACTGGTTGCGAAATGGTGAGGGAAACCCTTTGCCTTTGCCTGATAAAGCTGATTTATACTCAAGGATTGCTCCCTGGCCCAGAGGGGATATTTTGCAGGCACATCTGGAATCAGAATGTACTTATCATAATGCAACCTTATCATAATGCAACCTTGTCATAATGTCCTTCTTCTGGCATTTTTCACTTGTTGCATGGAGAACACCGTTCTCCCAAATGCTTTTAAAACACTTAAGTGACTAGGTAGAACATCTCCAGGTGTGTAAAATCTAACCATGCAGCAGTCCAGAAAAGTGAGGCACAACGTCTAGCATTACCCTACTGTGCCATCCTGTCAGCTGCTATGTGTACCACCAATTCAACAATTGCTGAAGTAGGAGCTGGCTGTTGTGAGACTCCATATGGCCCTTCCTCCTTCCTGCAGCACATAACCTAAATATGTAACAGCTCATCCACCATCACACTGAGAATGTGTTACAAGAGTGACACAATTGCTGTGGAAACAAAAGCTAGTTTGGGGACTTTTGCACAATGTTCCCCTCTAAATCCCAGGTTCTAAAAAATAAAAAAAAAAAAAAAAAAAAAAAAAAAGGTTTTATTTCAGCATGTCTCATGGTATGGAATAAGTGATTCACAAGAGGATATGTATTCATCACTCTACACCTTAAAAATAACAGAGAAATAAATTTTCACTTTTGGAAAGACAGTGTATCAGCCTTCCCTCCTGCCATAAGGTCATCTTTATGCAGTGAATGCTATTTAAGAGCAAAATAAGGTTCAGATTTTTTGGCTGATGAGATATGGGAGAAAAGGCAGAAGGCATTTCAAAAAGCAAAACTGGAAAAAGTAGAGTGCCTCCCACTGCAGGTGCACACTTGTCATTTGTGCGCCTCAGGGTAAGAGGGAGTCAGAAGTGCTTTCAATTTACTGTATTTGATTTCACTTCTGAGAGTAACAATCTGTTCAGGGACTCTAACTGTGACACTGGAAGTATGTCAGATTTTGGGTTTGCATTCATGAAGGATTTGGAGAAGAGAACAATACAATACTCATCCTAGCAGTATCATTATAGCAGTAGAATAGCCTGTTACAATTACCTGTTTGGCACAGGATGTAAAATGCAGTAATTCTTGAGGTAAAATGTGTCACGAACAATTCATTTGCTTTGGCCAAAACGTGACATTCCCAATGTAATCTGGAATCAGGAGAGTGGATAATGAAGGGCCTGCAGGGCATAACATAACCTGAAGAATCTTTATGGCTGTTATAGCGCTGAGCAATCTTCAGACAGATCATTAAAGGTGCATAATAAACTGGTTGAAAAGAACAGGGATTCCAGTAAATGTTGATGTATCAGCCAGAGGAGTTTAGCTGACACCTCAACTATCCTGTCATTTGAAAACAGAATTTTTTTGGCTGTGAGTCACAGAACCACTTAGGTTGGAAAAGACCTCTAAGGTCACAGCTAACCTTTGACGGATCATCATCTTTTCAATTGGAAAAGCAGGTCAAAAGTACTTGGAAATGTGTACACTCCCTTGAGAATTGGATGGGTATGTAGAATTCAACATTACCAGGCTTTCTTTATTTGCACCATCTAAGTTTGAATCACCAGTTCCACAGACAAGGAATTGCAACATACTTTACCGCTTTTTTCTCTCAGGGCAGCCAAATGACTGAGAGTTGTTCAGTCTGGTTTCTGTGAGGTCCAAAAATACGACGCCATTCGATCTCATTAATGAGCTGCTGAGAGCCACACTCCACAGTAACCAACATCTCCATTTTCCCAGGCAGTAAATCAGCACCACTCCATTAATTTTAAAGGGTTCCAGCTAATTTACACCGAGAGTACCATGCTGTAAACTTAGGCTCCCACAGTGTATGGGTTGCTTCACTCATCACAGAATCACAGCTACCTCCAGCTGGCAGAGCACCCATTCAGACCCTGAACACTGCACAATAAAGCACAGTAAAGCAGGAAATGAGTAAGAACATGAGGCCCTTGTGGGACTGTATGGTGCATGTACATTTTCTGAACATCATATGGACTTTGGTCAGGGTGCTCACGATTCAGCCACTGTGCTTGGGGATGGGGTAAAAGAGGTTAAAATCTCTGTAGGGTCTTAAGTTATATATAATGCAATGGCATATCTAACATAATTATAGGACAGTGTAGAACTTATGCTGGTCCATTATGCAGTCTTTGAAATCTGTCAGAATTTTAGAGTATAAAAATTTTGAAACTCACTGTTTCAACATTTCTGGCTGTTGTAAAGCTGAAACAAAGGATCATATGAAAACAGCAGCTGAATGAGAAAGCATTTCTAATTGGGCTTTTTGTTCTCCTGTAGCTTTTTCAGTAATTTAGTTATGCTTAGAAGAGAAGCAAAGAAAAATTCAAAGTTTATATAAATAACTATTATTTCTACTGAATTAGGGCAGTTCTACCTTGGACAGTAAATTTTTCTACTTTCCATCCTTTAGTGGGTCTCCTGCTTTTAAAGATCAGTAACACTGCCCTGAAGGAGAAAGTCTTAGTGGAATTTAGAAGTCTTTTTATAGACCATTAAACATTGGTGAAAGAATACAAATATACACATTGGCCAACCAAAAATTTGTCTTTTTCTTCCACTCTGCCTAAGTTTCAGAAACCAGTTCCTAACAGAGCTGTTGATGCTTCTGTACCTTATCTCACCTTTCCAGAAGGGCTGGTCCCTGCTGCTTTGCTCATCTGTGATAACAGGGAAATACTACCTGGATAGTAAGCACTCTAATTAGGCAAAAAATGAACAAACTGAGCCTCTTTCTTCATGTCCTTGGTATTGGTTACATAGAATATATATGACCCAACTATTGGGAAGCCAGTCAAGAGAATAAGGAAAGGTTCAGAATGTGAGGAGGAACTATTTCTTTCCCTCTTTTTTTTTTTTTTTTAAAGGGAACATTAAAAAAATTGTCTAATTTTTGTAGAGTTTTGAAGGCCAAGGTTTGTGAATAAATAAAAAGGTGAATCATGACAAAATGATGGGGATGGAGTGGAGTTCTTAGTAGGCAGTTCTTTGTCTGAAGTATGAAACAGTGAAGTGATTATCTACAAAACCAAGGTTTTCGACAGAGAGACTAAAAGAACTTTGCAGATGAAAGTCGCAGGGAAGACAGAAAAGTTACAAGGAGTAATGCAATAAAAATAATCCATTAAGAAAACACTGTGTGGCACACAGCATCTGTGACCTTACTGTATCCCCAGGAAGCTTAACAGCAAATCTTAGGTTCTTAAGTCTAACACCAGTAGGCAGACTGTCCTCAGGGGGCAAATCTATTCTAAGCTCCAGAGGTTCCATTACAAAAGGAAGGAGAGGATCATGCTGTACCTGCAGGTAGATTCCCTGCTTGAACACCAGATGATTGTGAGACACATTCTTAGTTGTTTGCTCATTACCATGTCTGTTTGTTAAATACAAATCAATACAAATGTGGAAATCCATAATTTGATTGTGCTATGGATTCTTTTAACCTACTGCTGGAAAATGCTTTTCCAGCTTTAGTTTCTGATGCTTCCTTCAATACTGTGTCTGCTTTGGTTCCGGTTTTCCCTGTTACATTTTGACCAAATGTATGCTATCCTATGGACTCTTCAAAAATTACCCTAAGTCTGCAAAACTTCAAGAGCACTGTTGTCAGGCTTTTGCTGGGGGAAAGCAGCTTGGGGAAATCCTAATGTGGATGCCCAGCTCTCCCCCTCCCCTCTTGTATTGGGAGGAAGTATTTGAATATTGCTCAGGGCTCTGGTTTTTGGAATGATGCCTGAAGGCTTCACTTTGTGGCTCTAAGGACTGTGAAAAGCAGCTCAGTTCATAGATCTATTCCTGAGTATAGAAAATATTATTATGATGATAATGAAATGAAACATTTTAGAGACTGTTTAGAGACTGTTATGATTGTATATTTTGCCTGAATGTTATTCCTTGTATTACACTCTGTTCCCAATGGACTGGAAATCCTTTAGGGTAGGAAAGGAGGTAGGATCACTTGTCCTGTCTCTGTTCATTATTTCACACAAGGCAGCCCCTACTTTTATAGTGGATTTGGATTATACTGAAATGTCAGTAACATTAAAATAAAGATGATATTCTTCTATTAATTTCCCCTGCTATTGTGCAATAAACAGTGCACTCAGTTTTCTGACTAAAACTAACTACCCAATTGCTGATTTCTGTCTTGGACTGAGCCTCTTCAAATTTACAGACTTCAGATGTGCCCCAAATAAAAAACTACAGTGGCCATACAGTAACATTAAAGTGATAGGATGTGACAAAACACCAATTATTTTTATCTAGGTGGATTGTAATGATTAATGCTGAGTTGGATAGAAAAAGCAACTATGCCCTGCTGCAAAATTCTCAGCGATATAACTTCACTTCGTTAAGAGAAATTCCAGTGTGATTTCTCAGTTCAGACTGAGATTTTCTGCATTTGCTGTGGGAGTAACAGTTGTTGTACTCTCACTCTGGTCACTGTGACAGGAGTTCCATCCTGGCTTGCCCTCTTCATAACTTTGTCAAATGTAAATTTCTCATGTGACATCTCCCATTCAGGAGCTGTTTGGACATGTTATTGAGTCTTATTAAAACATAAAAGGACTGGCAAGACAGGGAAATTAATGAGAGGAAAATGTACATCCTGTGTTTTCCAGTTCTCTGTTAGCTGGCTAGTAGGAATGCAAATGACCACATGCTGTTCAATGATTAGACAGTACCCCAAACAGGCAGATTTTACAGCCCTCAAGTTCTGTTTTAGGTTATATCACTAAAGCAGACCTAAGATTTCATGCAGCCACTGGTGCTCAGGTGCCTGCTGCATACCATGCTGTTCAGCCCCAGTTCCTGGTGCCCAATCCTGCTGCCCTTTGCAGACAGACGACAGTGTGTGAAGGCATTGGGCCCTGCCTATCTGAGGCTACAGGTGCTGGAGATGTGGCACAGATTACCAAATATCATTTATTATTATATTTACAAGGAAACAAAGGCTAAACTTACAATGCTACACAAAAAAGTCTGATAACTGTACAGATAAATTGGATTGAGTTTTGTAAAAATGATAGATATTGAATTTTGCTATATGAATTTGTGGTAGGCAAATGTCTCAATAACTTTAACAATGAGTCTGTACAAAAGCCATATAGTTTTTTTTCATACTCTTTGACAGCCACAGACTGTGATCTTAGACTAAGAGCCAACCATAACATTTTCTGGGACCCTAGATATTCTTGGATGTGATGCAGCCATGAAGTTAAGTTTCAAGACCAGAAGAATTGCTAATGATCAGCTTTTGTACTGTGATAGCAGCTGTATGAAACTCAGCTAAGGAATAGGGGCTCACTGTGCTTTCTTAATTTTATAAACTTTTGGTTAGGGATGCATCTAACATTTTTCAGTTCTACAGGTAAACAGCTGCAAAACTATTTGCAAAGGAGGGTGAACAATTCAGATGATTTGATATAAGGTTGGAATTTCTTTTCCTATTTTCTGCTCCTGTTTTCACTAAGGTCAATTATGGAGTAAAAAGTGTCATTATTGCTACTATTGTGGTTCTGCCATCACTGTGAAAAATCAAGTCAGCAACATAATTTATTTTATTTGTGATGGTGCTTCAACACTCCAGCATTCACCAGAAGGTGCAATAATGGGCATTGACAGCAGAGACCCTGAAGATTAGGCTGCCAAATCATATCACTGGAGTGATGAGATGAAGTTTACAGCAGAGGAAATTACTACTTTTTACAGCTACAATTTGTTGGGTTTTTTTACTAGTCTCATATTTTCTTGGTCGAAAAATGTCTTTTTAGATGAGAAATTATAGCCTGCAGAAAACATCTGCTAGTAAGTTGATTAATTAAAGATTATAACCCCTGAAAGCAACTGTTATGTCAGTCGGTCTGGAAATGAGAAAATATAGAAAATGTGGTTGAAAGGCTGAGGGATATAATAGATGGTAGATATAATTGATGGTGGTAAAGGTTTCTGAAAGGCCTAGATTTACTTGAACAAGCCATGGTATAGCAATGGGCCAAAAAAAATCAGAGGTTCTTCATTCTTGATAACCCAAGGAAATTTAATTCATTAGGACACAAACTGTTTAAAGCTATCCTGGGTATATAAGCATGCAATTTTCCCCAGTCATCTGCCTGCCATATGTAAAGACAGACACCAAGGCCAGGTGTATTGCATCCCTCTGCTAAGTGCAACATTCCCTGGGTCTCATTGGAAGACCATGGCAGAAGTTTTAAATCCTGCCACTTGTACTGTGCTTTTTCAGGTAACCTCTGGGGCTGCTGCTTTTCCCCAGGAAGAAGGGAGAAACCAAAGTGCCATTCCCAGTCCCCCTGCCTGCAGGTGGGAGCAGTGTGGAGAGCTCTAAGCCCCATAAAGCTTAGAGCATTCTCCTGCCTCTGCCTCCAAGAGTGCCAAACTCCATGCCCTAACTGCACTAACTTGATATTCCAGGGTTGGTTTAGGGGACCCTGAAAAATTGAAATTTTTTTTGCTTGAAATTGCACCTTCTGTGTGGAGCCAGCCATGGGAATCTCTGCTTCACACCTTTGTGGGCACTAAGTTGCAGAGTGTGATGCTAACACAGCCAACAGTGCCATCATGCTTATGTCTTTAATGGCATGCTTGAACTGTAGTTTAGGAATTGCTATTTTTCACATGGTGTCTTAGTAATTAAGAATAATAATACTGGAAGATTAATGACTCATGAGGTCAATAATAGTTGCATTCTCTTTTCAGACCTTTCCCAGGCTGCTGCTGAATGGCTGAGGGCCACTGAAACCCCAAACAGGTTGTGTGTAGTCATCCTGTGACGAGCCAAAGATTTGTATGTCCTCTCTTATCTCTCTCTCATGACAGTTCATTGGATTCTTCCTGTCTATTTGATTCTTTCTGTCTGTAATTAGGTGGATAAATAGTTTTGTATGTGGAAACCCCTCACACACTTTCCCACCTGTCAGGGCATACCCACCCTACTCTGTGAGGAGGAAAGCACACCTACTGCCTCCCTGATGCATTCAGATTTGCAGTAGCAAAACAGTTCATGGATTTTCTGCTTCAAGGTCCTATTTGCCATCTTTTAATTCCTTGAGCAGAAAACTGCCTGGAGAGTCTGGTTTTTATTCAGCTTCATACTACAGTGTTTGGCCTCAGTTACCAGTTACAGGACCCAATCCCCTTTTTCTAAAAAAGTAAAATCTCAGTTTAGTAACATGACCCCCTTTCAGCTTGTCAAAGAGAGACATATAATCACAAGAGAATTGAGCTGGTACAGAAGAAGCTCTTTAAAAAGAATCTACAAATATAGGAAATGATGGCCCTATAATTTTTTAATGTAATTTGAATTAAAGCAATTATTTTAATTCAATAAAACAATAACTTGTTATCTTTAAAATAAAATCTACAATTTAAATAGTAGATACCAAAATGAGATTGTCTCCTTATTACAAGTAACTCTTGCTGAATTCCATGCCAAACATATTTTTATTTAAATCACAGGAAAGAAACAATGTGTTTGTACACATGGTCTGTGGTGAAAAAGGAGTAGAAAATGATATTAAACCTACAGATTTATACTGAAGTGTAACAGCTAGTTGTTCAGAGGAATTATTACAGGCTGCCCCATAATGTAAGGTACAGCCCTGAGACTGGGAAAACCCATTTACATGAAAGACAATGGAAATGCTAAACTAGGAATTTATTATCTGCTGCTTTTATTTCCCCTCTTTCTTACAGCAGAAAACAGAATATTAATGCAATATATGAGAATAAATTGAAAAGGGTCAGACAGAAAAACTGATTTCCAGCTGTTCTGAGAACACTAATTTACTCACTCATCTGCTTGGCTCCCTTTAAATGGAACATTCAGCTTTACTTTTGAGCATGACATAACCAGCCTGTGTGTCTGTGTACGTGTGCATGTGCACGTGGAGAGGACACATTTTGGAAGCAGCATCACACTCCAATTTCTCCATTTTTTTGGCGGCTGGAGCGTAACATTGCCTTTTAAGTAGATTTTCTTGCATTTAATTTGTTGGATTAGCATAACTAAAATGGTGGTCATAGGACAGGAAAACATTGTGTCTCTGTCCTTTTCTTTATTGGCTTGCCCTCTGACAGTATTGTATTTCAGTGTCTGCCAGCTGGGTGACAGACTGCCTGATGAAAATTTATCGCATTGCCCTCCATGGTGGACACAAAGATGTGTCATGAGGAAAGTATCCATGATGTCATAGTTTTAGCCTCTAGTGGATGTACAACACAAAAGATAAAAGCTATAAGCCAGATATTTCTCTGTGCAAATTTCCTTGCTCTTACTGGTGGCTGGCATTGTTACATTTATTAATTTTCTTCCATTTAAACATGTTACTCTGCTACACACCGATAATTAAAACATATTCTTTTCTTAAAATAATAATTTTCTCTGTTTTATGGGTCTTCATATTCAAGTATAGGGTTTGGGTTTTTTTTTTCCTGGAAGCTCTGAAATAACATGGTTCTTCTTGTTAAATAGTTCATGTTCACAATAGTGCTGGATCTACATGTGCATCTGAATACATCAGAAGACAAAATTTTGCTTCCAATGATTTTGTTCAATTTTTTTTTCTTTTTTTTTTTTAAAGTAACACAGATAATTCTACTATTTAAATATTTAAACCTATGAAGATGTCCTTTGCCATCAAGGTAGTTTGAATTTTGGAATGTCTAAATATTGACTATTGAAATATGTCATATATATTTTCTTTGCATAATTTCAAGCAAGAGAATTCCTTCTGGCATTTGACTCCATGTGGTAAAAATAGATTTTTCAACCCAAAAACCCAGAGAAAACTCTCTTTTCTTTCTTAAAGGCAGATCAAAATTATTCTTGAAGAGAAGGGTTATTCTAAACTCAGGGTGTGTCCTTAATGCTTCATTGGTTTCTTAAGCTGGTATAATTGTGACAAACCCTATTGACTCGAGAAGATTAAACTGTTGTGCAATAAATACACACTCCAGATCTTTACAGTATCACAGACATTTTCCCCTCGTGCAAAGACTGCTGTTTCCTGCACAGAGCAGTGAACAAGATACCTGACAATTGAGACAGAAAAGTTTTGCTGTAAATTTAACCAATTAATCTCAGTAATATCCTCATTACCACTACCATTTAAGCTGTTCTCATCATGGGGATTTTTCTTCTGTAAAATGTATCCTGCTGACCTTAGCTGACTGTTACTTTCAGGCAATTACTTGGGCTGTGAAGCTGCTACTTTGAGGAAACCAGGTTCCAGTCCCAGGGTTCCAGCTTCTTGTGGGTGTTGGAGGAAGCACTGTGCTCCAGACCCCACACAATCAGATCTCAAACACACTAGGGTCTCAGACACAGAAAATTTTATTTTTATACTGTTAAAAATATTTAATTCTGAAGCAGTAACCAATTAAAAAACCTCCTAATACTCCTAATACAACTTCTTTCTGTAATCTGTGCCATTCCTTTCCCCTCTTTGTCTAAAGCTAGTAATTTTGTTTTGATTTTGTTGAAAACAAGGCAAACTTGCATAAACATTCAGGGAAAAAAAGTCATTCCACCTTAAGTGTGCACAATGCTACACCTAATGTCAATTGTTATGCCTGGGTATAGTCATGCATGTATCTCAGTATGGGCCTCTCTTTCTATAGCTGCATGATGTGAATTTTAATTTATTGTAGTAAGGATGCAAATGACAATACGACAAAATTTGCAGCTTGTTTTACATCAAACAAGCTATTCTCTTTTGCCTCTTGTATAATCGATTGTCTGTATACAAAAGATTTAAAAAAAAAAACTGGTCAAGGGTTTAGTGCTGTTGAGCTACCATTTGGCATGCCCATCAAATTACTGCACAAAGCAGACAACAATGCAGATTCAAGCCCCGAATCTTGTGTTAACTTGACTGCATAAATGGGTCTCAAGTTCAAAAACAGTTGAACAAAAGAGCCACCATGGAGTGATTAAGACTTCTTTGGGTGCTGGAGTGCACAGCTGCTGCAGGGAGGAGGGAGGGAGACAGCACACATCCTCAGGGCTCGCCTGTGCTTGGCACAGTCCCAGCTGCAAGGGAAGGAACTGAGCAGCTGTACAACCTTTGTGCTCCTTTGCTTCTTCAGGGCTGTCCCAATCCCCCAGCACGAACAGGACCATCCCACTCAGCAAAGGGTCTGCCAGGCTGCAGCAGGGCTCTGGTTAAGTGTGATCTCCTGCCACACCACAGTCCAGGTTTGTTCAGCTCTCCTGCAGGCACATCTCTGCTCCTTTTGTGTTACTGCAGAAGGGCAAGGAGATAGAAATCAGCTGGGGAGTGGCCTGCCAACTTACCAGTGAAATTTATTTCTTCAGCACATGAACTTGAACACCCAGCGCCGTTTGCAGAGACAAAAAAAAGCCTTTGATTTCTTTGATATCATCAACATTACAGGGGTGACATAGCTTCCAGCAGAAAGATGTCTCTTCCTACATTACTGACTCTGATGTCTTGTTTCTTATGTAACTGATTATCCCAGACTGCTCATGTTTGCTAATGACTTCAGGAGTCTGTTGAGAAGGAAGTTGGGCACTGTAGAAACTAAAAATGAAAGCATCATATGGCAATATTAACACAGAAATGAAACATTTCTCATGACTGTTCTGCAAAAGACCACCTATGGTGGAAAATGCCTACTTCCAGGGAGAAGGCAGTACAGGATTGGAAGCAAAGCAGGCAAAGTCAGGGAACCATTTACAGAACCATGTTCAGTACTACAGCTTTATCAAAGAGCTAACAAATTACTTTTTTAATGCCACCAGGCAGTTTTCAAATAGCACATTTTATTCAAATTTTCTCCTGTAATACAGCAAAGGATGGGCAGATTGGTACAGTACATCCAGGTCCAATGCCAGTCTTCTGTCAAAACAAAATGGTATAGTGATTTAAGCTGTGTTGATTTTTACTTTTTTGTCTTTGGGATGAATAAATTAATCAGCCCAAGACACTTCCCTTCTTCTCTCCTTTAACTTACACTTTTGATAAATTCTCCACTTCTTTGGGACATAGATGGTTTAGCACTATCACAATGTAATTGTCACAATCACAACAGTGCACCATAGTTCTCTTAGGTTTTAGAGAAATCTTGATTTAAAAAATATTCTTAGTGGCATAGTCCTATAAAACTGAATAGAAACATTGGAAGGTCAGCAGCTTTACATCCTTAAGGCCTTTTTTCACACTGTTAGCTTGATGCTTTTGAAAATGTATTTATGCTGTCAATGCATGACCAATACAGTGGGTATGTACATGAGACTTCCAAACAACATAAAGTAAATCCAGATTATTGTTGAACTTCCTATGCAACCTGAATATATGCATGATATGTGTCTTGCAGCTACTGACTGAGGCTGTGAGTTAACAAAAAAATTCAGTCTTAAGCTTGTCAACATATAAAGCTCACTGAGTCAGGCCCTGAAATATATTTCTTTTCATCAAAAGCATTATGATAGTTGTGCCAAAGATCTCATTCTTACTCACTCTGGTGGCTGACATCTGGATTTGAATCCATTCTATTTTCAAAGAACAATGCCTTGTTTTGTGTCCTTGTACCAAAAAGTCTCGTCAGCTCATTGCTAAAGGAAACTAGCATCATAAAGATATGTTAATCAAAACTGAGTAATAAATTATGCTCTAAGCTGTAAACTCAAAACTTGCCTGGCCAAGCAATGTGATTTAATTTTGAAAGAAGCCCTGGGCTGTAGGCTGTACAAAATTACCTTCAAGGATTTTTCCATGACTATTTGAAATCCAGTTAATGACAATATTTTGTGCTTACTCTATTTCTTTCTTTCCAATTTACTAGCACAGTAAATCTAGCAGAATGAACACATACACAATTTATGTTGTTGGATTAAACTTCATATATATGTAATTTCTGTTTACTGTCTCCTTTAGAACAGCATGTTTAATGCAAAATCTTAACAACTAACAGAGAAGTAAATGTCCTTAAGGTGCACATCAGTGGTTTAGGAATGGAACTCCCCAGCTGCATGCCCCCACTGACACTCTCTCAAACCACATTGCCATTCACTCCCCATTTCCCCCTACCCCTCCTTCTTCCTACTCTAGCAGGATGGAGAAGAGAATCAGAAGCACAAAAGGTTAAAATCAGGTTGAGGTAAGAACAATTTACTTGGAACAGGAATGAGTTAAGAAAATGAACAGTAACAACAACAGTATTAATAACAAAATGTATAAGACAAAAAAAAAATCATTATTTGGAAAACCCCAAGAAATCCCAGATTTCTCCCAGCCAGAAATCTCACTCTTCTTGCAAGAGTCCCTTTGCCAGCCCTTGGCAGTGATCTGAGGTGATCTGGTGTAACATTAGTGTCTGGCCACTGCCCCTCTCAGCTATTGCCAAAGATTAACCCTGTCCTTGGCCAAAACCAGGACAGTCACCTACACTGCCTAACAGAAAAACCACAGAGGCAGAACACCTCTGAACAATTCATCTCAGGTCTTTGCTAAAATTTGGTTAAATGATGGCACTGGGCATCTTCATGTGAAATCTGCTTATACACATGTTCTTCTGCATAAGAGTACAGCTATGCACGTTCATCCAGCATTCCCCTAGAGCTCTGCAAGCTCTGGTTTATATTTGCAATAGCCCCATGACTTGGTACAAGTGGGAAAGCTGAGGCACAAAAGAGATTTCCTTAAATGAAACAGGAAACAAACAGCAGAATGAGTGCAACACACTTTCCACTTACCACGAGCTGTTTAATAGCCTTGCATACATACCTAATCTGAAGGCAGCTGCGACTCCTTACAAAGCACAGGACTGTATTGTCTAGTCATACTTCTAAGGTCCATGAAGCTTAAACAACAAACATGATGGACTGGTGTACAGAAACTCTGGAGTGCCAAGGGATCTTGTGACAACTCCTCTTCACAGCTAACTGTATCAGCTTGTGTGCTTCAGATAAAATGCTGAGCCAGGCATTTTCTTCTGAGCTTTGTTTCCTCTCTCAAAAAAACTGGGCTCTTTGTCAGTACACTTCTCTGTGTATTGCTTCTAAAAGCAAACTGTAAGTTCCTAAAAAGCCAAGCTACAAATTTGCCAAGATGAAAAAACATTGATTTTATATCCTTCTTATTTGTAAGGAATACAAAGAACCAAAATTAAATAATTGGTAATGTATATTGTATCTACTCTACTACTGCCTGGTAATGGCCCTTGCTTTAAGAGCTGAGCTGTGCCTAGCTGGTCTTCTGGATTTTCATTTATAGTTAAACTAGAATGGTATTTAATGCAGTTCATAAATTAACACAAATTAGAAGTATTCCCTGCAAAAAGAATATGGCAGCTTCACCTTTGACTTCAGCTGATTTTATGCTCTCATCTACAATGTATTGCTCCACTTTTAATATTAATTTCTGAAAGTCTTAAATAACAGAGGTTGTCCTTCTCCCTGAGTATCAGTCCTTGATCCTCTGTTTCAACAGATGGATGAGGCATACATTGGACACTGCTCTCAGAAGAGGACTGGAGCATTCCCATAAGACCCAGACTTGTTGGCAGAGACAACTCCTGCAAGGAGCACCTAGGAATTTTGCTGCAGGCCTAATGGAGGCTTCCCAGACTTTGTGTGCTATTTTGGCTGCCCTACCTTTTACAACGTGAGTAGCAGTGGGGGTTCTGCACATCTTGCTTTTGTTCTCAGCTCTACCCATGCAATTGCTTCTGAATGTTACAAATTTGGGCCAGGTTCCTTCCGGTGAACTATGGCTAACACTAAAGATCTCATTTTACAGCATCAAGAGTCTTCTTAAAAAAAACTAAAAAGGAAGTGGAAGCAAAGGGGAAGCTGCCACTTATCTAAGCATACCAGAAGTACTGGAATATTCTCTGATGAGGATTGAGCTCCTTACAGCAGACCCCTGGCTCAGCCCTGTTTCTTGAGGCAGTGTGAAGCTTCACTTCTTCTCTACAGGACAACAGGCTCTGGAGATAATTGATTTACACAAGTTGTGATTATTTCAGTCTTTACTGATTCATTAATGTGAGTGTTAGGCTCCTAATGACCAGCCTGGCTGCTTGGCTTCCTTCTCTTCTGAGGTAATTTAAAGGCAGCATCACTTTCTCAGCTGCCCCCACAGAACCATGTAAAAAACTGCCAGTTAGTTAATTTAACACTAACTGCTACTGAAGTGTCAGATGAGAAGAACAAAATGAATGTAAGGTCTAATTATTAATGCTATTTGTCATAGCCACTTGAAGAGGCCATACTCTGGAGTGGATCCTTTTAACTGCTGAACACTAAAAAGCAACTGTTGGGACACTTCCTGGTGAGTCAGGTCTTATACAGGGAGCACCAAACAGCTTTCTGATAGAGGCTTTTGATGGTCAACAAGGGACCCTTAGACAATATCAGATAACTGGGAACGTCCACTACTTGCCTGTGACATTTGAATTACAAAGACAGCTAACAAAATGTTGGTCTTCAGCAGTCAGTGGGTATTTGCATCTGAAACCTAAGATGGTGAAAAATGGCTTTTCTGAGTGGTTTTTCTCTCAGATGGATGCACTATATCAAATACTGAAATGCAGTTCTCATGACACCATTTGAATGATGCTCTCTGTAAGCAAGCAGTTTTACAACTTTTCTTTCTCTGTATTCGCTTACATAAATTAAACTGGCAGTGGAGGCTGACAAAAAGACAAAGGGCTATGAAGAAATCTCTTTTTATATGCTACAATCCTCCAGCTACCCACTTCTGTCCAAGCAATTTCTCAAACTCCCTGAGACAAGATATAGGTATACTCCAATTAAAAAAAAATCACCAGGTTTTACTGGGCACCAGGTATTTGATAATGTGATCACAAACCAACAGCTTATACATAAATTCTATGAACACCATCCTCCCACTCCCTCTGCCCCTAAATGACACTGACTTATTCTTCTATCAAAAAAAGTTGGGGGAGAGGGGCAGTGGGTTGAATGCTAATTAAAGACTAATCAGTGTTTTTTCTAGTAAAACCAGAATGACAAAGTATGAATATAGCACACGTAACTTGAATTTTATACTGAGGCTACATTAAGGATAATTATTTGTAGAAAGTTAATGGGATGAACTTTTTTTACCACTAGAGGCATCAGTCAAAATGTTAAACTCACAGTATTTGTCACTTAGACTGCAGCAGCCACAACACACTATGGAATTACTAAACCACAATCTAACTTTCAAGCAAGTTTTAATTTAAATGCACCTATGAGCTCTCATATAGTTAAGAGTCCAAAAAAGGAAAAAGCTTTCTTACATTTCTCAGTGTGCACACATCCACAAAAAGGATATGAGAACACATAGCACTGTTTCTAGATATTTTTGGCATTGACTGTATTCAATAATCAGCCTTTCCAAGAGGCCTTTCAAAAATACTTTCCACTGGAAAGAAACATGTGTTCTGAAAGCTAAGTTAATCTTTTTATGTTGCTATCCAACTATCAATTTTGTCAATGCACTGACATTACGATAAAACATTTCCATGTATTTTGAACTTTGTCTCTAGGAAAGGATGTCTAAGAAGGAGGGGGAAATTACCTAAAAACTGTCTAGTTTTTCTACAGAGGACAACCTCCACAGCAAAAATCCACTTCTAAGAAATGAAGTTTTCCCAATCATTTGTCTTGATTGAATGCTTAGCGTTTCCTACCTTCAAGTAATTTATTACATAGAGTATGTTAGTGAAGTTAGGCTTCGGTTACCCATTTGGGCTGTTGTGGTGGAGGGGAAATTTCATGTATGATATGAAACATTTTCCACTTCTTGACAGCAGTGAGGAAGCGTCCCTATCAGTGCTGGGCAAGGAGAACTAAGACCATCAATCATTCTTTCCACAGGAAGTCTTTATTTTAGATGTTTAACAGCTTGGATGTTCAGCAGCCTAACTGATTGCAGAGCCTGTCTGACCCTCCTTGCTCTGAAGAATTTTTCATTTAATATGGGCAAATTTCAAAGCTCTCTCAGGAAAGGAAAAGCAAAAACTGGCAACCAGGAACGTATTAAGTTGGCTCTTGCACTTCAACAGAGCAAACAGACCTCTCCAAACACCTTCTTCCAGTAAGTGATAACACGGACCACTGTTGTGAGCTAGCCCAGAGAAGGAACAGGAGCACATTACTTCATAGAAATGCTGTGCCATATCTACAGAAAGTACTGGCAGACCTCTTCTTACATCTAAGTTGTAAAGAGACTTCTGTAGCTGTATGCTTTTTTTCCTTTATCTGAGGACTCTCACACTATTTCTTCAAGTCTAAGTCTCTGTTTCTGTACTTTTTCCTCTTATCTAGCAAGATCCAGCACTTACAAAAAGTAGATAAATGCACCTTTGCTGTTTCAGGAAAGATCTGATTGGAAAAAAGGTGTGTTCATTAAAAATATAGGGTTGGAAAAGGCATATTGTAGCAAGCTGTAGAGGAACAAGCTGCAGCAGGGGAAGAAAATCAGATGAGCAGCATCACTTCCCTTTATGTTAATCTCCCTCTGAGCAATAATGTAAAATACTTGCAGTGCTATAAAAATAAAGGCAGATCAATCAGGAGGCAGAAAATAATGCAGGAGCAGAAGGAGTGTATTAAGAGACATTTGCATGTTTATAAGGGAAAGAAAAAGTCAGACTCAATTTTAGTTTTGCACTCACACTGGCAAGCAGACACTTAACAGAAACAGAACCAGAGGGCTTACATATTCTTCTGGGAAGCAAAAACTATACCATTACTTTGAATACTACCTCAATAACCAAACAGTCATATTTTTGTATTTATAAGCAGAAAACTCTTCAGGAGGAATATAGTCACCTTAACAGTGAAATCTGACCAAAGAAGTTGTTAATGTCCCATTGCTTTGGGATACAACAAGACTGCAGCAAAGGAGCTGAGGCAGGGATGATGGCTGAGAATTCCTTTAGAGGAACCAGCAGAGCCACCGGGTGCTGCTGTGGGAGTGCTCAGAACAGTTATACCACCTTCACTAGATGCCAAAGGACTCATATGACAAGGAGTAAACCAGAGTCAAACACTTCCAGATGACAGAGGGGAAAAAACTGTTCAAAGAGAGTAAGTATTTGTCAATGCAAGTTGGATCTACTTTTACAGAAGTAATCCCTGACCATTCTCCAAGCCTGCTGTGGAAGTAAACAATGATTTCATAACACAAAAATGAAGAGGGGCAGGAAAGAATAAACCTAGTGAGACTAAAAACCAAACAACATTTGCAAATAAGTATAAGCCATCTTGTACCATCTCTGGCTGCTGCCTTATATCCCTCCCTCCTCTCTTCTGCTAAATGAATCCATAGATGTTTTATCTGGTGAAGTGTTAAGGCCCCTCTAGACTACAGGAAAAAAAAAAGTTTGTCAAGGCACTATTCTTTGTTCAGCACACTGGAGTAAAGTCAGAAAACAAATTCCTAGAGTCGACAGTGTCTGTAAAAATTATTTCAGGTTCCCATAATAGACTTAAGTTGCTACTTTGAATAAATATTAATCTCAGGAAGAAGTGTCTTTATTGGTCTTACTGGTCTTTCCTTATACCATTTGGTAGGATACTGGTAAGAGCAATGAACTTCAGCAAAAAAAGTAGAGCTGTTCTGTACAAAGACTGGGAAGGCAGAGCATTTTGTCTGTAATTAGCTGCCATGTGAATATATAATCATCCATCTGAGAATTTTGTTTTGTCACATCTGAACACAAATACTTCAAAGTATCCAGAGTCAGAAGTCTAACTGGAAAAGCTGAATTCCACCCCATAACTAATGAATGCCATGTATTAGGCATCTATGAAAGGCACTTTATCCCAACAGATAGTTGGTAAAATAAGATACAATATTGCCAGTCAGAAACTTTGGAGGCCCCCTTACATCCTAATCTTTACAAGGCAATTTAGTACACGTGAGTTCCAGAGATCTTAAATGTCTATAGTTAAGAGTTGCCAGAGACAGCTGGTTAGAAGCTTCAACTCCCCAAAGAGCTGTGAACTTGCTAGAAACAACATATTTCAAACCTGCACAAGTTGGCAGCTGTCCTCATCTGTTAATAAAGGAGTCCACAATACAAGAAGATCATTAGGAGAACAGACCCCAGCTGTAACTGCAATGAGAACAGGAATTGGAGGCAAGCCTAGGAACTGATCCAAGTTCTGACTTTATTTTCATGGTTACTATTTTAGAGACAAGATTGATTGAGAATGATTTAACATGTCATCACTAAAGCATAACCAAGAGATTATTGCTTCTTCCAAACTATGTCTTAGCCTTGAAACTGCACCCCTCCCCCACAAGCATTTTTTTTCTTACCTTAAAGGGGGAAGGATTAGCAAGAGTCAAGCAGTACCTCATACTACAAAGGTTATGGGGAGTATCTGCCAACAGCCTGACACTGCACGGACCTCACACTCACCTGTCATGCTCTGAACCATCTCCACCTCACACATCTGCCAGTGCTGCCTCTCAACACCTTGCAGTAGTAGTTGAGTAATTTTAACCAGTGTCAGTCCTAACTTAGGAGATCAGCTGGGCTGCTGTGATAGGAGAGCCGCTCTGTCCATTACTCTGTGCAGATTATTAGTCTCAATAACAAACATGTCACCTGGCAAGTGTCTTAGCTGCCTAGAATGCTGCTGAAGTAACTGAAGAAATATTCATGATCTGGCTGGCAGTGGTAGTGTAGCATACTAAAGCTTTCAACTTAGGAGATACATAATTTTACTTTGGTGCTAACAATAATTGAGAACAATACTTCAACTGCTTGACTCGTTTTATTTTTATCCCCTCGGCTGCATTTGAGTTTTACAGTGGTTTCTCAGTGGTTTCTCATTCTTGTAGACCTCTAAGAGGTAACAGACAAGATTGAAACAATTATACATATAAAATTACTTATGTTTACAAATTTTTGGCAATCATAGTAACCCGTTTTTTCCTATTGCCATTGCCCCAATCACTGAAAAAGAGTGTGTACAATAATTTACATCTGAAGTATTTCAAAGTGCTTGGTAGTGATTTTCCAATAATTATTTACAAGTGGCCTATAGACATATGTACAGGTGTTACACAAGTTGTGGCTGGAATATGGCTTTCTATGGAAAGTGCTTTATATTTGGTCAGTGATGTTACTGACTAACCAACCCAAGGGTTACTGATAAAACTGTAACCACAAACAGCTGAATTGTTGTGGACAGGTATTTACAGAGTTGTTAAACTGTAGAAAATAACTATTTACACAAGTGTTCCATAAATACAGAAAGTATCTTCTTTCTTCCAAGAATGGAGGAAGTCCTTCAGCCACAAACCTGGTTACTATCCCCAAAGAGTGTAAGACACAAGTAAACTGAAAGTGATTGCTGATCCAGTGCTCACGCCATATCATCATCTGTGCTGACTACAGATATCTGTGAAAGAGTAAGTACAAGTTAGCTACAGTTGCAGTAATAAAAGACAGAGCAACACACATCATTGCTAATTCTGCAGGCTAGTGACCACATTCAGCAGATTACTCCATCCCAGGTAAAGACACTAGTTGCCTAGCACAACTTTAACCTTGATTATAGGGTAAAGTTGTCAGTTGATTCAGCCCAAGTAGTTTGTCTGCAGCTTTCAAAAGCAGAGACCTTTCCTAAATTCAACTCAGGCATAATTTGGCAGTCTTTCTACTCTAACTATTAACCTGGAGTCTCAGATATAATAGGTTAATAGGCTTACTTACTGCAGGGTAGGTGTGTCCTACTGAACCACTGTGTCTTCCAATATCAATTGTGAGGTCCTCTTCCGTAGTTTTTAGGTAGACTGGATTATCAAAATTCATGCTTTTCATGTTCTTGTGCTGCCAGTTACGCCACATGAAGTAGCCAGCTGCTGCAGCCATCATCAGCAATACTGCAGGGAGATAGAGATTGCAAACATGGAGTACAGTCAGGTCAAGCTCCTAAGAGTGCCTTGTCCCACCACATGTGGTCCAAAAGGCTAGTAAATGCTATACTCACCAGCTGGGAGAATGATCCAAGCTGCTGATGTTCTTCCAGCTGCAGTTACTTCAGAGGCTGCACCACTAGTGTTGAATCCTGCATGAGAATTTGATGCAGTGAGCTTGCATACTGACAGGCTGGCAGATTGTCATGTGAAAGCATTTCCCAAATCCAGAAGCTCCTATTTGATTAGCTTCTCAGCAGCACACTGCTAGAAGAGCCTAACATGCTTCATCGTGTATTAGTTGAAAGCTTTCTTTATTGCTCACTTTCTCTGAGCGCTCCTGGGATTTCATGGAACCTACAGGTTCCACACTGTCCTATGAGAACTAAATCTGTTTAACACATGCTCCAGCTGTTACACTACACAAATGATCTGGCCTGTGTTCTCTATTTGCATGCAAAGGAGAAAACTTCCCAAGTAAGCTAGTTGGTCAGTTTGCATTTAATTTGTCTAATGTTTAGCAGTGTGAGTTATTGGGACCAGTACCTCCAGGAACTAGTCCAACAGTTGGAGATTTTTCTGTTGTGCTGGTATCTTTAGCCTCAGTGTAAGCCACAGTTGTTCCAGTACCTGAAACTAATTATAGATCAAGAACTAATTATAGATCAGTTAATCCTGAAGTTCTGCAATGGCTTTGCTATGAGAGCCATGGTAGTGAAGGTTTAGCAGATGGCAAAAATGATCATGCAGTTTGTTAGCTTCACTGGGAACACTGACATTAACTATTTCACTAGCACACTCTCAGCAGAGTTCTTTATGAAAAGAACAAGGCCAGATGGTTAATCAGGAAAGAACTGCAGGCATGTAAAGTCACAACAGTTATAAGCCATCCCACCCCTCACATAAGGTCTTCTTTTTACCATTTTACTTGTTAGATACAGACTTTGATACCTACAACAATCTTACAGAGCAGCCAAGAGAGGCCAGCATCTTTGCATTTAGCACTCTGTGGCAGTCAGAATCAAAATGCAATAGTCAGTGGCACCTCGGAGTTTCCAGTTCCACTTCACTGGATAAAGCAAGCTTGCTGCATAGTCAGTGCTGACAACAGTATTACAGCAGCATGTTTATCTGGACTGACAAGGACATACAAACTCTGTCGGACAGTAACATTAGCTCATCACCTTTTACACACTGTGTATTTTTATGTACAGCCATGTCAGTTTATACCCCTGTTTTACAAGAGGCTGAGTATGTTTCATCCTTGTGCTTGCTGTCTGCAGAAAGCCATGGATGTACAAGGTCTTGTGGCAAATGATGATGAGGACAAAGAAGCAAAGCATGGACTTTGAACAGCAGCTGTAGACTCTGAGGGTCGTATTAATGCATAAGACCCTCCCTTCCAAGATTAATTATATCAGATTAATTTTAGCAAAGCTGTCAGCCTATACCACTATTTCCTTCCCACAAACAGGTTCAATACTCTTCTACTCCCTCCCCATTCATCCTGGAAAAGACCACAGTTGTGTTACAGTACCTGTACATCTCAGACCATCCTCCTGCAAGAAGTACCCAGCAGGACATGCACAGGTGTACTTTGGAGAATGTTCATTAATCTGAGGAGCAGGAAGGCACAGGTAGCTACAGCCTCCATTTGCCATGTTCTCTTCACACCAGTTCCTACCTGTTGGTACAGCAATTAAGGAGTGAACAAGAGTGAGCCTTCATGCTCCAGATGTGTAGCAGAAGTATTTGCACAATAATTGTTTTAGATTAATCACTTGTCTCAGCTGGTTATAGACTTATATCTGCTCAAGAGAGCAATTGCAACTAGAACTCTCAATTCCCAAGGGGTTGCCTATGTTAGAAGCTCCAAGCAGAAGTAGAAATGGACAGCTGTACAGAGAAGGGATACCATTTGCCACCATCCAGGCAGGGCAGGCTTCTTACAAGTATACACTGACTTAACTATAACCTGTACCGAAATTACCTGAAGGCTGAACAAGTTCATGATACACAATGATGTCCTGTGCATCATTGAGGTTGTTAACTAGGGTAACCAAGTCGGTTCCAGTAAATTTGTTGGCACCATAGACTGCCTCATTCTCTCCATCAATCCAGTACACACGGTCCTAGAAGACAATGCCATTGCATCCCCATTACCTCCATGATGCCATCAGCTCCATCATTCCTGCCACATACCAGCAAGAAGAGGATCTCTGACAATGACAAGGAAGTCATTCTTACCTCAAAAATGGTTAGAGCAAGAGGATGAGGAAGGAACATATGCGACTTCAGCACAATTCTACGATCCTGGCCATTCAAGTCCACACTTGACAGCATGTGTAGTTTAGAATCAAGCCAGTACAGACGGCTTTTTACAAGATCTAGGAGGGGGAAATCACCACATATTTAGTGTTCACATGGAGGAAACCTCCAAAGCTTGCTGCAAGAATTGAAATGCACACAGGTTTGAGAATGGTGGCGGTGATGCCCTAGTTTCTTACCAGGACACAGAGGGCTGCTGCAGTGATGCCTATGCGGCCTGTGCCTCAACTATAATATAGAGCAGTTCAGGAAAAGTTACTATTTCAGTATCTGAGAAGTGCTGTTGCCTGTTGCAGTGTCTTCAGGCATACAGAAGCTTCCCTTTCTCAGAAGCTGGAAATAGATTTCTGAAGAATAACCTTGACTTTTGTAGCAAAAAATTGCTAAAGCTCCAGAATACCTCTGGCACAGAGACAAGTTCAACATACCTAGAGCAATTCCATTAGGCCATTGGATTTCTGTTGTCACAAGCTGCTGTCTGTCAAATCCATTCATTCCTGCTTTCTCAATTTTTGCTGGCTCACCCCAGTCTGACCAGTACATAAAGCTGTGAAGCAGAATTTATGTTGTATGATGTACTATAGTACTGTGTAGTATTACTCTTTATAATAGATCAATTTTTTATTATGACCAATAACTAAGGCTACCTAAGTCAGTTATCACAACATGTGGTTGGTAGGTCTGCTCTTCCAAAAGAACCTGGACAAACACTCACCCAGAGATGGGATCTACAGCAATAGAGGCTGGCTCTCTCAGCTCAGAGAGAAACAAAACCTTTCTTTTTGTGCCATCCAGGCTAGCCACTGAAATGGTCTTTGCAGTTGAGTCAGACCAGTAGATGTTCTTATAAACCCAGTCAACAGCAATTCCTGCAGGGCTGTGTACGTTGTTCAGGATTCTGATATGTGTTCCAACTTTATCACGGGTATCAACAGAGGCACTGGAAAACAAGAATTACTTGCTTTCAGCCACTTCTTCCATTGGCACACCTCAGCAAAAACTGCACAAGATTTCAGGTAGAAGATGCATGTGGAACTTTCCATGAAGCGCCTTTTGTACAAATGTAGCAGCAGTTACTAGGAAGTGCAATAAGCAATGCACATACACATTGCTAGCTGTGGGAATTTGCATCAGCTGTACTTTCTCTTTAGGACACCAGGAATCTAGTCTTCACTACCAGAGGCTAGAGAAATAGCTTGGGTAGCACATGGGATGGTTTAGGGAAGTACACTAGGTTCAGAAGCTAAGCCTATTTACCTGAAGATTGCTTTTTGGCTGAAGTCTGCCCAGTAAAGCTTTTGTTCAGCAATATCAGCATCTAGAGCTATAGAGTTTCTTAGCTGCTCTACAAGCTGAATGTATTCTTTTCTCTCAAGGCCAATCTTCCTGATGTCCCGACGGTTGGTGAAAATTAGACTTGGTTCTTTCCCTGTGAAAAGAGTTCAAAGTGTTATCTGTACTTCTAGATACTCAATCACATGCTTGTCTTTTACAAAAAGTGTTAGGAGTCATCATATTTAATATTTTTCCATTCCAGACTTGGTAGGAGATTCTGACAGAGGTCTTGGCTGTACCATACCTCATCCTTTTCTCCCTCCACAACTTGATGGGGAGGATCCTCCTGCCCAGGGAGCAGACACAAGCAGTTTATGTCAGGCAGCTTTAAGTACTGTATCATGGCATCATTCAAAGTGTTAGTACTGATCAGTAACAACAGCTAGTGTAAAAACCACAGTAATATGAACAGTGCATCACTTGCTGACTCATTTTAAAGTGGCGATATGAAAGTCTTACGTCAATACTCACCAACTGCCTTGCACACCCCAGTAGCAAGATCCATCTGATAGCCACGGCTACATTCACATTTGTAGCCCCCTTTCAGGTTGATACAGATCTGACTACAGATACCAGGGTTCTGACATTCATCAATATCTGTAAAAAAAAAAAAGTTTAATTTATGCTCACCTCCAGTATCACCAGTGGAGTCCATGTTAAACTACTAGATACTTGCCTCCACAGGTTCTCCTGTCCAGAAGCTCAAACCCAGCTGGACAGTCACATTCATAGCCAATAATGAGATCTCTGCAGATATGAGAGCATCCGCCATTGTTCACCAGACATTCATTGATGCCTAGAAGACAGAATTGGCCACTTCTGAGAAGGCATGCATGTTTGGTCTTATAGACTTTACCATGGAGCACTTCCCCAGGTACACACCCATGTTCTAACAATGCCTGCTACATCTGAGAAACTGTTCTGGCACATCAAGTCACATGCAAGAGAATCCCCACAAATTCACATTCAGTCAGCTACCAGCACCTTTTCTGTGTTACAAGCAGGCAGCAATAAAGATTGAGGCACCTGAAATTTCAGTGTTTCTAATGCATTCAAGTACCTTCCTGGCTACAGAGAAATCATCCTATCAGCCAGTATGGCTAGGATAAAACTAGCCTATTAACTAGGCTGGCCTCAGTTTGCCATCAAAAAGCACCAATGGGCATTCCAGCTGACATCTGACAACTCAGAAGCTATACCCAAGTACATCTAGTAGTCAACAATGTGCAAAGAGTTTATTTACTTACCACACTCCTTAAGGGGCTCATCACTCCAGTCCTTGCAGTCTCTCTGCTGGTTACATACTTTATTGATATCTATGCATTCTCCACTTCTGCACTTGAATTTGCCAGGCCCAGAGCACTGAATAACTGACATAATGAAGATTGTGAGGGTGGCTACCAGCTTCAACAGATTCTGCAAAAGTCTTTATTCTTGCTCAGTTCCATGCTTACCATTGTTACAATTTGCTTCATCTGTGCCATCCAGACAATCTCTCACACCATTGCACTGCCTACTCCCATGGATGCAGTTCCCATCTTCACATCTGAACTGGTCTGGTCTGCAGGTCCGAGAAGCTGAGGACACAACCATTACAGACTTTTACTCCTGAGGTCTATTGAAGTAGAGGAAATAAGAGAGGAGTCAAGCAGTATCTCCTAGAAAAGAACTTACGGCAGTTGATTTCATCACTTCCATCCTTACAGTCAGGATCTCCATCACAGCGCCACTTTTTGTGGATGCATTCACCTGAGCCACACTGCACCTCATTGGCAGAGCACTTCACAGAAGGTGCAGGCTGGCGGCCACATTGCTCTAGAGACTCATCTGAGTGGTCAGAACAGTCAGCATCATCATCACACACCCAGCTGAGGGGGATGCAAGTCGAGCTCTTGCACTGGAACTCATGAACTCCACACGTAGGAGGTGCACACTCCAGCTCATCACTACCGTCACTGCAGTCATCTTGACCATTGCAGACAAAGCTCTTGGAAATACATTGCCCACTGCTGCATGTGAAGTCTGCTGGACTACAAGTCACATTGCCTGGGGTAATGGAAGTAAGAGAATAGTACATTATCACAAGCAGGCTGACTTTTGTGTCACGGTATTTTGTTTGGCAGCTGTTAGCTGACAGAAGATCAGCATCCTGTTCACGACAATAAGAAAGCCTAAATGACTACCTACAGGACACCTGGATTCACAGGTGTGTGAATCCTCCTTGCCACTGGCCATTTTAAGTGATAGGCATCAGATTTGAACTACTGAGTGAAAATAACTTTCTGAAATAGCTGGTCTGTCCTGTGTTTCAGATTGCACTTCAGAAAGCAGGGTCCAACTCTGTGAACCAAAGACATAAGGTAAGAGAATTGCTAACTCAAGAATGCAGACTAAGATTAAGGTAGTCTCATGGTCAGCGTGTACTGTAGTTTGAAATTAAAGTGTTTTGTGATGGTCCCCAGGACAGCAGTGTCCCATTTGCCTGGACCAGTGGGGATGATACACCAAGATCTTGCCCAAGCTGATCCCGTGGTTAAGCAAACCCATGCAATTTATGTCAGTACAAATTAGGCCGGTTTAATAGCAATGTAACTAACAGCTCATAGTTTTATCAGCTTCATTAGAAACACTGTCTGTTGATTTACTTTTAGATTAGTTTGCTGAGTAAGGTGCCAACTCCAATGACACACTCCAGCAAAAGTCTGGAGATCTGTGTCTCATTAGGTCATTCAGGTAAGGGGGTTCTGATGGAAGCCAACCCTGTGGCTTTGGTTACAGAAATATGTCTCAGAACACATCAGAAAACTCATATGTATGCAAATTCTTTTGAATAATCCAGGAATCCTGCATTCTAATGCTGCAGTGGCAGCTCTACTTGTGTACCAGCCTGAAGTTCTGCCCCCACCTTGCTACCCAAATATCAGACATCCAGCTTCCCAGATATTTCAGGATTAGCTGTAAAGTAGATCAGCTATGCCCTCAACTAAAAGTTGCTACTACACTTCAGGAGACAATTAATTTGTTAATGAAAGCAGCAATTTCAGAAACCCACTAGAGAACAAGTTCTGACAGGTGGCTTGCCAGGTGACTAAACCTACCTCTGCCAAAATTAGCAGAGAAGAAAGATACATTAAAAAGCATACACTACTGTAGCTCTTAACTTAGTAGAAAAAGTTTGGTTTAAGTGGCTCCAAAATAAAATGAATATAGGAAAGATATTGATACTATAAAAAATTTATCTTCCCAGGTGTACTGCCCAGATAGCTCCTTTCCAGACAAGTTAACTTCAAACGGAGTTATGCAGTCACAATTTTTCTCCTTACCACAATTCTGTTCATCTTCTTCACTGTCACAGTCTTTTTCACCATCACATTTCCAGGATACTGGGATACATTGAGTTGACTGAGGACCACAGCTGATTTCATTTACCCGGCATGTTCTCGTATCTATTGAAAGAAAGTTTGAGTTCAATCTAAGAGCTCCTGATCTTGGCTTTCATCATTTGTGCAGAAAATTGAGACTGAAAGGCTTCAGGTCTGGACAAAGTTGCAGTTATTAGGTGCCAATATCTGTATACATTGATGAAAAAGGCTATACTATTTTGTAGTGTTAAGTTAAAAAAGATGTTTCCAGTTCCAAAGAAATTAGTATTTTAAGGGTACCTTTGCAGTGGTAGCATTGTGACTGCACACCAATTACACTGCAGCAGCTTGAGCTACAACAAGTAGTAGTAGGGAGGAGTAATGCCAAAGTGCACTAGGACTTGAGGCTGAATTATTCCCCATCATGGATTCTATTCATACAGGAAAATGACAGTTCCTGAACATATACTCCTTGATGAGTTATGATACTTCAGACCAGAGTTGCTAATCCTAACACCTCACAGTCAAGCCTCTGCACTATTGCTTCCCACACCCAACACACAGTCATATACCCAGTTCCTACATTAGCTCTGGTAGTATTGGGACTGCACTTGCAAAGTAGTTGCCTTGGAGAACAGCAACCACTTGGTGGACAAGCCACAGTGACACCCAGGCCTGCCACATTCTACTTGCTGCTTCTGACTGTGAATAAAACCTGGTACTTGCTTCTCTTACCAGTACAATGCAAGAGTGCCCACTCAGTTCTGCATCTTTTAAGCAGTGAAAGACTGCTTAAGACCCTGACAAAGCCAAGCACTTAGGAAGCTGCTCCCCAAGACAAGTTTGTCTTTGCTTTAGGAGGAGAGCCAGACTGCAAACTGGCAAGAAGTCAAAATGCATCTCCCCACAGGCTTGGCTACACCACCATGCCAGGTTCACTTACGGCACAGTTCGGAACTCTCATCAGAGCCATCCTCACAGTCCGGATCCCCATCACACTGCCATCTGTTAGGCACACACTGACCACTGAGGCACACAAAATCAGATTCGGCACATGTCTTCTTCACTGCAAGGGAGAAAAAGGCAGTTGTTTAGGAACCAGAGCTTAGCTTATTTATTGCTAATCAGCTTTGTTGCCCTAGAAAGTTATTTGCTATCCTTGGTTTGTGGGTGCCTGGTGTTGTTCCTCACCAGCCTAGTAAACAGTGCTGTTGAGCACTTCCTACAGTTATTCTGTGCATAGAGAAACATTTATATTCATATAATAAGGCACTAAAGGACCAATATTGCTAAGGAGACTAATCAGGTTAGTCTATATTTGCTGCTGCTTTGAACAGATGAGTTAAAATAAGGTCTGTTGATATTAATATTTAGGTTTTGAGTTCTGAGTTTATAGTTGAGGCACTTGATTTGCCATTACAGAAGCATGGTACTATGTAACCCCAGGGTAATAGTTTAGGTCTGCTTGAGGAGACTGGCAGTTCAACCACACTAGTGGTGGATATAGAGTATGCTTTGCCTGGTCTCCAAGTAAATCTAGTCATCTATCTTGGCTTCTATGTCTGCTTAAAGCAAGGGTTGGCAGCCAAAGCTAGACTTAATGTTTACAGGAGACACAACAGAATCACTTTCACATATAAAACAGGGCTTTTAACCATAGAATAGCCAACAGCAGAGTGCTAATAGCAAACATTTCCTATTTGTATTAAAGAAACACCTGATCATAGGCTTATATTCTGGTTCTGTCAGTCATCACTCTCACAAGGGAAGAATTTTGGTCACAAGATTAGTCTCAGTCGCCAGTTGCAGGAGAGTTAGGTAACACTCAGAAAAATTCAATTGCTTCAGATGGATACAAGGAATCAAAAGTGGTTATTCTAAGGAATTAGTCTTTGTATTCCAACTGCCAGAAGTGCTGGATAGGATAAGCATCTCTCCAGCTATCCACTGTTAAGTCCCCACTTCCAACAAGCAAGTACTACTACAGAGGTATTATTTTGATTACTTACCACAAGCACTCTCGTCACTGCCATCTGAACAGTCTTCATCCCCATCACATTTCCAGATTTGAGGAATACAGCGTCCATTACCACATGCAAATTGGGATTCTTCACATTTTGTTCTCGCACCTTCAATGAAAGAAGGAACCTAAGCCTTGATACTCTTAAGCAATATCTTCTCGTGCTCCCCACTGATCAAGAAGCTAGCCAGCCCAATAAAGAGCATAATACGAACATGAAACCAGATCTGAGCTCCAAATCTTTGCAATCACCCTATTCAATCATGAAAGCAGAGCCAAAAGCTTTCCTTTGCAGTATAAGTACAGAGTTTAAGCACCATAACCATCCACCTGCCCAACAGCAGCAGTCTCAGTGTTACTCTTATTCAGTTTTCCTCTTCAAGACACGATCAAGCCTGCAAAAACGTGTGTCCACAATTACTTCTGCTGTCTTGCACCCAGCATCACATTGTCAAAACTCTTCAAACTTTAAGCAAGCTGGGTTTAAATATGATTAATGTCAAGCTGGATTAGCATTTCAATGCTCTGCTTCTAACATATTACAGCAGAATCCTAGACATCTGTAAAGGAAACTTAGGTAACTGCTTTATGGCTGAGAGTTTTCATGCTTTATATGTTACTCCTCAAACAGTGGCACCCCTTTGGGTGCCATGTCTCTATATTTCTTGGTATACACCAAAAGAAGTGTGAAGCCAAAAGAGCAAAGTAATTTATCACTTTCTTCTGGAATCAAGTCCATTGTCTCACAAATGGTAAGTCTTGATTTGTTAGTATGCTTGAGTAAAGTACAGCTTTCTTTAAGATCCTTAGAGTGCATTTTCCAGAGTATCTTCAGCTCTACAACTGTATGACCCCATCCCCCAAGGGAACATGCTTTGTTTTGGAAGCCCTGTTGTAATTGTCAGGCTGCTAAAAGAAGCCTGCATCCTCAGCATCTAAGCCAGAGCTGTTCCACTTAATGCACACAGGCAAGTGTGTAAGACTGTGCATCAGTATTGGCTGCACAGGCCTACAGCACAATGCAAGACTCCTGATCCTTCTTGGTTTATTGCATCATTGGTGAGGGTGCTTTGTCCTGGCATTCCAAAGCTCAAAAGGCATCGAATTTTAGTTAGCATCCACTATTTTGTATCCTCTCTGTATGACACGCAAAATGCAAGACAGTTTCCAAGCAGAAGGAAGGTACTCAGCTGTTTTACATTATATAGGCTAACCATCACACATGAAGTACTCACAAATGCGGGACAGTAAAAGCAAGAACATGAGCACTTCTATCTGCTGAATGCCTCATGTAAATCCACGATCAAAGACGTGAAACAGAATCTTACTGAGTTTGGCTAATGTTTTAGTAGCCTTAATGGAGGAGCAAAGCAGTAACCCAGTTGCTAGAAAAAAAGTCAAAAACTTTTTTTCATGGGACCTGTGTTCAGAAAGTACCAAAAATCAGAATATGAGCTCTCGTGTATACTGTTCCATTCTGTTTCCTTTTCTGGTTGAGAATTACACCAGCATGTGCTTTCCAATAGCATGATTTTGTAAAGCTACTACTGCTATCTGGTCATGAGCTGTCAATTAGCTCACCTTGTGCTAGACAGCACACCCCAGTCACCTAAGACTGGGACTAGCTGCCACAATCAGAAGCTTGTTGTAAGTTTGATACTTGTTGACCAGCAACCTCTAAAAGATGGTTAGAGACGTGAACCCTGATGACATATTTCAGGTTTTACTGTACTACTACTTAAAATATGCAACTCCTGCTAGTTTTGGGACTTCCTCATTCAGGCATTCGGAGTGAGAACAGCCAACCTTTCCCAAAATAGCATACAGAGAAGATCCCACTAAGGAGATCCCAAAATAACTCCACAGTCCTTAGTTAGTCCATTTCAAGCTAGAATAACCAGAAAAGGCTTGCTAAAGCTGCCTAATACATTGTGACTTACAAACACAACACCATTTTGACCAAATGCTACAGGGAAGCTACGGACAAGGCTAACAGAACCCATAGCTGAGCTTGGAGTAACAGCTATAACTCTACAATTACAATCCTAACAACAAGCCATTCCAAGAAGGTATCATTGCTTCTGCAGTTAATACCAAGTGAAATGTCAGAGCAACTACTTTTAGCCCACAAACTAGTAAAAAAAAAAAAAAAAAAAATCGACAAGGCCTAACACCTGCCCAGGTGCACAAAGGGGAAGGTCAACATCTGCTACTGCTCCTGAAGATGTCTGTCAGATTCTAACAGCCACTTGAAATGAACTCCAGTTAAGATGATTAGTTACAGCCAGTAATTCTGATCCCGTCTTACACCAAGGACCGTTCGTGCCAGGTAACCCTTTAGTTAGATACTACCAGTCTAGCCCATTGCTACTTGAAGCAATGGAGTAAGATGTCAGTTGCAGCTTCAGTCACTAGACACCTAAAGATTTTTGGATGAGCACCAATTAGCCACTAATTTAAAGCATCTCTTTATGTGCTCTTCATACACCAGAAGCACCTTCACATATTTTCTTTTCCTTAGAATATAGCTTAGGCTTAAAAATGTCAAGAACCAGTCAGACCCTGTGATTGCTAACACATTTTACTGTTCCCCAGGTAAATTCTTAGCAGAAGTTGTCTCATAAGTATCAATGGGTGCAGGGTGAAGGCGCACAGTTACACTGACTACCCAAGTTAAACTACCTTTCTCCATATCTCTGCTATCACTGTTAGTCTCAGCCCCTTAAGCAAGTTGCCAGATTACTTGTCTGGGCAGCTTCAAACATGTGACACTTGTGTACTGTCATCTGACACCAAGTCCCAGAAAAGCTTCCAACCGTGATTGGGAAACCTTTCGAGAACTCATATACGAACTAGCTCAGGCTTTTCCCAGACCCCAGCAATTGCAACTACTAGCAGAAGAGAGCTAATGGGGCCACCGACTCAAATTTAAAGAACAATCAGAATAATGAGGTTAGCTAGTCTACTAATTACACTCCACTGTGTATCTCTTGTGATGATTTCTGAGCACAGTGCAGTAGCAGTTTCAGTGCCAGCCAGCTTGGTCCTTCATTCTACAGTTCTTTAACCATGTGTGTTGCAGATCAGGGATGGTAGCACCCTACAATGCTGGGAGAGGTGACTAGGCAGACGTTTCTCCTCTCTCTCTTTGTACCAGAACTGGATACAACAACGTGCTGGCAGGGCTACCGGATATATCCAGTGTCTGAATTACTGCACACTGTTACACAAAACACAGCCAGTGCCAGACACTTTAGGCCTATTTTAGGCCAACAGTCAGGAGATTTAAGAGCATACGACAATGCAGACCTAAAATGCCCACCTCCCACTTGGGAGAGAAGGCTGTAGCTCAGCTCCTCAAGGAAGAAAGAAGTCAACCAAATGATTACTACTTGCAGTTAAGAGTAAAATATCTTTAAACGCCCACCCAGCTGGCTCGGTGTGCAGGGCCCCTGCCAATAGCGGCACCAGCTTCTGCGGCGGGAGGCAGTCCGAGCAGGCCACGAGCAGCGCTACTGGCGAGCGCCCAGCGCCGGCAGCACTCAGCCTTGCCACCAGGTGGAGATCCCTCACGGTGGTTACCCTAAACCAGAGCCGTGCCAAACACCGCCGGGTAACACAAAGCCTAAGTTGCACCGCAGTTTGACAGCACCTTTAGCGCCGCGAGCTTCCCGAGCGCTCCTCTTTCCCCCTCCAAAGCACAGCCCCAGTGCTCCCGACCCTCTGGCGGCAGCCCCAGCCCCTCAGCCCTCCCTCTCGGCATCGATCAGGAAGCGGGGCCCCTCCCGCAGCAGACGCGTGGCTCCCGGGGCTCAGTCCCCCCTCACGGCTCCCGCCGCCCGGGGCCCCGGGGGGGAAGGCGGCGCCTCACCCGGCTCGGGGGGCGGCGGGGCCGGCGCGACGGCAGCGCCCCCTGCTCAGCCGGGGGCCGGAGCCGGGGCCCGCCCCGCTCCCCCCGGGGCAGCGGGCGGGCAGCCCGAAAGAGCGGGAGAAAATAAGGAGAGCGAGGTGAAAGGAACCGGCGATGGGGGACGAAATCGCCGCGGGGGGCAGCGGCGGGAGCTGCCCCGGCGGTGCGCGCCCCAGCCCGCTCCCCCAGCCCCGCACTCACCGTCGGCGGCGGCGCGCAGGCAGCCGAGGGCGAGCAGCAGCAGCAGAGCCCAGCAGCGCGGGAGCGTCCGCCGCCCCACGCCGCGGCTGTCGGCGCTCGGGTCTCCGTGCTGCCGGTCCGGCCGCATCGCCGCGCCGGGGACAGGGTGCACGGGCAGGCAAGCGCTGCTGCGGGCGGAGAGCCGAGGAGCAGAGGCGGCAGCCGGAGACATGCACGGGGGGAGGCCGTCCCCGCGGCGCTCTTATAGCAGCGCCCGGCCGCCCGGCGTGCCCGCTGGTGACTCACGGCGCTGCGCCGGGCCCCGGTTGGCTCGCCAGCACCGCCCGCCCCCGCTACCTCCTCCGCGGCACCTGCGGCCGCCGCGACGCGCCCGCACACCGCTCGGCGCGGCTCGGCGGGGCACGGGCGGCGCGGTGAGTGGCGCTGCGGCGGCGCGGAGCGGTGCGGTGCTGTGCTGTGCCGCGGGCAGAGCCCCCCCGCCCGGCCCTCCTTCCGCAGGGCGGGGACGGGCACGGCGCGACCCTGCTGCCAGACCCCGCACCGGGGCGGCGGAGCGCGGCAGTCCCGGCGGGAGCGGGTCGGACGCGCGCCGGCGGCGGCGGCTTTGTTTCCCCTGCGTGTCCCCAGCGCCGCTGCCGCCGGCCGCGGGAGGGGGTGCGGCTCAGGTCCGGGCGTGCCGAAACCCGCGCCGCGCTCCGGCTGCCGCCGAAGACGCGGTTCCGCCACGCGGTGCCCGCGGCCCCGTGCGCACATACTCGCGTGTTTGTGCGGTTTTCCCTCCCTCTGTAGCGGAACCTGATTTTAAAACGAGGAAGGCGCGGCTCTAGAGAAAGAAAAGCACTTCTGCGTAATCCGATTGTAGTTAATTAGTAATTTTACAAAACAGTATGTCAAAGTCGTGTATTTACAAGCGTAACCTTGTATTTGAGGAGGCGAATTGGCAGTTTTATACCACGTTTGTAGCGTTTTATACATTAAATTCGGTGAAATACAGATAGAAAAGAAGGGCTGGTAAAATGCAAAGTTGCGTTTGTACACAGCACTCTTAGAATTAGAAACTCTGCTTTTCTAAAAAACCTATTTTTATATACTTGCTAGTTAATGGTGGTATTGTGTGCTGTGCTTTTAATACTGTTGTACAAATATAAACCTCAGCAAGCAGCTCCATCAAAAAATGAAGAAACTGGTTGCTGTTTCTTCCCTTGGAAATGAAGTCTTGATTTATTAGCCTAATACTATAAGTCTTTTCCAGTAACATGAATGATTTCTCCAGTGAAGCGAGCATCTTTGATTTTCCATGTTTCCTCAATGTCATAACATGTTTCTTTGTATATTATTTGCAGAGTGAAGCTCTTTTTGATTCACATCCAGTTGTATCATGACTACACTAAAGACAAGCCATACTACTGCATGAATAACTTTGGAGTGGATTATCTCCTGCAGTTCGTTGTACACACCATCAAAATGGGCAAATAGCTGATGTATCACAGACTTGTTTAGGAAGTCAAGATTTGATTTCATGTAACTGAAATACATCTGGGGATTATATTTTTCATACGTGTGTAAATATGAAGAGAGCAGTTCTAGTATTTGCCTTCCTACAGCTCCTCTACCTCATGGCTTCAGGGGCAAAGACTGTTTTCCCAGCCTGCCTGGTATGTGGCATTAGATGCTACAGCCTTGTTCTTGCAAACATATGCTGCTTCAAGCAAGAAAAATCTATTGTGTACACAGGGGTTGACTGGGGTTTTCAAGAAGGTGGTGTAGCATAAGTAGTGTATTGGAAACATAATTCTCCTTGCAGATCTTCAATAGAACATACTGCCTTCAGTGCTCACTGCTGCATGGTCTGCTGTGCTTTGAGCTGAACAGCATGTTCATAAATGTCCTACTGTCTTTACAGAAATGCTTTACAAGACACATCCTGAGTGCAGCAATACATAAGAAGACTCTAGTCATGCATAAATACAGTGCTGGACATACCTTGGTGTATCCTGGTAGCTGATGGCCTTCCTTGTTTGTCTGTGGAAAATACAGGTTTAATGGAGAGAGAAAAATTATTCTTTGGGCCCTGTGTTATGGCTGCTCCATGAGCATCTGCACCTGGCTTTGTGATGGGTGTCCAGCTTTCTATCTGGGATGTACCTAGCTCTAGGTTTTGGACTCCAAAGCAGAACTTAGTATAAAGTAATGTTTACAATTTCAATTATATTAAAGTGCTTGAGTAAGTTAGTGCATGAATCTTGTAATCCACAGGTTTTAGTGGAATCTCCATAAAGGGATCTCAGACAGAAACATTTTCTCCATCCGTAGCACTATCCTTACAGGAACTCTGTTCAAGAAAGTGGCAGGAATCCTGCTGGATGCTATGAGATGGTCTGCAAGATGGGAGCCAGCTGCACTGAGGTTTCATGCCTTTGCAACAGCTATAGCCTTTCAAAGGCTTCCTTCATGTGGGAATGGAAAGGTATCTGGGGGGTCTGCAGCTTGTATAATGAATAGAGAGTCACTTGTTCATACAAGGATACGATCCAGAGTATATCTGTACAGGAGAATAGGATAAGATTGTGGGTTTCTGTCTGTTGAAAGTACATACACATAGGGGAGTAGCAGCAGGAAAGCACCCAGGATGGCCTAAGGTTTAGAAAGGACACTGAATATCCTAGGGAATGGGAGCTGGCTCTTGTAATTAAAACTCTTCTATTCATTTAGTCAGGGAAAATGCATTAACATTTGCTTTGTTTCTGCTAGTGACCTGCAGTCTGTTTTTTGTGATGCATATTTGAGTTAAACTTCTTCAGCTTTGAGGAAGTCAGGAAGCTGCAGACAGCAGGTGGATAGGAAAGTGCACAACCTCAGTACAGAGAGTGAAGTGTGAAGGGAAACCTGGCATTGACACCTCAGTTAAGCAAGTATTAAATATTATGCATAATTTTTTTTATTACTGCTAATTGTTTTTAGCAGAATCTCCAAGTCTCCACCCTGTTTTCTGGCTGTAACTGGTGAATATTCTTGAATATATGATGTTTGCTTGAAAAGGCTGGAAAGTACTGCCAAGAAGCTAAGCAAACCACTTAGGCATTGCCTTCATCTTAAAATATGACACAACAAGAAAAAGTATCATATTACCTTTCCTTCGGGAATTGTGGCAGATATTGGCGCCCTGAGACTTTCCAACATCAATTCACTGGTAAATGAATTTGGACTTACAAAAAAGCAGATAAGTGGTCCCATCCTTAGGTTTGGATCTTTTGGGATAATTAATTTACTCTCTTGGTTATAGAGTGTAAAATCAACTTACAAGAGAAAAATAAAGAACAAAAAGGACCTCCTGGAGTACACGTAACATGAATTCAGTGTGTTTTGTTCCTTTCTCTTTTTTGCCTTAAAGACCATATAGTCTTCATTTCTAAATGAACTCCTGAAGCACTGGGATTACTAATTCAGCCTCAGGTCTTAAATCAGTGGGAACTCTTACCTTCAGCTGCTTTGGTGGAGAACATGAAGTGAGGATGTGTCTACAGTATTCAGCCTAATCTAGTAAAGAAAAAGAAAGTTTCATGGGTAGAAAAAGCAGCAACTATATGTTATGGGATAACACTCTGCGTTAGGATCAGTTGCAGAAATATTTTCTTCATTGTGTGCTGGCATTAAAGACATTAACTGCTTATGAGATTGCATGCCTGAACTTACAGTAAATGAAGGAACTGTGTTCATGGCTATATTTTGGATGTGCAGAGCCAGGATCTGTATTACTGACTTCAGAGGAGTGGAGAGGATGAGAGAGAGAGAATACATCCTTTGGGAATAATTTAAAATAGGTATGTGCATGAATCCTGATTCAAGTGATTGTGTGTCTGTGTCTGAGGGATAAATTGGCCTATTTTTTTTTTTAAGGCTTCTCTACAAACTGTGTGAAGGTTTGTACTCTTGTTAAAAAGTCCTGCTTGTGTCCATATTCTGTCTGTAGCTTTACACAAAAAGAAGGGGAACAAAGAAACACATACAGAACTTTGCAGTAAAAATATAAAATTCTTGCGTTTTTTAGGATATCTAGGAGTGAATCAGAACTCGCAGAAAAGTTTCCTTTACCCACCGTCATCCTCTAAGTTGTAAAAAGGAGGCAGAACTTAAGTTTCACTGGTGATTTAAATCCCCTTTTGAATTATTTTTTAAAAAATCATTAGTGGTACAAGAAACATATAGGAGGATAGAGAATACATATTTCTTTTGGCTGTATTCTTCACAATGGCTAAAACAATGGATACAATTGCCAACATCAACACCAATTGGAATTTGCTGCTGATTTCTGTGAGGACAGGGTTTCCTCCTCTGTGCTACAAACTGGTCAGTTTTCTTTGTATGGTCATTAGTTAATGGGGCTCCTCTGTTTGAGAGCATGTGTGATATGAACACAAATGCATTTTTCTTAGTGTTACAATATTAGAAGACTTCATAATAGCCATGTCATGTTAGGAACAGAACCTTGGAAGCATTTAATTTGCTTTCAAAACACAAGTTTGCATTTCATTGGTGGTACTGTGCAGTGTGTAAGCCTAGAACTATAGAGAATTGTAACTGATAGTTTGGAACCAAAATTTCCAATATGCTTTTTTGTTTGTTTGGGTTTTTTTTTTTTTCAGTAACATATGACAAAATTTTAGTTGTGAAGAAAAGAACCTCCATTACTGTCAGATGCAGCATAGAATGTGGCTTCAAAATATACCCTTACCAGTTTCGCAGCTGTGCACTTTTTATATTTATCTTCAGAAATGAGAAACTCTTTAGAATAGCATGCCCTTGTGTAACACCAATTTTGTATGTTTGGTAATAAACCAAATAAAACTTGATCTTGCTGATACTGCAAGGTTTATTATACAGAAATTGGAGTATATTCTGATCAGATTCTCCTTTGAGAAAACCTGCTAGGGGAAAAATTCCTCCGGAAGTGCCTGTTAGTAAAGTTTTCCAGTGGAAAAAGAGGAATTTGAAATTTGTTTTTCTTTAATGTACACTGTATAGTAGTCTGTAGGTTCACCTTTGTGGCAATATGCATGCATGCACATGGTAAATCTGACATTTTGCTCCAAAAAACTCTATAGTGGAGAAGGATATTAATATTTGTTTTCTTCTTTAGTAAGGATGAAAAATGATGTGGTGCACTATAAAAATAAGGAGTGTGAGAATAAAGAAAGTGGGTTAAACTTCTAATTGTGGTGTTGTGTATGTAGAGCATAAAAAAATAGAAGGGGGAACGAGGCATTATTGGGAAGCTTGGAGTAGGCCATGATGTTCTTGCATTATTTTGGGAGCATTTAGATTTGGAGGATAATGTGGAAGCAGAATGCAGTGTATTATCCTGAACATAGAAATCCCAGAATATGTTCTTGATTTACACATAAGGTGACAGATGTTGCTGAAAACCTGTGTGTACCTCTGTGTAAGGAAAAGCAGCAGAACCATGCTGGGGAAAGTCTCGCTGTTCTGTGCAGATAGACTGTGGAGCTTGCTGATCAAAAAAAGAACAAGCTAAGGACGTAGTGAGAGAACTGCCCTGGGCTCATCAGTTATTTGGACTTAACAGTGGATTGTGTTTTCCATGTCCCATAATTCTTGCAAAGATGATTTGTTATTACACTCTGCAGTGCCTACTCACATTTTAAATGCAAGTACCATTTTTCATCAGTAAGAGTGTTGTAAACCCTTGCCATTTTCATTCATTAGCCCTTCCTCTTTCCCATATGTTTGAGTTTCACAGTCTTTTTTTGGATACTCTTGCTAGGGAAGAGGTGTAATATTCGACAGGCAAATGGTCAAGCTTGTCTCTGCTGCAGGTGGTGTTTGGCAAGAAGTGGTAGACAGAGTTACAAACTGAGGAAATTCGATATAACAGCACTCCCTTACATTTTAACTTAAATTGAAATTGATCAGTACTAATGCCTTCACAAGATACTATTATTCTGCATATTGAAATATTGTTAGATTTTGCTTATGAAGAATTGTTTCTGTGAAATTAAATGATGCAATGAAATACAGTTTCTGAATCTATTTCAGTGGTATAATATGTATAATAAAATGTGTCTGCCTTTAGCAGCACATAGACTTCAACTCTGCAGGTTGAAAATCAGCCTTCCAAGGCCTGGGCCATCTTAGGACATACCCAGATAGGATAGATATAAGTATATTCTATCATTTTAAGGTCAATTGTTTCCTTGTTACATCTAATTTCAAAGGGAAAAGGAGGGTTTCTTGATTGCTTTTTGCTCACAATGAGATGTTTACTCTAAACCTCATCAAGCGTACCCTGATGTCTTGTTTCTGTGTTTCCTTCTAATTTACACAGAGAATTTTTTTATTATCTTAGTTTTGTTCCTGTTGCTTCTGAGACTGAGATTTGTGTTCGGTGACTGTGCCTGACATTCTTCCCTGTCCTCTCTTGCTCTCTCTTTTCCAAGCTAAGCTAGCCAGACTCTTTTAGGCTCTTCACTGTGAGAAACCCTTCTTACCATTTCGTCTGGGATCATAAGGCCCTCTCCCAGCTTGAATCCACCTGTCCTGGGCTTGACTGAACAGAAAGATACGTGGTGCTCCAGGGGTCAAAGAGCTCTGCAGTAAAACTTTTTCAAGTTTTCTATGCTGACATTAAGCTGGGACTGATAATTTTCTTTGCTGGAAGCACTTGACTGATACCCTGTGCTCTCTCTCTGGTTGCATCAGATGGTGTTGTGGTCTCTGGTGCAAATATCCACTCACCCTATGTATTTATTGAGGAACAAGTGTACCCTTATAATGAAAGGGGAGAAATGGATAATTCTGCATGGCCATTCAGAGACATCGATACAATTTCTATTATATTGTTTATGTGTCAGATGTCTGTTGAAGTGTGCTGTCCAGCTTCATGTCCTTAGTTTTGTTAACCTCCTTTCCAATTTCTAGGTTTAAGATTGGTGATAATACTGTTTGACAGGTCCCATGGCTGATCACCTTTTAATAAACTCCCTTATCCTAAAGTTTTCTTTTCACTATTACTCCTCATCTACTCCTCAAGCTATATATGTTACCCCATCAGGCAACTCCTGTACAAATTGCCAGCATTTTCTGCTTAAATAATAGTTTCCCATGTCCTTCTTTAGGTTCTTTGCTGAGTGACATGTGGACTTGATCTAGCTAACTAGCTGGAAAATTCAGATGGCTTTTGGAAGAAAAAGTGAAGTTAGGTGGGCACAATCAAATTCTGGCCAATCCCAATTGCTTTTCCCCATTTTCCAAGCACACAAGAAGCTTATGAATCTCTCTATTCTCTATTTGTTCTAAAACTTAGTGTATTATTGAAGTTGAGACTGTAGGTGAGTGGCTGAACAGTTAGAGAAACTTCTCCCATTGTCTTCCTTAAATGTAAACAATGTTCATTTTGTTATTCTAAAGCACATCTTAGGATAGAGACTCTTTGACACTGCAAGATATTTGGAATTTCATCTCTGCTTCACTTTTTTTGGTTTGTTTTCTTTTTTTCTTTAACTGTCCTACTCTTGACAGCATTGTCATTGTTCTGTAGGAATGTGAATCAAGTATTAATTTACTTAAAGAGCTATACTTAGAGGATCTTTGATCTTAATATTATGTTCAGTATGTATGCAATAGATTTTCTTTTTTAAATTTATTAATACATATAATGATCATTTGAAGGAATTGCGGGCTCTTGAACTCTCTAGTTCTCTCAAGTTTTTTAAAATTTTGTCTTTTACAGTTAACTACTTAATTAATTTGATTTAAAGTGAGTTGGCTGGCAATCATTCAAATAATATTTTACAAATTCTGATGTGGAAAACTTAACAGAAAGAAAACCCCTCAACTACAGCAGTGTTGGTTTATTGGCTACCTGGTGAAGATACACCCGTCATTCATGTGCTGAAGTAGCCAGACCTGACAGCAATCAGTAGTATATTTTCCTGCATGTGGAAAGTTCAGGGAAAAATACAAGCTTCTGTCATATCTTTCCTCCATGAAACACTGTAGAGCTGTGCCTGCCATCCTGTCTGGTAGCCCATATCAGACACCAACTCTACACCATTAGAATCTTTCTGTTCCAGACTGATTTTTATCTTTTTTCCTGAAGTTTGTCACTTCCTTAGAGTGTGAAACTACTGCACTGTTGTAACCATTATTTCATTTTACCAAAATTCTTTAAAGTATAGGTAAGTATCTTTTCCAAGCTGTGTTTTTGTCATGGTTGTAATTTTATCATGTCTCTGTTACTGCTTGGAGATCCATTTTATCATGATCTCTGCAGTTAGTTTCAGTGTCCATACAGCACGGCATCTCCTGTTACAAGAAGATCAGTCTTATTTGCATATAACAGGTGATTGTTTAGGCTTTTCAACTGCAGTTACCTTCTCTTTTTTTTCTAAGAATATGGCTGTGAAGATACTGAACAGCAGCCCAGGATATCTAGATTCAGTTTATGGCTTGTCTTTGTAGAAGTATTTTTTGAAATGTTCTTGTGCAGATCACCTTTTCAATGCCTCTTTGCCCAGGAAAATGAAGGCACTTCCTGGGGGTATATCTATCAGTCCTTGGCAAAGGTTTAAGTAATTTAGTAGTAAATACAGTAGAAATAGTGACTGGTTATGGTTCAGTCCTCAGAACAGCAGTTAATACATAGCCAGATATATTTTGTTTTTTTCAAAAATAAAAGCTTTGAAATATTTCAAAATGCATAAACCATCTTGTAGAATAAATGCTATCCATGCATTTCCCAATGGTTAGTATTATTATTATTGTAGCTCTTGGCTATTTTCAGGTAAATACACACCACTGCTCAAATTTTAATTTTATGTTGATATATGTAAAAGGGAATCTTTGTCACCTAGAGGTGACCTAAGGTTTTGTTAATAATTTCTGTTCTGAGATCCTGCTTTCAGACTGATGTTCTCATTACTATTTATTAATTTAGCAAAAATTTCCTTGTTCTTGTATTACTTACCATGCAGTTGAAGGAAACTGCCAGATTTTGGGCATTCATTCTGAGAATTCTCAGAACTTTGCTTCTACACTCCAAGTTTACAATGTGTGATTTGCCATTTCAAAGCCTGTGCTTTTTAAGTCTTATTGTCACATAAAACACTACCTTTTCTCAAGTAATAGTATTAAAATAATGAGTTCATATAGCTGTGATTTTCCTAAAGTTAGAATGGTAAATTCACCCAAGACCCCTTATAGCAACTACTATTAAAAATAGAGATGATACAAAGCCAGTAATGGATGATGATAGAAATGTAAGACAGCAGAGAAAGACACTGAAAGAACTGTGTTAAATGGAGGACTCAGGAGATTTACAGTTACAGACTATAAATAATTGCAGAGATAATAGTATAAATGAAAGGAGGGAATTACCTGCGTTCTCAGAAGAAAGAAAGACAAGGTGCAATGGCCTGAAGCTGGAACAGGAAAATCTCAAGTCGTAAGAGAGTGTTTCTCACAATGAGAGTAATTGTGCAGTGAACTAGGGGGCAGTGCAGTGGCACTGCAGATGGGTTACTGAGGCCATGAGTGTTCCTGCAAAGTGGAGCTGGACAGATTAGGTTATGTGGATGAGCTTCTCCAGCTGCTAGTTCTTTCAAGAGCTTACAAAAATCAATCTGTTTCTCTACATCATCTTCATAAATCCTTCTACAGCTGCCAGTCATGTTGGACCAATGGGCTATCCTACAGAAATGCCTCTTTGCAGCCAGCATCGTGAATCCCAGTGGATCCAGTGAGATAAGGGTCTATCTTGTCTCATTTTCTACTGAAACTCAGTATGATTTCTACTCTGGTTTTCCCAACAGATCCCATTTTTCTCTCGCTGTTGCTTACTCAGTGAATAAGTTCTCATTATCATCTTCATTGTCATGTTCAAGTGCACTGCTGTGCTTATCTATTGTGTTAGCATCAGCAAAACCATGCAAGAGAGGTCCAGTGTGACCCTAACCTATTTCTTCGTTCTATGTATCTCACTCCATTTGTTGCTGTGCTAGTGACGCTATCTATCTCTGACTAATTCCATCAGGTGAATACAGCTGGGGAGTTTATCTAAACTTTACTTGGGTTATTTGGAGGAAAAAAAAAAAAAAAAGTGTCAAGGTCTACTTGCATTTGGCTTGGCTACAGCAGAAGCCCTTGCGGTGTTAACACATTCCAGGAAAACATTCTGAAGAAAAATCTTCGGAAAACTCCTGATCCCTTTTTCTCTCCTGTTGGGAATTAGAAATTCTAGGTCTTCATGAGTGCAAATTGCCAAGAAAAACTACCCCTGTTTTATCTTTGGTGGTTTTTGCTAGGTAGTGATGGGAGAAAGCCAGAAATGTCATGCACTGGTCTCCAGGCTGTCCACCAGTTTCAACAGCTGGTACCTGATAGTTTGCCCTTGTTCATAGTTGTTGCAGTGTTCTGAGCAAGTCACAAGCAATGAGACTTCCTGCTTTTAACCTGAAAATTAGCTCTGAAATGGTGTTAGTCTCCAAAAAAGCAGCCCCAGCAAGAAACTACAGCCTGGGAACATGGCTGTTTAACTGCAAAATGGGAATGTGACCAGGGTTGGTGCTACATGCTGCTTTTCAGCTGGAGCTTGAAGGCCCATCTGCAGGGTTAAGATCAGAGCAAGATTCAGCCCTTTGTCAGCAGTCTTTAAGTGGCTGCAGAATCTGCTCTCTTTCATATTTATTTTGCAGGGAGAGCATTCTTTGGTGCCTCCTGACAGGCTGTGCTCCACAGATATCAATAATTTAAGCTTTGCGACAGTTCTGTGAAGGAACTCGTGCATATGAGCCTGAGGGACAGCCACAGGACTGGTTCAGCAGGAAGGCAGTTGCCATGTTAAGCTGCCCTGATTGTTTATCCACTTCTTGCTGCCTCACTGCGCCATGGAGTCCTTAGCCCTGTTTTATTTGTTTTCACCTCTTAGTGCAGTTACTGTCTCAGAAGTTGGTTCTGGACTAGTGATCCCCAGGAGCAGTGAATCTGAGGGAGAAAGCTTTTGGTTTGAAAAAGCATAAGCACCTAAATCTTCCCAGACACCCTTAGGCTTGTCAAGCAGGGGCATCTCTATGCTTCAGGGGCAGCCGTCCCTGGGTAGTGAAGTACTAAATTTCTCCTGTGCCAAATGGATGACACTTTCTAACTGAGACTGCATCTCAGCCTTTTAAAAGAAATGTTAATGTGTGTTTTCTATGCAGTTTTAGATGTGCTTTTCCACATTAGGTCAATTTTAATCCAGATTTTTAAATAAGGTCAACATGTGTGGGCTTTATATTGGGGTACAAATTCTAAATTTGGTCCTTAAATAGAAGCATCACTCTGAAAGTTAAGGACTTTTTATGTAGTTGAGCTGCAGGCTTCTAGGTCATTCAATGTGTCTGATTTTCTGCTTTCCACTGCTATATAACTGTGGGCCAAAAGAATTCTCAGAGCTGCATCATGTCAAAGGCAGCTGTCTGGGTATAGCTAGCTGCTATGTTTTGATTTTAATATGGCTATACATGAAGCAAAAAACTTTTTTTTTTCCTCAGGCTTCAATTTTGGCTAAAGATGTATTATTTAGCTTTCCATTGGCAGCTGGGAAAGTGCTTGTACAGTTGCTTAACTAATTAGTTTCACTTTTATTTTTGAAGAGTTTGCTAATAGTTCAGTCAATTACTTTAACAAAAAGCACTTGTAATATCCATGAATTGAAATAGTCTGTTAGTGTTGCAAATGTGTTGTAAGAAACTGCATATCAGCCTGCAGGAAGATAGTATATAATATTCTGTATATAAGCTGGAGACAGATTATCCGAAGTGAAGAAAAAGCTTCAAAAAATAAATATTTGTGAAGGTAAAGTGTAGTTGTTCCATAGAAACCCAAAGTATAGTGATGTGAATCATCAGAGAATTGCCTTACTATCACAGAATTAACTCTTACATACTATTATTTTATAGCTGTTTTCATAATTATTAATTATTATTAATAATTAATACTAGTTACATAATAAATAAAATCTTAATGTCTTCACTGAATTTTTTAAGGCTTCCAGTGAGACTTCTATCAGACTTGGGGGTGAGCGAAAGCTGATGTTAGTATTTGCCTTTGTAAACATCTGGCTAAGTGCAGCTGGTGGTAAGTAGTGCAAGCCAGACCTGTAGAAAAACTAGGCTTCTTCATGTCATCTGACCCAGGTCCTGCCTCTAGAGAAGGCTGATATTCTAGGTTGGTTGTGATATGGGAAAAAGCATGTCTTAACATGTTTTTTAAACCTTCCAACAATGGAGACTCCAGGTCTTTCTCTGCAGCACCAGGACCTTATTGGCTCCTTAGTCTGTTATCTACATTTTTCCACCTGACATTTAAGGTGCACTAAGCCTTATAGACAGGGAGTTAACTGTCCTAAGGATGCAATGTTTGTGTTATGTTTTGGACAAGATTGAGAGGCTGTGAGGGTATCTTTGCAAATTTAAAGGACATAGTTTTATTCCTGGTTAAACAACCCAGATGCTTACAGCATGCCTGTCTAATGTATGAAGAAATTTTCAAGGGCACTTTAGCAGTGGTGTAAACTTCGGTTAACAGCTGTTTTGTGTGCCAGAAGCAGTCCTAGGATTATGTACAAATTCACCAGATGAATTGATCTGAATGTGATTTGGCAAAATCTCACACCCGAAGTCAAAAGGATCTGAGTCCAGTGAGTAAAATGCTCAGTGTGCACACTGCCAACTGGGCTCCTTACTCGTAGCAGTCATGACGCAGGTGGGTGATGAAATCCACCCTCTGCCAGCCAGAGGGCGGGAAGCAGGGAGCAGGATGGCAGCCAGCAGCTTGCTCCCTTTCCCATGCACAGCTTGTCCCCTTTCAGCCTCCGACTGGTGAAAAGGGGCGAGCCAGAGCCCTCTCAGGCTCCTGTCCCAGAGCTCTGCTGATTCCAAGGGAAAGTTTTCCATGACTTGGTCCTTTTGCACTTGCAGATTGCAAAGCAGGAGCAAAGTCAGGTGACATCTACCCCTGTACTAGAGGCCTCTGCAAGCTCTAGATAATTATTTTGAAGTGATTGATTCATGTGGGAGCAGATAGAGTTCTGTACTGCAAGTCCTCTCTGCGCCAGGCTACAGGGCAGAGAGCTGTCAGTATATGAACATCTTGCTTCCCTCTCAGTCCCATCTTTTCCATTCAGTAACTCCCACATGTTCATGCAGAAAATCGAGTTTTCTGTCATTGAAACACGAACATCTCAAAACTGTGTTTGCAGGGCCAATGTGGTAAAACAACATTCATGGCCAAATTCACTTCTCCCCTGTTCTCATTTGTAGAGGTGAACCTCACACTTCTGATTTGAAACATCAGACTAGGTAAGTTTTTATAGTTTGCCTCACCAGGGAGATGCCTGAGGTTGTTGTCTTCACTGGTAATGTCAGAAGTAAAAACTTACCTGAGTACTTGCTGACGCAGAATTTATTGTTTCTTTACACTCACATTTGTTAGGTGGCTTGACATAAAAGATGTAACATTCTACTTCCACCTTAATTCCTTGATTTGAATAGTTATCAGCAGCAAAATTGCACAGGAGAGCACATGCTATGAGAACAATACCTCCATTATGACCTACTAACATTGTAATCTAGTTTTAATTTAAAGAAAGACCTACATATTAATATCCAGTACAGTAGGATAGCTGAATGCATTTTTATAACACAGAAACACTCATCTCTGACAGAAGGTCAGAGCATTTGTGTTTCAGGTATTTATGTTTCAGTGTTATTTACTTTGCCATTTTAGACTGGTACAATATTTCAGTTGAATTAACATTTATCTCCTAAGATAGGCTGTATTTTATTCAGTTTTTCTTATTTTGTTTTGGCTTTTTTGTTTTGTTTTTTGCATGTTTAAAAATTCCAAAAACAGGATTTGTTAATAAAGGAGTAATTCCTTATTTGGAACCAAATTTGTGTCTTGAAACACTGAGGACACAAAGGAGCCTTAATTTTCTCATAATGGCCTAGATTAAGGATAATGTTGTAGCTGCAGTGATCAGTCATGGCCTATATCAGAAGCTCAGAATCTCATAGGCTCTAATGTATTTCCCATCAGGGCAGGGATGGGAGTTGGGATGCTCTGCTACGTTAGCTTTAGAGGCTGAGGGAGCCCAGAGCACAAGAGATTCAATAACCTTCCCAGTGTCGTGGCAGGGCCTCTGTGACAGAGCAGAGTTTGGGTAGCAGCTGTTAAGATCCTTTCTCTCTGAGTGGTGCAGCTAGAGCCCTGTGAAGAGCTGGTGTGTGCTCCCATATGGACTAGGTTAGCTGCATCACACATTAAAAACATGGCCACTGGCTATTTTTTTCCTAATGCAGTATGCTGCAATGGTGTAATGTATAACAAAGTTACATTAGCAGGAATTTTTTACCATCAAATGCAGCTAAACTGTGAATCTTGCAAGAAAGCTTCTGTTCACATATAAGCCCAGCTCTTGCCCTCCTTGGAGTTGATGGAAATCCCTCCATTTATATAGGACTTCTTCACTGTGCTCAGATTTCCCTGTGTTCCTGTCAAAGACATCTCCTAGAGGCATATTTAAGTGAGTCAGGGTAAAGTTACCTATGGGGAGTTTAAAATATCAAGTTTAGCTTGCTTGTTTCAACTCTCACTAAGAGCACTTCAGTTCCTGGGTCACATAGGCAGTTTTAAAACACTCCTTGCTCATTCTTAATGCAAATAAGAATACTGGTCCTCGAGCCAGATCTCATTTATGTATACAGTGTGGCAGCTGGTACTTGCTCCCATTCCCAGAGGGGAAAACTATTGATTGTGTATTTTTTACTATTGGTTTTTGGTAATTGAGCTGTTTCCTTCAGTGCAGACAAACTTATTCAGCAATTAAGTACAGTAGCTCAATTAAATAATTTGAAAGTTTCTGCTTTCATTGTGTTAGTTGGTATGCTTAAATACATACTTTTTGGTGCCACCAGAGTTCTTCCAGCTGTTTAATAACATACAGATAGCAGTACCTTTTTTAATAGAAGTTTGTTTTCAGTCTCAAGCTTCCTAATTCCAATTAAAAAATGGTATTATGAATGCTGAGATAGGTGCAAGATATATAATGGCAAATAATACAGACAATTTCTAAAAAAAATGAAGCACTTGCTTGTGACCAAGTATGTGGGAAATTAAGTAAGTCCTAACTGGCCTTTTTAAACATTAGATAGCTGTTACACAGTAAAGGCACAGAATTGTATAATAACTTAGTCAGAAAAAAGATCTGAATTTCTTTTTGAGATATTCCATGTGTTAATTGTACAGGCTTACTTCTCATAGGAAATTTCAACATTCATCTAGCATGCAGATATTTGCCAGACACACCTAAGTTTTCTGAATAGCTGCCTAACATACATGGTGTACCTATTCCCCACTTGAAATACCACATTTTGATTTCTGCCTGACTTGCACAATAGTAAGCCTATTTCTCCCTCCCATTCCTGTTCTGACTTTCAGATTTCTTGTTCCTGCTGGAAGTACTCTCTTACACTTAATTATAGCTGCCATTTTCTGCACTATACTTTGTACAGTCTATTATTCTTATGCATAGACAGAGAATAGTCTTGCTTTTCAGTTTCTTTTTCTACACTTATTTTGTGTTCTGTTTGCATAACCTTACATGTTTTTAGATATATGGAGCTTTAGGAATTCAGCTTTTCAACAGGTATTAGAAAGGAGGGAAAAACAGGAATGGGGGGAGTGAAAGAACTGAGTTAATCTCCAGTTGTATTAATAAAATAAAACAAATAGTAAAAATAATTGCTTTTGTGTCTGTGGTGGTGTGGTCAATAATTGCAGTATCCCAGCTGAAGTGTGCAGTAAGAACTGGGTAAAATCAATGATGGCCAGGTTAGAAAACATGTTGGCCTTTATTTATGTTAAACTAAGAGTGAAGTAATAGGAACTAAAACCCTTGTTAGCTGTATTACATTATCATAATTTGCATAGGTTTATTGATGTCTTTAAAAAAAAGCTTAGCTGAACAGGACTTTTATAATGCATGGTTCCTTGAATTAAAAAAATGGCCAAATTTTAGGTTTGTGAGACAGCAGTTACAAACTGGAAGACACATCATGGTGCCTTTGCATGCATTGCAAAACAATGGTAATTACAGGAATATTCCTCAAACCACATGGAAATGGGCGGTCCCTGCAGCAAGGAACAGCCAAGTCTATTCTATGATTTATTAGGAGAAAACAATGCCAGAAGATGACTGGATAGCTTGTGTAATGCAGAAGGTTCCCTTTTCCTCAGAAGGGAAGGTTAGGTGAAACACGTGGCATGTATGTTGAAATCTGGAATAGAGGCTTTGCAGACACTTCTCTCCTGTGGAGAGAAGCTGTAGCCTGCAGTCTGATGACACCATGAATATGTGTTATGGTTGGTTGAGCTCATGCACGAATGCCCTCTGCATGTATGCTCAGCTTCCTGGACGCCAGCCAGCTCCAGTCCAAAAACATGTTTGTGGAGCCCAGCCCAGATCACTCAGCCTCTGCATATAGCTTGTTAGCTTGGGCGCAGCGTCACCCTAGCAAGGTCATAAGGGTTTTCAGTTTGGTGCTGGCTAGAGGCCCATTAGATTGGTATAGGCAAAGGGAGCTCCTGTGTACTTTTTGTAGCTCATTTATCCACATCCCATAAGAGCTTACCAGGATAAGCAGTAGCAGAAGTTAAGAAAAATGGATAGAACGCTCTGGAGTTCTTTTGAACAAAACTTTTTTTATTAAGCAAGCTTGTATGCAGACTGGGTGATTCATACACTGTGAGAGGCCGTGGAAAGGAAGGTTAAAGGCTTTTACTCAAAGGCAAGCTAGCACACACTTCACGTGCTGCTGTGCCAGCCTTATCCTGTGCAGGGCTTGCAAGCACACCTGACCTGCAGGAAGGCTCTGCCCCCTTGGCCAGCTGCAGCTGGCTGCTCCTGCAGATGTCACTGTGCCTGGCTGCTGCTCCCCATGGCCTGCTGCTCCAAGCATGGCTGTGGTGCAGCCGTATGGGGAACTGGGCTGGCAGACCACTGGGCTAAACCTCAGTTGTTTCCTTCTGCCGGCATTCAGCTGAGCAGTTTCCCAGTTCCAGACCCTCTGCGTGGCCACATGAGTGATGGCACAGAGGGAAAGTGGCTGTGGGCAGGGAGAAGGGGTGGAATCACTCATTCCAGTGCAGCACCCATTTGCTCTGTGCTGCACGCATTTCCTCTGTGCTGCCTGCACAGCCATCCCTGCACACTGCCAGCTGCTCTTGGAGCATGCCTGCATGGCCCAACATCAAATCACAGCCCTCCTGAGGCACACGGAGCCCAGGCATTGTGGGCACTGCTTCTGAGTCCCACTCTGGTCTGCAGTGGATCCAGGTTGGGAATAACTGGAATCTAAGTTTCAGTTTATCCTGAACAATATTTGTGTGGTGGTTTGCTTTTCCTCTTGTATAAATACTTAGTTTTACAAAACAGATGTGTTAGGGTTTTTTTTTTTTTTTGCCTGATATTACTTTTCCTGAAGTCCTGAAAGCTGTATGAGGCCCATCGTAGGAAATGAACTTTGAGTATGTGCTATTGAGAGCAAAGTCTTTTGTAGGGAAATATCCTTGGTATTGCCCAGATGTAGTAGCAAGAAAGGCTTGGGGTTTTTCAGATCATCTTAAAAATGTTAAAAAGTGGAGTGGATCAGACAATCAACTTTTAAGACATGTTTTTGCAAAGGAGAGTAGAAGACTCACTAATGGGAGGCCGCTCCACATTTTCCTGCTTTCATGTGTTGTCACTGCCTTTTCTGAAAGTCTTATGATTGGTGGAAGTTGAAGATGAGGAAGTATAAAATAATTTGATTTTATTTTGATGGATGATCTGTCAGAAGCAGGCACAGCCTTAATGACAAACTGTGACTGTGGTATCTTAGTAGCTGGGAAATAAAGTTTATTCTCCAGTGTAAGGTAATATGCTGAACATAATATGACACAGTGCATTTTAGGCACTGTGTATGGTTACTGTCACAGTTATGCTTTAGTTCTTCAGTAAGAAGTATCCCTTGAGGAACAGAGGTGAAGTAAGACTAGAATTCACATAGTTTAAGTTACACATTTTTCTATAAATAGAATGCCTATTAAAATGGAAAAATAGAGCACCTATTAAAACTGCCATGGATTTCAGTGGGAACTGAAGTGGGTCATAGGTCTGCATAGAAACTCAAAAAAATAATGAAATTTTATGCAGGGAAGTGCCTGCACCATGCCCCAGATACTTTGTCAGGTTTTGCACTGTTCTTCTTCTACATAGTCTTGAGTTCCTGCAGTGACTCTTGATCTATTCATGTTTGTATTTATAATGTGTTTCAACAGAAAGGTATGATTAGCTTTGTGTTCTGGATATTGGCTTGTCTCTGGGAGTGACTTTTTTCAGCTCTTGTTATTTATGTCTTACCCACAAGCACAGAAGTTGCATAGTAACCAACCTCACTGACAGGAAGGTTGCCTTATATCACTGTGGCATAGTGGAGGTGGCAAGAGACACACTTGAGTTCAAATTATGTTTACAACTTTTGAATTATTGAGGTTCTTTTTGTTGCCAGTGCGGTTTAGGAGTGCCAAGGAGAGATGAAGGACTTGTGCCTACACCTGCATCAGCAGAGGGGGAATGGGATTAGCAGTTGATGACAATAACTAAGGTACTGAATAAACAAAGCCAGATGCTGGCACACACCAATACCAGATTTCCATCATTTTTCATGGGTTACACTGTGTCAGAGACATCTTCTACAAAGCAAAACTTGATGTCCTGTTTTGTAAAAAGCCTGGTTGTGCTGCTCGCTTAGGTGACTTTATATCATTACATCTGTATCAATTCATCATCCATAAATATTTTGTGTTGCAACCAGAAGCATGGATTATGTTTCTTGTACATACAGCCCACAAGCAAACTAAAATGGATTAAAGGGCAGAAACAGTGACATATTCTCTACTATCAATGAATGTTCCATTTGATTAAGACTATTAGAAGTCATGAGAGCCTGTCATAAAATCTGAAAATACTCTAGCTTCCATAGAATTTTTAACATTTACACAGTACTGGTGATCACATACAGATGTGACTGCTGTGGTAGCTTAGTTGAAAAGTGCTATTTATAATCAAAGTAGTATATGCCTAAAATTTCAGATTGCCAAAAGGCCTCAAAAGAAAAATCAGTATTTCTGAAATATTTCCTAGGTTATAGTATTGTAGACATAAAGACAAGAGCAACATTAAGTCCTGTCTTGAAATTTTAAGACCATATGGCATGGCATTACATATTGAATTATTGATTCCAGTCATCATCATCAGTTATGAAATAGTCATTGTAGTCTTTTAAAACAAGCTGCTCTTGTCTGCATCTAACCAACTGTGCAACAGGACTATATCACAGAGCAAAGTCCTTCTGAGTGATTAATCTGTCTATGCCAGTAAATGAGATTTTATTGTCCTTATCTTGCTTATTGTGTGAACAATTTGAAGTTCTCAATTTTCTTTTATCTCTACTGAATAGCAGGGACATGCTGGCATGAAATATATTGGTAGGAGAAAAATAAATGTAAAACAACCTATCTTGAGTGTTGTTGTGTCTAGATATGAACAGAAACATGACATATGTGGAGTCTATTTCAGTCATACCTGGACGCCACTGGCAGAATTTTAGCAATTTGTGAAATCTCCCACTCAGATCCTGAGCTTTAGGCTATATTCAACAGAGGGGCCAACAGGATTACAGGACACTGACCCTGTCATCAACCCTTGAAAGCATTCATGAAGACAAACATATGAAATATTCTCTCATTCAGATTTTTCAGTTCACAATGTGCAGGGTTTCCTAGTGCAGTCAATTTCCTAGTGATTTTTAATGGCTCAGAAGCTGTGGATATTTTAGCAAAGCTCATTCATGGGCCAGTTGTGCCAGACATTCCAGTTTGTTTCTCTAACCATGAAAATGTGTTAGACTAGGTGAAAATGTGGAAAAGTAATGATGGAAGCAAGGCAAAGGAAGCTCTCCTTTGTGTTTGAAGATGCAGTGTGCTACCTACTTGGCCATGTATAGCCTGGTATTTGATGGATCAGCTTAAATAAACTCTGATATCTCCTGTATCCCATTTTTCAATTCCCTGTAATTTTCAATTTTGCTGACAAGTGGCATTTTGCAGAGTTCACTGCAATATAGGTTTTCTCTTTGCCCACAGAGGATCTAGGTCATGTTCTCATGCAGTTATATAACTTCTGTTGATTTAGGAGCACTATCTGAGTGTATTGCCTCGCAGTGTCAAGGTCTTCCCTTTAAACCACCCTCCACCTCCTGAGGTCAGTGGGCTGGGAGTGGACAAGATGTTGGGAGGGGACCAACCAGGATAGCAGATGCAAACTGATCACAGGGATGTTCTATTGTACCATATGGCATCATAGTTAGCAAAAAACACTGAAGGAAAAGAGGAGAATGCAGGGACACTTCCGTTTGTCATCACAATCATTACAGGTACCAAGGCCCTGCACTGGACATATGCCTGGTGATGGGAAGTAGCGAGTAAATTCCTTTTCTTGCTTTGCTTCCAGATGTGGCTTTGTTTTTTCTTACTTAACTGAGTTTATCTCAATTCATATGCTTTTTCAACTTCTTTTTGTCCTCTCTACTGCTGGGGAGGGGGACTGAGAGAGCAGTGGTGGATGTCTGGCAGCCAGCTGTTGTCAGTGCACCATCATCTTACCTAAGACACTACTTTAAAATGAGACCAGCATAACCAATCTCAATAAACAGGTTTGGCACACTTCATTTTACAAGATCACATTTCTGATGTAGGTTGTCAGACATCAGGGTTACTTATATTCACTCAAAGTCATTGCATGACTACGTTTTTTTTCACAGTAAAGCAGATCTGTGTATCCTGCATTTACAAAGAAATGTTACTTTTTCAACAGAGTGATCTGTGGTTTGCAAAGTAAAAGATTAAGGATTTGACATATATTTAAGTCAGTATCATTGTTCAGGCTGTCCACAGATCATGCCTTTACAGTGATTCAGAGGCCAGGAGCTGTTAATACAGTTGATAATCAGGATGGTTGCTCGCTCTGCTACCAGCAGAAGAGATTATGTCTGTGTGAAACACAGCATCAGATGATACTTCCTGCAAAGGGAGCTGTGAAATGATGGTATTTCCTATAGGGAACTGTGAAAGTCCACGAGAAGGGCATGGGGAATCATACAGAAGGTAAAATTAATTTGATGTGAGTAAGAATGGTTTCTCTAGTTTGTTGCAGGGAGGACAATACTTGAGAAAGTGAGGTAAAATACTGGTGAATGTTATGAATAAATGTAACTCTCCAGACAGCCCTTTCTTTGACAGTACATTCCTGATTCTCTCAACCATATAAAATTATAATTAGTCATGTCCCAAACTCAGCACAGCTTGCTGAATAGGCTGTTTATATAAGATCCCTGTAGCAGACTTAGGAGTCACGGCATAGGAAATGAATGCTAATATAAAAAATCATACAGATTTTCCCATAAGAAACTATATCACTGTTTAAGTCTTAAGTGTCAAAACCAGCTCTATAAAGATGAAAGAGTAATGTGCTGTTTCAAGCTACAACCTGGAGAATTTCTGCAGGTGAATATGGTGTTTGTGAATGCTTGCACGAAAGCTACTGCATCCGCTACACAATGCATCAGGAAATCCTAACCCCACAGAAATTAGAAAAAGCCTTGGCATGCATTTGACAGAATCATAACTTTATTAATCACTATGGCTAGCAGAAACTGGTGAGCAAGGGAAAGTGATAACTTTGAGATCAGCCGACAGGGTATGAGTACACACCCTTTTGCAGGGTGCCACAGACAGTGGTACACAGTCGTTTCCTGTAAAAATGACAGCAAGAAACCTCCTGCTTTAGGATGAACAGGTGGTAGGACTTTGTAGCTCAATGTTTGTGAGCCTCCAAATTGGAGCATGAAACCTTTGCCTGTAAAAAGCACAGTTTGGAACATTTTCCCAGAGCTTATTAAGTACCAGAGCTGGATATTTAGTGGAAACAGACTTCTTGCTTAGAAGTGTTCTTTGACATTTTTTGAGGAAATTTGTGATGAGAACATTTAAAAACCAAAGCATTCAAGCGAGTGGCTTAACTTTATTCCCAACTGAATGTGTAATTCAAGCATGCAAAGCCATGCTCCTGTCTAAGTCACGAATCTTCCTGTTCTGCTTTATGGAACACCTTACACAGGGTACCATGTGCAGCAACAGAGCTGATGTGTGTTATGATAATACAAATAGTAAATACAGGAATAATCAGCAGCAGATGGGATTTTCACACAGCTTTTGCTGAGGAGTCTGTAGGAACATCACCCCACTGCAGCAGGCCACACAACAAGGGACAAGGGAGCAGTCAGGATGATTCTTATAATTGAAATTAACTGTATGTTGTTTCAATTAATTGTCCCAATTAGTCTCTTTTCAGTTATGCCTTTCTGTAACAGTGTCATCTGGGATGCTGTGAGAAATTGAAAATGCCCTAATGGTCAGAATGCTCATCAATTAAAGAACTTTCTAATTAACTTCCTAAGAAGAATTTATTGCAAGAATGAAAAATTTTATGGGTGGAATGGGTGAAAAGTTGTTTTTATTGTAAGACCAATTTTCCTCTCAGCAATAACATTATTTCTGTTGCCAAAAATAATTTTTAAAAAACCCTCAATAGAAAAGACAAGGAGACAGCTGGCTTGTTTCTATGCAGCAAGAACTTGATCTTGTAAGCTGTCTTCCACAATAGTTTAGTAGCAAACAACACGACAGCTCTAAATCACTGTTTTAGAAAAAAAATTCCAAAATAATCATGCACATTTGTACTACCAATGCTACTTTTTATGAAATCAGATCAAGAGGTACTCTTTCAAATTTTTGGTAAGTGAGACATTTCCTGACAAATACTGCTTAAAAACAGACAAATTCTGGATCTGGTTAAAATATTTTTGAATTGATATATTTTTTTAAAATGGAGGAGAACTTAAGTCTAAGATGCAGTTTCAAAAGTTTATTTTCTTTTCCCCCAGTTTTTATTTGCACTGGAAGTTCACACAGTACTGGGAGAAGTTGCTAGTAGCTGTTTCTCCTGAGGCTGTAAGTATAAAAGGATAGAAAGCTCTGCCTTAAAGCATGGCCCAACAGATGCTCTCTGCCACAGCCTGTCACCATCTCCATATCCAGGTGTATCATACTGCCTTGATATGCTGAGATTCAAGGAGACCAATTTTTCAAATAGAGTTATTTAGCTGTGGTGTTGCTTCAGCTCTGGTGATCCAAAGAAATTTTGTCACATAGAGGTGACAAAAATTAGGGAAATGTGCTATCTTATCTGTCTGCTTTATTATGTAGTATGAACAGATGGCACATAACACTTTCATCAGCTGTTTCCATGGTCATTAAAGATATTTTAGCAACAGGACTTAATGCAGCTTCTTATTCTTCCTGTCTTGTTTCTGGTCTTAGCCTAAGAGAATGACTTCATTGTAATCACCACAGATTTGACCACTGGATTTATTTCTCTATATCTATATGTATATATAGGTATATACATGTGTATACACACACACACACACACACACATATATATAAACATCAGTTTAATTATAAATCAGCTTCCATTGCAGTCTTTGCTTATGACTTACATGTCAAAAATCTGTGGCCAGCCAGAATGCTCAATGAAGTGAGGCTCAAAATTTCTCCATTCTAGGCCTTGTTTATCAAAGTTTGCTTATACTTTTGGAATATCTTAGTGGAAATAAGTTAAATACAACCTGAAATAGTCCATTTTTTTTGTCTGCCAAATTAATGATTTTTGCCATAGCATTTAAGTGGCATGAACTTAGTGGTTTTGTGGGTATCTGTGCTGACAATATGCTCCATTTAAGAACTAACTTCTGACATTGACACAGCAGGAGCTTTAAAACCAGATTTGTGTAGATTATCTACTAAATGAAATACTTTTATAGGAAACTTCTGACATGTCCTCTTCAAAGACTTATATCTTGTTATTCATTCAGTTGAAAAGAACTGAGCAGAAGAGCCATAAAAGAACCATAAAATGCTCAGAAATTGTAATTTCCTCCAGGTTGTGTCAAACTGGTGAAGAGATTTTTGTAACCAGCAGTGATTTCCACAGATATGCATCCATTTTGCATTTCTTATGATTTACACCACTTTGATGTGTTCTTGGAGGAGCAAGGAGGAGCATTACACCAGAGCAAAGCAGTTTGGCAAATGATAAACCATGGCTTCTCAAAAGCCAGTCATGCATTTCTCTGTTTACAGAGTATTCCTGGAGTGATAGTACAATGGCCCTGTCCTTAAGCAGTGTGCAGGTTCACAATGGTCTCAACTACCAGACCATACATTCCTGCTGCCTCTTTTGTGCTGGCATTAGCACCTACCCTGGCTGTGTTGTGAAAATGAAGCTTTTTTTTTTTTAGTGGGATAAATGTTACACAACGTAAGTGAGCATTCCCTATTGCTTTGATTGTAGTGATTGTGAACCCACTAGTGGGATGGTGAGGAAAAAAAGAAGTGTCTGTTAGTACTGTGAGGCCATACTACAGTCTCTTTCATCCTTGTTCTGCATGGGAAAGGAGGACCAGCCAAAAGTAAATCAGTCAGAAGGTACAAAAATGACCTAAGGTTATTAGGGCATACTTTGCTCTCTGCTCTTTCTATATTTCCATCACCACCTCCATTGACTGAATTGCCAGTGATTTGTGTGTTTCCCTTTCCAGAGATGAAGGGACTCCACCATTTCCTTTTGTCAGTCAGCATGAGCTGGTGAAGAGTTTTGGGTACCATGCAGCACTGGACTTCAAAAATTTTGGTGTACTGGGTTTTGCAGATGAGTAGATTCTGTGGTGATAGTAAAATAAAAAAGAAGAGAGATTGCATCCTTCACTGTAATTAATTGTGGCAGTAAGCTTCAGAGTACTGTTTCTAGGTGCCTTAGTATATTTATTTATATTGGGATAATTTTTATTTTTTAACTCTTATAAATACTAAATTCCTCTCTTTCATATATGGAGAGGATTAAGAGCTAGAAAACAAGATGTCTCTCAAAATAAATTTGGGTTGTGCTAAACTCAGGGACACTCCCATTGGGCTGTTTTGAGTGAATTGAGAAGTGCCTGCAGGAGCTGAGCTGGACATACCAAGCAGGCTATGTTTTGGCTCAAACATACATTAACTGTGATATTAAAAACCCTTTTACTGACAACCCGTAGAGTACACAGCATCTTGGGACCATCAGATTAGACTAATTATGTAACTATATATGTACTCTTGAGGTTTTGTTTTTTACAAGTTTCTTGTGAAAGAGCTCTTGTTCAAAAGAGAAGGCATGAGTGAACTCACTTTTCATTCATCCATTGCTGGGGTATTGTTTCGTGCAATTCCAGAAATCATTGTGTGAAAGATTATAAAATTCATCAGGTGATGGTAATGTACTTTAGTAGCCACAAATGTCTCAATGTGAACCACAAGCCAAGACTAAAAATATATTATTCAATCAATTGTCTCAAGGTATTCATCATTACAATGTGTCTAACACTATATTTAATACCGCAGGTCTCAGCTTAAAAAAGATGAGAGGAGTTGATTTTCCATCTCTTTTTCCAAGGCAGAACTTTCAACAAATCCCTTTCTCTTGGCTCAAAACTTGCCAATCTCACATCAGCTGTTGTTGTTATTATTACTACTGCCACCACTATCATCATAATCATCATCAATAGCAAACAAAACTCCATCATGTAGATGGGCTATTTATGGCTATTTTCATGAGGACTTGGAGACAGATGTCATGTGCAATGTGCTGTAGACTTTATCTCATATTACTGTTTCAAATGTCCTTTTTTTTGTGGATCATTTACCAAGGATGCCAATGGTAGCAGAACAAAAATCAAGGACTACCTCTGTGTTTTGTAGAAGGGGTATCTAGATAGGCACTGGAGACTCTCTGAAGAACAGAAGCCAAGAGTAAATCTGTAAGAAAATGGTGCTAATGACACACATTACTTTCAGCACTGTAGAAAAGTGTGACATAAGGCACAGTCTGTGTGTTTCTGAGTGGGATAAGCTATAAAATTATACTGTCTTCAAGCAACTCCAAACTATTCAGTCCTAGATTCTCAGACCAGGTCCTGGACTTCCTTGACCTGAGAGGAAACTCCAAAATCAGGACAGCAACCATTGCTCTCATGCTTAACAGCTCCTAATGAGCTACGAGGAGACTCTATTCAAACAGCTCTCAAAGAAAAGCAGATAGCTAACAACAGAGTCTAAAACCAGTGTAAAAGATCTTAGGCTTTATTATAATCTTCACCAAATCTTTGAAATATAGATTACAGAGTCTGTCTCTTGCACTGTACTTAATTAACTAAAACCATCACACATTCCTCAGTTCTAGTCACTGTGGTATGGAATTGTCTAGGAACTGATTATAAAAGTATCTTTGTCTTTTGGCTATAAAATTTTCATCTTCCAAGATGATGAACTTCAAGCCTTCAGTGTTAGGAGCTACGAATTATTAGGAAGGTTATTTAAAGCATGTGGTAGAAAAGGACAATGCCAAGACACAAACTGAACGGGCCTGCAGCCAAAGGCCATGATGTAGCATTATCATAGCAGGATACAAGAATGCACCTGAATGATACAGAGATGGCAGATGATGCTACTGAAAGTGAAAAAGCCTTAGGGCTTCTCTAAATTTTGCCAAGAGCTAAGGATAACCCCAGCTCCATACTAGGTGGAGGAGTAAGAGAAGAGAGCATTTGTCCCGCTTCTCCTGTGTTGAGTATGCCAAGAAAATCACAGCTGCATTTGAGTCTTTTCTGCTTAAGTGTACCAACAGCTGAGCTACAAATTAACAGATTAGTGTACTTGAGGGGAGAGTAAAATAGCAATTAAATTAATTGAAATACTTCAAAAGAACACCTTGTATCTTCAAATCTTCATCTGGGGTGCTTCTGATGTGATACACAACCTATTTTGTGATGGGCCAGTCTGGTGAAGCAGTCACATACAATGGCTAGTGCTAGTGTGCACCAAAGGTAGTTAGCTGGTGTCCATTTTGTAAGGTTTACTTTACATAGGTAGCATGTAATGTAATTCAAACTGATAGGAAAAATTAAATCAGCAATTAATTAAGCACCTCTCTGGAACAAATGGATGTATGGCTATTCCCAAAACATATGGTATAAATTAGTGCTGATCAAGTCACAAGACATTTATCTCATATACTGAAGCTTCCAATCAATCAGGGCATGGCTCAGTGCCCATACTATACAGCTTTTCCTGGATGTCCAAAAACCTGCTGAGAATGCTGTCAATAATGACTAGATTCTTGCACTTTTAGGGACGTCATGTTCAATTGTCTAGCTACAGACCTTAGGGATTCAAGGAATTTTGGAGACAGCAGTTTTTCTGGATCTGAATCAAACAGGCTTCCAGACCCATATTGATAGGAGAAGTTACTCACTGAACTTCTGTCTTCAGACTTTCTTTTCCTTCCTGCACTGCTGCAAACAGAAGTGTTTTTTCCAGCTTTTTAAGCAGCCAGAATTCTAAGCCCACTAGTTTATAATATTGCTGAGACCTCTCCAGCCACTTCGGATTTAAAATACAGCTGACTGGTGAGGCTTGTTTGCTTACGAGAAGTGACAACAGTAGTCACAACTGCTTCCTTTGGGAAAACTGTAGCCTGTGTAGAGGGATTTGATTCTGCTTAGGAAAGAACCTTTCTGATTTCAGTAACAGAAAGAAATTGACAAAAAGAGTGTAAAAATAAACAGAAGTCTAGAAACAGCCTCTGCTATTACTTAGGTTTTTACTGGTGGGAAGGCAGAGAGGTGGTGCTTACCACCTAGTGAAGGGTGTCACCCCATAGCTAAATGAAGGTCCTGTTATAGTGTTGTGCTGGTTTATCTTCGGCAGATAGTTTAAGGTAACATAGAAAAGAAAGCGAGGCACACCCAGTGGCTCGCACTCTCCTGGGAGCCGCAGTTGGGCTTCAGGTGCTCGGGGAACTGGGCTGTGCATTCTCTTCAAGCCATAGCCCGTTGAGTTGCTTGTTAACTGTAAGCAATAGCACTGGTTAGCTCTAAATGTTCTTAATTTCCTTTGGGAACCGCGTAACAGCATATCTGAGATTTGAATCCCCTTGTGGAGGGACTACTACTCAGCTACATCTAGCAGGCTCTGCGTTGCCTCTTGTTTAGCTAAATTAATTTGTTAGGCAGACTATTTGTCAAATTGCTATTGTTTGTTGGGTATTTATGACTACACAAGAGGAAATATACCTCAAAGTCCACTTCCTCCTTAATTAAATTGAAGGATTAAAATTATTTATACTGAACTCCAAAGCATGTGGTGGAGGAAACAGTAGATTCAGTGCATTCAGTGATTCTTGTTGAACCCCAGCAACACAACTGTCTTCTTACTAAGTCTTATTGTCTTCTCCGTTTAATTTAAAACATCCCATAACCACAGCCTGCTCCAATCTCTTACCCCCCAGATCAGTACAACTCTGTCTTCACATATGACATTACACCACTTACTTCAGGCTCCTGGAATCCTCCACACTGACAAGTAGGAGCCTGGGTACAGGGAAGGGCTTTGCTGCTCACTGCATGTCATGGTGTGGAACAAGTGTCTCCATTTGGTAGTATCTGCTGTTGACCTGCTGCAGGGTTTTTATCTTGCTTCTGAAATGTTCAAAGAACATTCACAGGACAGACGTCTAAAACAATTGAAACAGCCAGAGAGAAAGAAGAGGAAAAGCCAGAAAAGACCATAGGTTACTTACATAAATGGAAATTTTGAAGGCAACAGGGAAAAGTACTCAGGTAACTTAATAAAAAAAAAAAAAAAAAAAAAGGAGGAGAAGAAAAATAAAAAGAAATTATGTAAAATAACATATATGGGTAGCAAACACTGTGTTGCTGGAAGTGTTACCTTAAATCTAGGTAAATTATACCTTTAGCAAGAATGAGACTTAAGAGGTACTTTTGCAAATCTTAATTTAATCTGAAGCAGAAGATGTGTTTTGTAACCAAACTGGCTTTGTGGACCTGAAGTGATGTATGTTATCTACTTGGAAACCATCCTCAACACCTTTAAGGATGATGTTCTCAGTTTGTGGTCACAAATATACTTAGCGTGTATGAAGCAAATTCACACACAGAGTTGAGAGATTTATTAATTTCATGTCTATGCAGAGATGGGTGCTGGGTGGTAAATCCACAAAGCTAGCACACCTTCAGTATAACTTTTTAATTGAAAAATTGGTGTTTTCCATATATTTAACAACCTAAATCTGTAGTCCTTGGCATTCTGTCTATGACACAGTGAACACTTTTTGCATGGCACATGCTGTAAAAGGAGGAGGCCTGTGTGAGTAAGGGGCAAACATAACCTATGGGTGGATATTTTACTGTGTTAGTGACTAAGATTAGCACAAAGTTCAATCAGTTATTCTTCAGCTTTATCAACAGTAATTTTTTCAATAGTTTGACTTAGTGTCTGGTTCTTACTTCTTGAGTCATGGCTGTTGATTCCCTTGGTTCTTCCTTGTCTTTTAATAAAAGAGAGAATAACCTCTTTTATTTATCCTGCACTATACTTCAGTAAATTTTTAACCCTCTCATGATACTTTATTTCAAAAAGCGTGTGTATCATGCTGCACATAATGCACTGTTTAATCCCTGCAAACAAGAATGTGTCCTCCAGGCATGTTATCCAGGGTAGATTATTTTTATGCATAAACTTCTGACTTCATTGTGAACTGTACAGCTGGTGGAGATCCTGGAGATTCTTCCAAAGAAACCAGCAAATCTTTTACATGGCCAAAAGCTCGGGACTAGTGATAGGCTGGCTCTGTCAGATGCTGAGTGCTCTTGAATCCTCTTGCACCCATCAGCTGGCACTGGGTTATGTGGGAGAAGAGCACTGGCCCCACTTCAGGCTGCAACTTACCTGCCTGGGAAAATTTCCACTGGGATCCTCTCATGTCCCTTGAGCAGAATAATTCCCTTTCCAAGTTCAGAGGTGTCTCCCATTGTGTGGACAAATCCACACAAACTTTGGAAAAGGCTCTACAGTGTCTGGCTATAAGATGCTATTTTCAGAGAATAACTCCAACACCATGACAGCAGAGAAGTTTTCTCCTGAATTTCTAAAAATGTCCTTAAAATTGTGAACTCTTCATTTAACTACGTTTTTGGCTTGCCTTATTCTAGACCTGGATCCTCTCATTTGAGCTGCTCTTGGTTTTGGCTGTCATGAACTTGCATGGAGTTGCATTGCTCATTGCTCCAGGGAAATCTCTGGGTAGATGGTGGGCGGAAAACTTGCTTTTCAGGCATATGGACTGTTGACAGATTGACCTGTGTGTAGAACAAGGAGCAAAGCTATAATGTATGTTCTGAAGATTACCAGCATTCAGTGGATAGAACTGAGCAGAGCCTTCACTTACTCCCTGGTCACAGCCTGAGGAACAGTTTGGTGCAGTCTGCATCCAGCCTTTAATAGGGAGAATTAGGGTAATCCAGCTCAGAAGTGATCATGCCTGGGTCATTGTGACCACTGCTTATCTGGAGAGAAGGGATGACTCCTGCTCAGCTGGAGGTGATAAAAAGCCTTCTTCCAGGCGTATTACAAATACCCTGAGGGCTTGACTTGATGCTCTCTGTGAGATGCTGAATGGAGGATAAGGCCAATTGTTCAGCTAGCTCTTCAAAGGATTTCAACTTCCTAATCAGCACTAACTCAGCCATACTGGCTCCTCTAGAGATCCTCCTCGGGGGCATGCTGATGCCCTAAGGGACATCACTGGTCATGAACAGGCTTTCAATGTTTGCAGCAGCAGTGCTGTTGAACTCCCTTATTGAAAAGCCTGAAGCAATCCTGGCTGTGCTTCCTCTGGGACCCATCTTTTGGTCTTTGTGCACACGGACAGTATCTGCCTACATGACAGTTACACTGCTGAAATCTGGGTTATGTTCCCAGGCAAGCTGTTGGTCATCTGCACCGAGCTGAGAAGAGAGTCATAGCCAGTAGCAAATTGATGTTCCCCTGAGGAAAGGAGGAGAACTAAGGCTATTAAGGCCTGACTCATGCCTGTTGTGGCTCCTCCAGGGGATGAGTGTCTCTGTTCCTATCCTGACACAGATTGTGAAAAACTACTAGTAAATCCAGTGTTGCAGGCTGTAAGATAAATTTCCAGGCTGTCAGGAGTGTGCAGGCTACCTCACAACTTCTCTAAGGCATGTTCTTCCATAAGTGCATGTCATTCATCATTCCTTTTCAGTCCCCCAGTAGCTCCTCTCCTGGGTCAGATTGTGGAGGTCCAGGGGGAGTCCTGTGTGTATCCAGACCACTGTTATACTGCTATTGTTGGCATATGTACGGTGTCCATTGTTATCAGTCTCTGTCACAGTATGTTGTTTTCCACTGTGTTTTTACTGGACAATCATTTCCTCTGCTCTGAAAGGAACCATTTTCTATCCTTAATTGAAGCCCCAGAAAAGAAAATAGTCAGCTCTGTTAGTTCCCCTTTTCTCAGAGAGGATTTGGGAGGATAGAGCCAGGGTAGCTTACCTCATTTCTAAGCAGTAAGAGCTTTATTAGCCACCCTTTGCAGCTGGACAAAGAGAACATGCTTAATTGTAGAAATTAAGCTATTTCTGTAACAAAATTGGGTTGCTGGAGGTTTGCACCAAAAAAAAAAAAAAAATTGTTAACTTCATCCAGCTAACCAACTTAGTCAGGGTAATACCTTTTCAGTTTAATAGATCAAATTTAAATACTAATCAGTGTATTTTGAAGAAACACTCTATTCTTTCTAAGAGCACTGGATTTGTTCATCTTCCTCTAGGTGCTAATAGTGAACTGCAGGTATGAAACAAATCTGATCCTATTAACACAGTGTATTGATTTGTGCGGTTTCCAGCATGCTTGGGAAAGGGGCATTTTTTCATTCTGCATATAGAAGCTTCCTTCAGCAGGCAGCAGAAATATCCTAACAGCGTAGTGGGATTTTCCAGCAGGAAAAACTCATGGGGTTCTAGAAACAGGCTTTTGTATTTTGCAGGTGTGGAAAAAAAAACGAGGGCCAATTCTCACTTTAAAAGTGATGGGAGGAGGACAGGAGGAAATCAGACAGAATGTTTGGCATTTGATGTTACAGTTAGCTGTAAATATATACTTAAGGTAGTATTTTTTCAGTTAAGTTCCACTAAAGCTATACATAATCTCTCTGTATGGAAGATAATGCATGTTCTGTAAGATTTATTGTGTATACAAAGGAAAATAATCTCAGTACAAATCAGTTGGAATGATGGAGGGGTACATATGGCAGGCAAACAGTTAGGTTTTTGACATTCTCCCTTTAGTTCCACTTGCTGTATTTTGTAGGAAAGATAAGTTATTTTTAATTCTCCACAGTAGCAATGTTCCTCCCCGTCAACAGAAGATATTTGTTACAAAGAACCCATTGTATGGGCAATTAAGAAATAGGAAAGTTAATGCAGATACTGTAACATCTGTTAAAGGCATTTTTAAAAGTATCTTGAATGGCTCTGAAAGTGTTTGGTACAACATACATGTCAAGTCAAGATATGGTCTGGCTGGACTGATGTGGAAATCAGTTAGGAGACAGTTTGTTTTCTTCAACTCATTAATTTGTAAAATACCCTCTGGTTGAAAATCTTTCGTAAATATTAATAAGCATAAACCCTAATTTTTTTTTCTTTGCATTTGCTCAATCTTTGAGACAGAGACAGGCAAAAGTGGGCATTTTATTAGAGTTCAAGGAATAGTGTGACTTCCTCTATTATGGTTGAACGAATGCATCTTTTTGCGTGTGTTAGTGGATTACACTTTTTTTTTTTAAAAAAAAGCAAACCTGTTGCATTGGTTATTTTTATCCCACTCAGAGTCTGATTGCTCTTAATAACACTGAGATTCTAAAGAGGTTTTTGTACTGATGATCAGAGCTCATTGGCATTGTGATATGTTTTCTAAACTAGAAAAAAGGAAAGTGGAAAAAAACCTGTGTGGGTCTGAGAAAGATTTTGTAATATGTAGAAAAGGATGCTTCCTTTCAGAGAGAGAGAAACTCTGCCAGCTGTTCTTGACAAGGCTATTCTCTGTCCAGAAAGTTTATGTAAGTGTGCATTTATGCTTGGCAAGGTAGGACATGGCAAATCACGAAAAACAAAACAAGATTATTTGTGAGCAAAGCCCTTTAAAGTTTGTGAGGCTGGTGGTATGGTACTGAGTGCCATTTCTTGGGCTGAGTGAACTTTCTGCACTGAATAAAACGTTTTTCAATTATTTCGATTATTTATTATTATTATTATTTCAATTATTTTGTGTGCTAACTTTCTTCGTTGACAATATAGTTTTGAAGTGGAATCTTCAGTGATTTTTGAAGTACTTTTCAAATGACTGATAATGTAGAATAATTAATTAGTCACAGTGGCTCTTGACATCTCAAGATAAGTCTGGCCTACTTAACAAGATGACATGATGGAGGGACTACAGATTTGATTAAAAAAAACTTAGGTCTATCAGGGATGAATAGGTCACTTGGTGATTATGTAAATGTTGCTTGCAGAAGTTTTCTGTGAGTAGCATGGTATATCAGAGTGATGCATTCTCCCAGAAATCTGAGATGGGAGAGTAGAAAAAGGGAGATGTCAGCTGCATAAAATAAATGACTTTCCATGAACTGTTGAATGACCAAGCTGAATGACAAAAGTTTAGCTACAGCTACTAGAAAAGTGCTCAGTATCAAGTAGACTTTCTGTAAGGGAAAGGAAAATACATAATAAGTCCTTGTGTACAGAGTTTTTAGGGTAATTTCCTCCCTTCCTACTGCCTTGTGAAGCTATGTATTTGGTTTTTGAAAAGCACACTGCAAAATGCTAGTTCTCCTCAGTCTTTGAAGATACTCCTGTTTTCCTCATGCAGTTCACCCTGACCTGAGCCAAACAGAATCTCCTATCACTGCACTGGCAGTGCTGCTCCCTGAGCCTGCTTTGGGATGGAGAACGTGCCCTGCCATGAGATAGCAGAGCCCAAGGCATTCATATCTTTTCACAGGGCCTCTCCATGAGGCTGGAGGAAAACCTCCAGACTGTGATCCAATTATTTTCCCAGCCACCATCCTTATTCTCTCCACAGATATAGGCATTGCCTATTTTATCTGGTAATGCAGACTACTACTGCATTTCTGTTTCAAGGAAACAGAGAGAAATCAGCCATAGCTGTGAAGATGTCTTGTTGAATTGAACCATGTTATACTGCCCAGGAAGATCCCATTCAGGTGTAACATTATTAGATTGCAGCTCCAGGGGAGATTAATTTACTGTAATTGAAGAACAACTGTGTGGGAGGGAATCGGAGATAGAGGGTGAAGGGTTAGTGAACTTAATTTTTACCTTGAATTGATGTACTGCTCTAGTCCTTGTGTGGACTAAATGTCCACACTAAATGTCACAAGGAAGTCGTGTTGAGGTTTTTTTATTATTACTATTGGTAGTGATGCATTTTTAAAAGACAAACAAGACCCCCTCTGTCACCTGCTTAATTTGGGTACCTGCGCCAGGCACTTAGCTACATCTCAGTTTTCACCTTTAATCCCTCTTCCCACTTCAAATCATTCATCAGGAATCCAGAAGTAAGTCAGTTCTGAGCTGGCACTGGGACTCCTTTTTTTCATGAAAGCACAAATTTTGAATGAAGAGCTTTGTATGACCTTCTCGTTGGGGACATTTTATTGTTCTGCCCAGCTGCTTTTATATATTGTGTCATAAATTGGCACTTGACTCAAGCCCCCAGCAGACTAATGGAGCTATGGCAGTGTGCAGATCACAGACATGCAATTGCACCTATTTTTTTGGTGATTATTCTCTATTCTGCTGACTTGGACCACCAAAACAGAGATTTCTCCTTCCTTCCTTTCTTTCTTTCTTCCTTTCTTTCTTTCTTTCTTTCTTTCTTTCTTTCTTTCTTTCTTTCTTTCTTTCTTTCTTTCTTTCTTTCTTTCTTTCTTTCTTTCTTTCTTTCTTTCTTTCTTTCTTTCTTTCTTTTTTTTTTCTTTTCTTTTTTTCTTTCTTTCTTTCTTTCTTTCTTTCTTTCTTTCTTTCTTTCTTTCTCTCTTTCTCTCTTTCTCTCTTTCTCTCTTTCTCTCTTTCTCTCTTTCTCTCTTTCTCTCTTTCTCTCTTTCTCTCTTTCTCTCTTTCTCTCTTTCTCTCTTTCTCTCTCTCTCTCTCTCTCTCTCTCTCTCTCTTTCTCTCTTTCTCTCTTTCTCTCTTTCTCTCTCTCTTTCTCCCTTCCTCCCTTCCTCCCTTCCTCCCTTCCTCCCTTCCTCCCTCCCTCCCTCCCTCCCTCCCTCCCTCCCTCCCTCCCTTCCCTCTCTTCCCTCCCTTACCCCTCTTCCTTTCTCTGGATCCCAGTCCTGTAAAACTAGAACTCACATAATCCCCATAAGGTAGTTAACTAAAGAGAACCTGGTGGCAGAGGGATCACTATAACTGTGCAAGGTTTGAAGCTTTTCTGGGAAACATTTATACACTCACAGATTCAAAGCCCCTGTGAAAACCCAGTGGCATCATAAATACCTCAGGATCTCCTTCAGTGCCTGCTTTAATTGATAAAAGGTTTGTTTACATCGTTTAGTATCTCTAATTAGTCTGCATTGTTGCTTAACTGCTGATGTATTTTGTATTACAATTATTCTTTGAGATTGGTAACTGAATAAATTTTCTTCAAGTATTGCTACTCTTTATGCTTTGTTTTATATCCATGTTTCATGGATCCTTGTGCAAAAATACTGGGTTTTGATTTGGTCCAGCAGGTATTCCTGCGACTAGTTTGACCAGCTGTCATCCTTCTCTTTCTTTTGTGTTCACAGATCAAATTTATCTCACTGAAACAAACGCTGCCAAGTGCTTGGTATTAATAATGCATTGAAAGCTGGAGCCACATCTGATGTTTTTTTCACTCTTGAAGAAAAGGATTATTGTAAGCCTTCAATGTTCCTTTCGTTCCTCCAGTCAGAGTAATCTTGAGGGCTCTCAAGGTACTCGGGGAAGGCTTACAGGAATGTAAGTGGGCTCTTCTGAAACAAAAACACATCCTACTTTTTCACTTTGTTCCAAAGGAGTGAATCTCCTGCCATGGAAGAATGAAAGGTCTTCAATTACATGCTACCTGGATTAAAAATGGATACCACTTTCAGTTAAATTACGCAGGATTGTTTTCTTTCGTGTCGTTTTATTTTTCAGTTCTTTTTTCCCTGGCTCATACTTAAAGGAGTCAAAAGATGGGGGCTTTTCATCTCATCCCACAGTGGAGGTCAGTGAGGCTCTGAACATCTGTATGATTGGGGCACAGATGTCACATCTGTATGTAGGGGGCACCCAGATCTAAAGCCCTCTCCTGGGGTCCCAGAGCCCTTGGCACTGATCTGAGACTCTGCAGTCAGGGACCACGAGTGAGGTGTCTGTGCTCTCCACCCCTGCTAGGGACGTAGTTGAATAGTGGTGATGGCTGTTTGAAATCCTACCCATCTCTGTTGGACCCGACTTTACTGGATGGCCTGGCAGCCTACACAGCAAATGGAGGACCATTTGCCCTAGAATCTTTTCCAAGTGTCATAATTTTCTTTTCATAACGTGCGAGTGGCACAGTCAGTTCCTACAGGAAAGGCAGAGGGCATCTCCCTCGCTCCTAAGACCAAACCTGTTGGCGCTCTCTCCTGGCCGCGGGAAGATGTGGCCGTCAGCTGGTGGCCAGGAGAGCTGAGCTCTTAGCCTGTGGGAGTGCTGTGGTAGGAGGCAATAGCCAAATTGAGAGGTATTGTTTTCAGTTCTCTCTAGTAGCACACCTGCTCTTAAGGCACCATGGTCACCCTCAAGTAGTTTCTCTGAAAGATTTTGGCTACTTCTTTTGCAACGTGTTTCTGAATATGCATTTAATTCAAAAAAGATCTGACTGTATTTTCTGCTTTACTTTTGTTTGGTTTCTATTTCATTCTCTGTGAATTGATAGAAGTGATGACCACTAGTACCATCTATACATGGTGTTTCATCTTTTTCTCAGCCACCATGTTGGGTGTCTCACATGCTTCCTGCAACGACTGTCTGTGTGGGTTCTCATGAGACAAATGCACCTGCACAAGTCATTATCTTGGGCTTCCACTTCTTTTTTCAAATTGCAGCCCATTTGGCAGTATTCACTTGCAAACCTATGTCTGCGTAGAGCACTTTTTAATTTCTGGCACAGGAAGAAGGAAAATCTAGATGGGATCTGCTATGGCCATGGAAGTCTGTCCTAGATAGCAGACAGTGTGCAGGGTAGTAGTTACTTGGTTTTAATGGCATTAGGTGTTTTGGTAGATTAACACATTCTCACGTGACCTTGCAAGTTCACCCCGCAGAAACTGATAGGGCATTGAAATCCATATCAGAGGAGTGAAAGGGCCATTTGCTGATTTTATAAATAAGACATCAGAATCTCAGAAATGTAGGCATCTGCTTTCTGAGGAGACCTGCAGAAATACACTGTGCTTCACATAGAAAAGAAATTTGTAATCAGTTCCTGGGAGTCCTCAAATTCCTTTGAAATTCAAATAAATCTTTTCATGCTCACCTTTATACACTTGGCGTACTTATGGGCTGGTATTTGACCAGAACACTAGTCTTGAGCATGATTTATTGGTATTTGAAGTAATGGAATACAAGCCAAGAGAAATTTGAAACTATAGGTTTAGTGGGATTATTTTTTTCCTGTTTTAATGGTGACTAGCACACCCACCAACTCTATTATATGCACTTTCTCATGTACCCATTGATTAAGTCCTTCTTTTGAATTCTCCACATGTTTAACTGAAGATTGCACCTGGATCCCAATAGGATGGTCTTGGAAACAGCATGAATGTTCCCCATATCTTGTTCTGAATATTTCCCATATCTTGTTTGTATTTTCTAGGGTATCTCCCCCTAGGAATGAGGCCATTTGTCACAGTGTATGATTTATTCCAAAGGCGTGGGTCTTTTATTTTTGTGTGTGTGTGTGTGTGTGTGTGTGTGTGCTGCATGCATACCCTCAGAGTATGTTACAGAAGGGTAAAGGAAACCTTTGAGAGTGACAGGTGTAAATGGTGGATGAGATCCTTGATCTTGGAGCCAGCTGCTGTCATGATGGAGTAGCAGAAAGATGCAGTGAAGAAAACTCAAATGCTGGTGGAAGGAGAGATTGAGTTGAGACTGGAGCACGTGTAAGAGAATGACATGTAAATTTGAGGGATGAGAAATCGAAAGGGGATTGTGCTCAGCTGAGTATCTATAGAGTTGGCTTTGGTGAAGAAAACTGGATGGGAAGAAGAGAGTGAGTTAGGAGAAGCGAGAAAATTCAGAGAAAAGGGAATTCTAATATTTGGACATGATTTGGGAGGAGTCAATGATTTTTGGTGTGGTGAAGAGTAGAGGAATGTATCTGCTAATATATTTGCACTGTCAGATGACAGCAGTTCTTAAAGTCTAGGAGCACCAGCCAAAATCTATTATATGATGTGATGTCATGTGAAAGTACTGTTTAACCAGTAAGTGTTCTGTTATTTCCTCTCTACATCCTGCTGCTGTGACAAAGAAATATGATTTTTACATGCAATTGTTCAATAGAGTATGCTTCCTATTATAGCAACACAATCTTTGGTGATCTCAAAATAGTTTGTTGGAGACAGATAGACTTCATAGGAAAATCTCACAGGAATGTGTAAGAGAGAAGGCAAATCATTAAAGTGACTTTCAGACCATCATTTGGGAAATCACAGTGTTTACCATAGTCCTCTCTGCAGAGAGAGACTCCTGAGGACCAGTGCTCTTCTCAAATCGCTTTGAAGATGTAAGTGGTTTGTGAACCTTGTGCTGGATCTGTGCACACAGGTACAACTTAACCTTAAGATGTAGCTTATGTTGGAGTGAAGCATGAATTTTAAAACTGGGTTTTGGTGCAAGGGTGTTCTGTCTCCTGATCTAAGTCATCACAGTTGCCAGGAAGCTGGAGCTGCCTGTGAATACTTGTACAGTTTATCCATTTGGCCAGGTCTTTGCTTACTTAATGAGATCATTTCTGTAGCAAGACAAGGATGCCTCACTTCTCAGAAAATTAATGCAACCTCCAAATTTAGAATGATGCAGCTTAAATATCAAGTCAGTGGATGTCACTTATATTCCTGCAAATTAATAGAAAGGATACCCTTATTAAATCATCTTCAGGAAAGCATAATATAATGAGAAAGCTCAGTTTCTTTTTTACACTAACTCTAACATTGCCATGAAGTGGATTATAAAATCAGTACAAAAAATATTGGATAATAAAATGGCATTGGATTTTTCTATCTGATGCCTATCACTGTCCCTACTCAAAGATGCTCTAAAGTATTCCAGAGGATATTCTCCCAAAAGAGAAAACTGGATCTGATAGACCAACTCTAGGCTATAAATATATTAGGACCCATCCCTTTCAATAATATTCCTTTAGAAAACTTCAGCCACATGAACAATGTCAAAAGCATTAATGAGAGAAAAACAGGACCTTGACAATAGTCCAGGGTGAAAACTGAATCTAAAGAAGGAACAATTCATGTGTATTGTCCTTATGCTCTGTGTTGTTGCTTTTCCCTTTACACCTGAGGACAGGTGTAAGTACAGCCCCTCATGACAACACAATGAAACTATTTTATTCAAATGCTTGGGTGTGGGAAGTGAGACAGCCTAGCACTGGACAGCATAGCATGTGAATTTTATAATTTGAAACCACACTGGGAGATATTTTGTTATTGAAACTATGCTACCTATGAGCAGCTTGGCAGACACTGGCATTGATTCAGCTGTTTATCTTCCAATTTCTTTGTGTTCTGAACAGTAAAAATGGTGTTATAGGAGATGGATGTATATCTGACACAATTTGGAAGTGAAACCAGAGCTATTAAAAGCACACTATACCCCATGTGTACATATTTATCAGAATAGATCAATTTAGTCAGATACTCGATTTTTGTAAAGAAAGGTTGAGTTTAATTCAATCAAATGGGACAAGAACAGAAAAATCCATCACTGGCAACTTCCATTGTGCAAGGACGTTGTCAGATTCTGCAGATGATTGCTATAAAATAGGCTGAGTCTGGTTATTGCTGCTAACAGGTATTCAAAGACATTAGCAGAGTAGGCAGTGATGAAAAAGATCACTCAAACCCAACTGTTTTTCAGTTTTCAATAGGCTTGTCAAGTGTGTGGAAGGATCTGCTGTGTTTCAGCTGCACTGCCTGACCACTTCACCATAGAAACATCCAGATATATTAAACCTACAATTTTGTACTGGTGTAGCTGGAAAAAAATAAAATATACGTGGATCTAATTTCAGTGTCTTTGCAGGATTCTTGAATTGTACCAAGCAGTGTAAGGACACTTTAGCATTCATAGGGAATTGATCCTGGAATACCTGAGAAAACATAAAGTGTTCTTTCTTTAAAAAAAACTGTACAAAGTACTGCTTTTACATCTCTTAAATAAATGGACCAATGACAGCTCTATACAACAGCTTAAGTTGATAAAAAAATGGTTTTTGCAAGCTAAAATGAGAAAAATCTTTACTAGCCCAGACAATTTTCTGTACAACAATGTGAATAATATAACAAAATATAGACAAAATGAAACAAATCTCTACAGAAAAACATTATGGAAGCTGCTCTGAATATAGGATGGCATGACTGAGTTTTCTTCCTAAACTGTGATTTTGCACATTCTTTTATGCAAATATCATCAATACATCAATATTATGATAACAGTTACATAAACAGAGGATTTGGGGTATCTCAGGGTATAACAGAAGGTTATATGTGAAGTCATCTTTGCATGTGAAAATACAATTTGATAACTTTGGAAACAAATTTAATTCTCATGTTAAGTGGAATGCATGCACCTTTACAAGTTTGTTATGAAAAATCTGGAGTTTAGAATATCTCTAAATAAGCTATACAGAATTTCTATACCTTACACAGCTACACTGAATATGCTTTGTGTGTATATTCATATAGAGGCAGTTCAATAGCTTTTGTTCAGATCTTCCAATAGTTAATTGTCATAGCCTCAAGTAGGATATGCTCCCAGATATTGAAAAGAAGATAAACAAACCATGTCAATGCTTTTGTGTAATATTCATCACTATTCCTTCACATCTGCTTTTTGTACCTACTTGCTCATGCAGATACAAGCTAGACCTCTTTCTTAGAAGGTTGAATAGGAGCTGTGGAACTTCAACAAAGCTACAGAGAGTCTCCTACATGCAAATGCTAATTGAAGTATGAACATTCATGAACAATTCTAAATAAAACAAAGCAAGAGAAATATTCTAAGGATCTACTTCTGGCTGCATGTAAGCAATGCACTATGGTAAATACCTAATATGAGCTATAAATATAATTCACATTAAGACAGAGACATTCAACAACGTGATGGGTCAGCAAATATTCAATTTCCCATTGAAGTGCCAGTTATCCTCTGAAGCACTGTGATTCTGGTACTTCTCAGTTTTTCAGTGATTTGATGATATTTTGACAGCATAACTCAATATCACTTTATGAAACTGAGTTTATCTGTTGAGATCTTCCCTGGGATACTTATCCTGGAATAACCATCTGAGTCATTGTCACAGATCAGGTACACAAAGTGGCTTTTGCAGCCCTTTAAACTAACATATTGGGATGATTCACATCTACTCTATCCACGTGGATCTTCTGGATAAGATGTGGCTAAAATGATGCCACTTCATATATCTAAACCTTAAAATTAAAACTGAATCTTTCAGGGGAATGAGCTCAAGTGAAGAAAAATGCTTTAATGCAGTAAAAATTCAGGAATACAGAACAGTGTCAGAAGTTTTAATACATTAGGAATCTTGCAAAAAAACTTTTTTAAACATTTTTCTGTGTTTGTTTCCTGTTCCTCTCTCTGCTTCCTCTGTTCCCTCTGCATCTGAACTGTGGGTGAAAACCAGTGAAATGCAGATGATCATATATCTCTGGTGAGCTCTGACTTGTCCCTAATGGGAGCTGCTTCAAATATCCTAGTTCATACATACAGTGAGAAATAGCATAAGAAAGCAAGGAACTGCATACAATTATGTTTGCTGCTTCTGTGTGTAAGAAAAAAAATAACAGGATAGCAAGCTGTATTTACACAGGAACTGTAATCACATCAACATACAGAAACATTTATGGTAGAAATAGTACTTTGGTACAGATGTATTGTATCTCTGGTTTGTGCATCACCGCATAGATATCCCTGCCTCCCTGCAAAGACTCATTTTGTCTGTAACACTAAGACATACCTGCTAAAATTGGTACCACCTTGAGCTCAGCACCCTATCACACACAATGAAGACAATCTTTATTCCCAAGCATTTACAGAATAGAGATAGATGATAAACTGGTCATTATTTTTATTTACACAGTAGGGAATCAAGGTACAGATTTCAGTCAAGCTTAAGAATTTTGGAGAGTGCCAAAACCTTTATTCCTTTAGCAAATAAACAGGTCTTTTTCTTCCCTCACAGGCACTTCAATGTTGACAGCGCTATAGAGAAAAATCTGTGTGAGTGTTGTGATAGAAATGTTGGGACTGATGTGAATTGGTATATGTGGTTCTGAGAGCAGTAGAAGGAAGGAACAGCTGGAGAAGGTCCATATTAATGCCATGTCTTGTCCCATGGCACCTCTATTACCATATCCCTGTGACCCATCATCAGTATGTACGGTTTTTCAGGAAACATAGTGTGGGGATGGCAGCCTATAAGAAGGAAGACCCAAGCCATTTAAAGAGCAAAGCAAGCAGCTGAAAACCAGTACAAACCATAAGAGAAACAGATAAACATGAGGTATGGTAAGCAAATCCTAAAGATCCACAGAGCTGGAATGTTTGGAGAGATGGACTATTGGCATGCAATGACTACAGAAGATCAGACCAAAGACTAGTAATGTTTCCAAACTCAGAGGAATCCAGGGCACAGGAGGAGAAATCAATGGTGAACATCCTTCATATTTCATGTTCTCTTAAGGAGTTTTTGGCAGACACTGAACTACAAGATGCAAGCACTTCAGTGCCTGACTGCTGGGTAGGCCACTCTGATATAAGCATCTTAATGATTTTAAGCAAGTGGATACAGGAGCATAAAATCACTTCTGCTTATGTTTTGTTTCATGCCTATTCTCCTTATGGTCTCATGTTAAGATTTGCTACTTGCTTGTTGCAGTATTGTAACATTATTTGTTGCATGCAAAACCTTAATTTTGACTGTTCAATGTGCATATGAACATGTTATTTTGCAAAAATCTTCTCTTGCCAGAGGTCAAAGTAAAGCTGGTTTTTCTAGCCATCTAGTTAGATGACTGCAAGACTTAGCACTCTATGTTTTCCAGTAACTCTAGAAAGCCATACTATTTTTCTAAGTGTGCAGCATTTGAAATTCTGTTATGACTGTAACTATTAAGAGACAAATCTGGGGAGTGATCTTTGATACAAAAGCACCTTGTCTAGTTTTCTTGTTTTCTTCCAAAGCAATTGACTATTCATTTGACAAGTTTTCATTACCAAAAGGGATGAAATTTTTTCATTTCTTCATCTCTTTGAATAGTAGTTTAAAGACAAAATAACTCTCATCAGGTTATTTGGCACACCAGCTTTTAGGCAGCTGCTTGTTCAAGATGGCTTATTTTAAATTTGTGTAGGAAAATACTGTGTTCTTAGAATTGGTCAACTCTTAGTGGCAGAACTGGGCTTCTTTGAGTTGGCAGTGTTGTGTCTGCTTTGTCCTACAGACAAATGAAATGCTGCATTATTTTGCAGGGGAAAGAATAATGTTTCCCTGCATCTGGGTCTAAAGCAATCTTTGCTATAATAACTTTTTCCAAGATAAATCCAACCACCACCAGCACCACAACAACTACAATAATAATAATGTGTAGAACATTTCATCTACAGACATTACTCATGTGGTTTTTTTGGGAGTCTGCTGTGGTAGGTAAACTGTAACACAAAAATAGTCATTCCAAGAAACAGCACCTTATCTATAAAAAGATTTCTAGATAAATTTCTTCTGTTCCCATGTATACTACCCAGTCCTCACACATATACTTTGCATTTATACTGCATTCTTTTATGCTCAGCTTGGTTATTTCAGCTTTGTCAAAGGCCCTTGGGTGGGCAAGGGGTCATGACCATACTGAGCTGACCTGGAAGTTCACTGACCCATGTAGTTTATGCAGTAAAAACAGAGAGTCTGTGGGAAAACAGGTGCCTACATGCTTTTCTCACATTCAGAATACAGTTGCAGATGTGAAAGAATGTAGGTTCAGCTCCAGCTTTGAAAGGCTATGGGTGATTTTGGTTCTCCTCAACAATTTATGTTTTCTTTTTGGAAGTGAGGTCTCCAAATTAGGTCTCAGTTACTTCCTCTGTCTCAGCTGAAATGTTGCAGAGTGCACAAGGCTTTTCTGCTCCATCTGGCCACTTGAAAGCCTTTGTGCAGAGGTAAAAACTCTGTGTGTCCTTACACTTTGTACTGTGAACTTCTGTCAAGATCCAACTTGTCTAACCTTGTCGTGAAAAACTATGGTGCTCATACAGCTCTGGCCTTGAAATACCTGTGCCAGGAGAAAATCAGATGCTCTCTCTTGCCTGTCTTTATAATAATCAGTCAATGCTATGCTCAGGGATAATTTCTAACATTGTGAACACACTGCTTTGCTGGCTTTTTTTAAGATGATCGAACTATTGGTCTGGGCTTGTTTTGTTGTTTGTTTGTTTTTTTGTAGAAGATAGTTTTTAAAATTTTCTTCTGGTACACAGAATAAAAGCCCTGTAGTCTAAACAGGGTTTATTTGTATGTATCAGCCACTGTCCTTCAGAACCAGACCAGTATTCACCTTGTTCAGAAATCTCAGTAAAATTCACTGGACTTCATTGCTATGGGTATTCTCCCCTCCTCTCATTTTAGCTTGTCATATTGAATCAGTTTTGCCACAGTTTTTCAGGTGTCTGTAAGATCATACTTGTCCACAGTGAGAGAGAATCTTGCATGCTTTGATGCAAAGCACACAAGAGTTTGAATGAGAGTTTTTTTTTTTCAGATAAAAGGAAGACACTATGCTGCATGCAAATGCCTTGCTTGTCCTGCAGCGCTTTGGTTGCTTTTAAAATAGCATTGTGGGTTCTGAGCTCTAAACTTCCCTGCTCTAGGCAAACCTCAGAACTGCTCTTAGGGATCTGTCCTCTGGCCAGCCTTCTATGACAAGAGTTAAAAGATAGTTCACAGTCATTAATTTGACAGCCAAAAGAACAAATAACAAGCCAACATGTGCAGAGAATATAGGGATTTTTTTTTTTTAATGGACTCCACACAAATGTAGTAAAAGGAGGTAGGCTTAAAACCTTCCTGTCACAATCCTGCTGCAGTGACAAAATATTATAAGATCCTAAATTCTCCTTGACACATATTTTGTCACATGTATAACAATACATACAATAACATACAGGCCTGAAAGGGGAAAGGAAAGCTGGAAGGTGGTATAGTCAACCTTAGAAACATTTATGTTCCTCTTAAATGAAGGGAAATACCCAGTAATAATTGGTATACCCAGATATGTCTAGATTGTCAGCAGGAACAGAATAGGTGTTTACTTTAATATGATACCCACACAAAATTCTTAAATGTAATCAAGCAATTTCAAATGCTTAGATTAAGACTAGAAATCAACCATGGGACTTGTAATGTTCTTTATCTGGGAAAGCTACTTGCTCTAACCACCATTCAAATGTGGTGTCTGCAACAGCTACAATGGCAACTGTTTTGTAGGTGTCACTTGCAGGAAACTGTAATGGTCCAGATCCATGTGCTTTTCTGAACATGTTGAAAGTCATGGGAAGCACATACATGTTATCTACCAGCAGAGTACATCATAGTGACCTGAGTTCAATTAATTTAATCTTGTATTATAAGCAATCCTAACCATTAGGCATGTCAGCAACCCATAACATTAGGGTACCTCTGAGGAGAGGGAAGTGCTGAAAAATTCTGCATCTTATTCTTTTCTCCTTAAACACTTAACCTGCCATTCTACTGCACTGAAAGAATTGCATCACCACTCAATAATCCATGGTCTAAACTCATCTGTGCTGTTTGATAGCTCAGGCATTAAACATGCAGATGATTGCTAGTGTCAAGGTTTGCTCAAAGTTTGCTCTGCTTTTTATACCCAGGGCAGAGATGACTCCAAGGGTGGTGGGTTGAAGAGTAGTCATGCTGTGATCTTGAACTAATGAAGTATGGGACATGGCAAGAGTCTGATTTTGATTTAGTCATGAATTTTGAAAAGTGTCATTCTTGTGCATTGATTGGCAATTGGGAAACAGATCAAGTTACCTACAACAAACTTTGATATTAGCATTTTTTCATAATAACATTAATTCAGGAAAACTGTTATCCCCATGTCTGCCCTGTGCTAGCAACTGCTATCTGAAATTACTGTTTTATATCCCCCATAAATTTTCTACATAGAGGGAAGGAGGAGGATGAACATTCTTTTAGGCCTGTTTTGCACCTTATTCCCAGCTGTAGAATGACCTTCACTACAAGAACACTTGGCAAATAAGCAATGCCATGTTTACTTACTGTCCAAATAATATCTGTGGAGGTGGTTGCTGGCTAGAAGGCTCAAAGCATTCAAATAAAAGCAATTAACAAAATCAGTATTTCAAGACAGGTAGGAAAATCGGCTTTCTAATTTTGTGAAGCTTTTTGGATTGCCTTTTAAGCACATAGCCTGTAAATGCAGATATTATTGTTTCCCTACTACATACCCAAATCCAAAGGAAGGCATTTTCCTAGGGGCTCTTCCTTCAATGCAAAGAAGGAATCTTGTGGCAATGTACTGGGCAAGGACTTCTTGAGTATGCAGTCAGCTTTTACACTGATTGTGAATTTTGACGGACTGCCACATCTCTGCCTTGCACACAGAAAGCAGGACTTACTTGTTACTCACTCTCTTTTTGAGTTAGGCTGCTTGACAGGGAATTTTCTGTAGCAGCAGAACAGTGGGCTGACTGCTGTGTACAGCTTCTAGCCCTGCTGTTGTCGCCTTGCAGAACAAAAGCTGGTATTACACGTTGAATTGAAACCTTGTAATCTCTCTGCTTTGAAGAGGAATTTGGGCGTGAAGCCCTTGTCCTGTGCTCCCAAAACATCTCAAGGACCTGCTGCTGTTTTGTATAAATATAGTAAGGGCCAGTCATGAAACTGATGTTAATATTCATACTACATTCTTTGTTTTGAAACCTTTTATTTTTCACTTAGACTGTTGTGTGATGTTTTAAAGTGCCAAAGCCTGGAACAAAGCTAACTTTTGTTGAGTAAAAACGTAACTGATTTCTTAGAACTTTGGAAATGTTTAATAAAGTCAGATTGTAAAGAAAATACATGACACAGACTCTGCGCACTGCTGAGAATCTTAGCACAGAACTAAATCAGTGCTCTGCTGCATTTTGCTTCAGGTTTGCATAAATAAGTTTCCCCGTATATTAAGCCCAGAAAGATGCACCCTGCACATGCAATGCAAAACAAAAGTAATATTTGGATCCATAGCTGAAGAGAACTGTTTGAAGGGAAAGAGGTAATCAGAACTGAGACAGTGAAGAAGATGGATATAGTAGGATTTAATTTCATAATTGAACTTCAACTGTATTCAAAAATGTTAATAATAGACCTGATCTTACCTTAAACAGCATGACCCTACCTTATCACAACTTCTTACCAGGACTTGTACTATTCCCCACAGGATGTGAATTCTCATATTAAAATACTTTATAAGAATACTTTATAGCACACAAAATTTAAACCAGCAACATGAATAAATTTACATTTTTATCCATCTGACCTTCCTTTTGCTGTGGCATACATAAATGGCCTGGCTTCAGGGCAAGCTACAACAAGTAGTGATTGGATCTAATGTTGTGTCATGGCACCTGGAAACAGAGCAAGAGAAGCAATAGAGTTTTTTGGTGTTAAGTCTCTGACCTGGTTAAGACTTTTTTTCTTTAATGTCTCAGTCTCTGACGAAGACTGCCTTAGATTAGCTATAGTTCAGCTAACCTGAAATAAGAGGCTGATAATGAGGCAGAAGAAATTCTGGTTAGCAGAATGCTTCTGCTTTCTGTGCATCTGCCTTCAGTGTCCTGGGCAAGTGTATTATTGTGTAGCTCAAACCTTGGAAATTTCTTCTTTAAATATTAAATGTCCAATTTTTAGAACCATATCAGGTTCCATTCTATGAGCCTTACTCAGCTTTTGTTCTTAAGGTGGCTATGTAATTCGTAAGTATGTAATTTAATTATCAGTTATCAGGCTATCTTGTTCATAAACTGGATGCTTTCCTATTTTCTCATGTTTCAGTATGTTTCTCAGGGTTTCAGTAGCCATAGACTTACTACATATGATAATAGAATCATTTTCTCAGTAGAATTCTGTCTCATGAAAAATTGCTGTCTTGTGAAGTTCTATATTTTGCTCTTCTGGAGAACAACTCACCCAAGAACAAGCTAAGCATTGCTCTGTTTTTGACAATGGATGAGATCAGTGCCTGATGGGTAACACAGACAATAAAAAATAGAAAATGCAGATTAGACACTAAAAGCAGCCCGGGGATATTGTTTAGTATTTTAATGCAATGTGGTTTCCTAGCAATCAAGCTATATTTACTAACAGTCTCCAAATATTGAGCACACTCTTTCTGAAAAAAGGTGTTACAAGCTAAGAAGTTCAAACATTCTTTTTCCAGGTTATGTATGAAGAAGAAAAGGTTTGTTTTTGAGATCAAATGAGCTTTTACCACATACTGATGAAGAAGGTAGAGAACAAGCTAAGCAACTAGTTGAAACTTCGAGCTGCCTGGGAAAGTCTGATTGTGAAACTTATGCATAACTTTCAGCCATACAATTATCTGACACTACTCTTACTCTGAAAGAGAGCATGATGTTTGAATTAGTGAGTTGAACTTCTGGCAGAGATACGTGTCCTATTTTTAAATAGTTCTGTATTTGGAAACTTCGTAAGCCACTGAACTGTTTTGAACTTCTGGTTTATGAAAAGATATGCAGTGCAGTCCTGGTGTGGGGAAAAGTACCTGCTCAGCACCCACCACTTAGTCCCTTTGATCAGGGAGTAGTATCTTAAGTATCTTACCCAGTTCCTGGGTAGTATCTTAACCTTCTCACAAACAGAGTGGAAGTCCTGCTGTCAGTTTAAATGGATACAGAGAACAAGTCTTTATAGCAGCACGACTTCAGAAGTTCCTTCTTTTTACTCTGTGAAATATGGAACTGGAAATGCTCTTGGTGATGGTGGTTGGTGGATTCTAACTGCAAGTTATTAACAGATAGTGATGAATAGTTGTTCTCTTTCTTTCAGTTGAACTCCTTGAAGCTCCTGAATGAAAGATGGATTTGGTGCTAATTTGTCCTGTGCTAAAAGCCTACAATCAAATGCGCATTCTACAGTCAGTTGAGGTCCTTTGGTTTCTCCACTAAGAGAAGAATTTCTGCACATACATGAACTCTGACATTCGGAATAGTGATTTTATATTTTTCTCTATTCAGGAGTTGCCACTCTGCCCAAGATGATGTAGAGAAATTGGCACAACTTTTGATTGACTGAGCAGCAACCTGCTAGCACTCCTGGTGAGTCTGGCTTGGAGGACCAATGTTTGATTTCACAACAATACAGTTCATTTTAATAAGAAGATATATATATATATATAGGTTTATTCCTATCAGAGAAGAAAATATTTCACAAAACACCGATGATTTAAAATATTTGCCTTACATAGTTTCTTTCTGTTTACTTGGAGCTCCTAATAAATCTAGGTTTTCTGGATGACTTGAGGCAGGGTAAGGGACTATCACTTGTACTTTAAGCTATCTAGTGGTTGCTAATAGAAACTGTTCATCTGATTCCCTCTGGCCCTTGGAATTGCAGTAATCATGGCTGAGTTTGCTACATCATTCCCAAGTGACTATCTTGTACATGAATAAGCTAGAGAAACAAGATCTTTTGAATGCAAGTTCAAAGATGAGGTCATAAGCTCATCCCTCTTTCTTATCCCTTTTAAACATGTGCTTAAACGTCTGTGGGTTTGCTTCTTCTGTAAAGATTAGTTTAGTGTCAGTACCCTAAAGGTTCACTGATGTGCATTGTTATTCCTGCAACTAACCCAGTTATTTTTTACTGAGATTTGCTGTGCAAGGAGAAAGGAGAGAAGGGATTGTAACATAAAGTGCCATAGGAAGAAGAGGCTACTTATAAAAGCTAGTATGTACTATTGATGTACTTTGGAGCACAATTTCTGAATTCAAGACAAAACAAAAGTGAAAGGAACATGAAAAGAGCAAGGCACAGCTGTGGTTTGACAGGAGAAATTGCTTTTGTTAGTGTGGACATAGTGTATTTTGCTGGTACTACTGTTCTGGCCTTGTGTTGCAGGACTTTATGTCAGGTGTGTGTTAAACCAAAATTTTTGTAGGATCGTCTTCCCTTTCCCACCATTCATTAGAGTTACAGAGTGGTATGAAGCCACAGTGGTATGAAGACAACTTCTAATTTCTGAGAACACATATTTCCCTAAAATATTTTAGGCTGTCAAGAACTGGTCTGTCAGATCTTTGAATTGGAAATGTTTCAGTAGTGCTCAACTGCTCAGCCCAAAGGTGTCTGTGAAGGGTAATGCTGCCACTCCACTCCTATCCCAATGTTTTGCCAAATGGCAACTAAGCTATCATATTAAAGCAACATGAATTCAAGCAGTTCATGAATAGTTTCACAGACAGGATTGTTGCAATACAGCTGTGCTTCCATGCATATTAGATGTGAGATATAATGAAGGAGTTTGAGAACATATTGCCATATTCAGCCAAGTGGAAATTTCATCTTTTCAATACAGCTGACTGCTTGAAATATAACAGGATAGCAAAATAATTTCACTAGTTACAAATATGCTATTTTTGTAGCATTATACCCTCAAACACTAATGCTTTTGATGTCAGATGGTGTTTCCACACCTATCAGAAACACAATTAGAAATAAATTTAATACACACTATGGGTTGTTCAGCATGGTATATCTCACAGAGACACTGATGCAAAACAGAGGACACAGGGAAAAAAGAGTTTAATGTTTTCTAGTGTTGACCTAATTTTGCCTTTTGACTTTCCTAGAAAAGAAGGTTTAGTTTCACAACATCTTTCCCTTGTTATAGCTTTGTCTTTTGCATTTTAATATATAGAATTTTAGAATCATAAATTCATGGAACAACTTATACTAGAAAAGACCCTTAACATCATTGAGTTCAGCTATTAACCCTGCACCGCTACACCATATCCACATCTTTTAAACACTTCAAGGGATGATGACTTCTTTGGAAAGTCTAGTCTAGAGCTCATCAAGCATTTCAGTGAAGAAATTTTCCTAATATCCAATCTAAACCTCCCCTGCTACCACATGAGGCTGTTTCCTCTTGTCCTATTGCTTGTTCCTTGGGGGAAGAGACTGACATCCACCACACTACGACTTCCTTTCAGAGATCAGTGAGGTCCCCCATCAATCTCCTTTCCTCCAGGCTGAACAGCTCTCTCCAGTGCTCCTCAAGAGTTGTGGTCCAGACCCTTCACCTCAATGTGAAGAGAGAGAGGCCCACATCTGGACACAGGATTTGAGATGTGGCCTCCCCAGTGCTGGGTACAGGGGGACAATCCCTGCCCTGCTCCTGCTGCCCACACTATTGCAGGAACAGGCCAGGATGCCATTGGCCTTCTTGGCCACCTGGGCACTGCTGGCTCATGTTCAGCTGCTCTCAGCAGCACCCCCAGGTCCTTTTCCTGTGGCAGCTTTGCAGCCACTCTGCCCCAGCCTGTGGCACTGCCTGGGGTTGTTGTGACCCAAGGGCAGGACCCAGCACTGGCCTTGTTGAGCCTCACACCACTGGCCCTGGGCCATGATCCAGCCTGCCCAGATCCCTCTGCAGAGCCTTCCTGCCCTCCAGCACAGCAACAGTCAACAATCACACCAATGTGGTGTCACCATCAAACTGAGTGAGGCTGCACTCAATTGCACCACACAGATAAATGATAGAGATGTTAAACACATGACATCCCCAAAAAGAGCCCTGGGCAACGCCATTGGTGACTGGCCAACAACTTTAGTTCCATTCACCACCACTCTCTGGGCCTGGCCATGCTGGCAGTTTTTTACCCATCAAGGAGACGATTCATCAAAGCCACAAGCTGATTTTCTATGAGGATTTTGCAGGAGACAGTGTCAAATGCTTTACTGAAGTCTAGATAGACAGCATACATTTTTACCTTATTAACCAATCATGTACTAATAATTTTTTTTGCTATAATATTTAAGATGTCAAGCTATCTCACTAGTTGAATCACAAGTTGAATAGGTTTATCAATACCCCTTGGTGCAGGATAGGGTGGCTGGGTGTTTTGGTTCTCCTCTGCATCACTGTGTTGGTCAGAATTGGAGCAAAATCTCTCAGCACAGCAGGTGTTCCTCATCTCACAGCACCCCTTTGACATTACGGAAAACAAGTCCAGAAAAATAAAACTTCATTTGTCAGATGTAATTATGCCTTGGATAACCAGAAACATGACAGCAATTCCTCAGTGTCTAATGAAAAAATATTACTCACTGCAATTCAGAAAGGTGAAGGCAGTTTTTATTTCATGTCCTCACACTAGATAGCCAACAAACGCTCTCTGCGTGGGGCAATCCATGTAAGTATTTTGTGCTCCTAAAATAGGAGGGTGGGGAAATCCCTTAGGATTTTCTTGGTGCATAGGATTTTCTTGGTGCATAAAACAATGTTATCCTTCAAACTTGGTATTAGCAAGAGCTCAGCAGAGACATGATGCTAAATAATCTGTGTTTCCAAACCAGGGCCCTAGTTCTCTACAGCTTTTGTTGCACTGTTGGCTGTGTAGAAGGGGGTTACTATGCTTTACAGCCTGCCAAGGCACTGCTCTGTTACAAGGCACTGCCCTGCTTCAAACACTTTCTTCAACCAGCCAAGCAGTTGGCTTTATCTTCTGACTCACATTGTCAGCTTTGTGCTTGATCATGAGATTCACAGGCCTGCAACAGAGCTAGGCACCAGCCTTCTGGCAGAAAACTGTTCAAGTAGCACAAACCAGACAGAGGGGTTTTGCATGCCAGTCTCACCAAAAGACAAATAGCTAGTTCCTTTTGTTTTTTGGGGGGGGGGGGGTTGGGTTTGTTTTTTTTTTTGTTTTTGTTTTTGTTTTTGTTTTTTTTTTTGTTTTTTTTAAACACCTGGAACAGCAAAGAAAGCAAGTTTCACTTCAGCATATAACTATTCTGGCTCAGTAAACTAGTTCTCAAAAATATTCCTTACTATGGCTGAAGGTCTGTAAAAAATAACATTGAATACTTTGTTTCATTTATACAGAAAAATACAGTAATAATCATCACCTCTGAGCAGAGTGCAATACACTTTGAAACACAGTGTTATGTCCTCTGACAACATGGGCAGTAGTAAATGAGCAGTGAAAGTGCTTGAAGTGAATGAAGCATCGTCCAAGCTCAAAACACAATCACTCCATGTTATCACAGATTAATTCTGTGGAGGACTCATAGCTGCTGTCATATGTCTCTCTTAATGCAGATGGATTTCTCTCTGATTCTGCAGGCAGACGTGCATCTGTGGGGCTGCATTGACTTCAGCAGGTGCAAGAGATTGCAAGTCCTTTAAAAAAAAACATGAGAAAATGGGTTTTCTCTTTGTATGCATGAGAAACATCTGCTCTTTTGTGTGGTAAGGGACAACACAGAGAATCAATCTGAAAATCAGAGGACAATCAGCACTTCGAAGAACTAGGCTTATAATGAAAATTTACTGGGAATGTTTCTTTCCTTATATCAATGAGGGTAGTGGGGAAGGCAATGGAAGAACAAGAAGTCTGAAAAAATGGAATGCGTATTACTATGTCTTGATTTTTAGAAAACATTCTTTTTCAGATGTTAGTACAGATTTCATTGCTTGTAAATTGCTCTTTCATATGGTTTTATGATTTTTGTGATATGGTTTATAAATAACTGATGAAGTAGTTCAAGGAAAAGCACAACAATTACTTAAAAGGATGCTGTCAAAATGTATGTTACCTTTAAGTATTTTTCCTAGCCTTGAATATTTAATGACTTTATTTTCCCTATTTCTTCCTTGAAAAATAGCTTCACCATTCATCTAGAGAGGTGATTTTTCTAGAAGCAGAGCACATGATCTCAGTTTTCTTAGTATGCATGTATTTTTTAGGATATATGAAATAACGTGCAAAAAGTATGCTTATGTTTTTAGTAGATGCTATAAACCAAACCCTTTCATGCTTTGTGAACTCTTCAAATAATTTTTGAAGATGGCCCACGCCTGGTTTGGATGACATTTCCAGACACTGAAAGTATGTTGGTGCTAAACACAAGTATGGAAAATGGGAAGACATGTAGCCTATTTTTGTGGTACTCCGAAGGAAACCAGTTTCTTTTTCACCATTTCACCATTCTTCATTGCTTTTCCTAGAGGCAGAGTAGGAATCAATACTGGAACACTGTTTACTTAAGTTAAAAATGTATATCATTCATCATTTTGGAGCCGCAATCATGAAATTACAGGGGACAATTTTCTTGCTTCTATTCATAAAAACTCTCTCATCCAGCTTTCAGGTTAAAACTTTACTTGGATTTTCCTCAGTCTACACAGAGGTGTCTTTTGCCTTCTTCGTGATCTTTCCATTGTTTTGGATGCATGATACAAAAATCCACAATCCAACACATGCTCTTGTTTTGTATTTATTTGCTATTTAGTCCACAAGGAAACCTTTTAGACCATGATTCAATCTCTTTTCAAACACTGTTATGTGCCAATAACTTATGTTCCAAAATACCTTGATATTTTAAAATAAATAATTATAATTAAAATTATTCTAAAATCACATGCAAGCTGCTAGGTATTTAGGACAGACAACAGCAACAATAGTTTTTGCTTTATGAAGTGTGGCATGGAGATATTCACTGAGTGATGGCACAGGGTGATTCAGTGAAAGGACAAGGTGTAATGTTTACAGCTGAGTTTTTCTGGATCTGTCTGTTTCCTTACTCTTGTTGAGTTTTATTTGGTTCACAACTTCCTCAAACAGTATGTGCTGTGAGGTGAGTAAAAAGTGACAGTCTTGTTACAGCCATTTAGAGTGAATGGATCTTCTTGCTGTATAAAGCAAAGCTGAAGTAGTAAGATAAGGGAAAATTTGTGCTGTGGAGGAACTGAATCCATATTCTGTCAGAGATATTAAGATAAGACTAATTGCTTTTGGTAAAAGCTCTAGAAGTTTTCAGAGAAATTTACAGCTAAACATGTTTTCTAAAAGATATTTTGACAAATTCTTTTATGCTTTGATATGCCATGTACAATACAGAAATTAGGAAAAGTAGAAATTAAGTAAAATTTATAGAGGAGAAACTTGTAGTTATGAAGTTCCCTGGAAATATTTGTAAAAAGAGAGGTACACAGTTTCTTAGTTTAGATCTATAGATGACTTTATTTGAGTTTGATTCTTTATATTGGCAAGACAGCAAATCCTTTACAATGGTTGGGAACAAATCAAGAATAAATCATAGATTTCCCATGTAGATCTTCCTTAAAAAGTTCTTGCATTGTCAGTTTGTCAGCTTTAGGGAATGTATCTTAGTGATCTAGTTTTGAGATGTGCTCCGTGTGGCTGGTGACTGGAATGCAACTGAATGTTTTAAAGAGCTCTTATAAAGATGGCAAGCAAACAGCTTTCCTACATGATGTGTTAGTCTCTATAGCAACTTTTCAGGGAGGATGTGATCAGTCCAGAGCAAGAAATATCAGCATCTTCACTGTCATACTTTATCATCCTAGAATAACACAAATCTCTGGAAAAGCATACAACTTGGGGTGCTTCAGGCCAGATTCGGTTGCATTGAAACAATTCAGGCTGGGATTCAAAACTCATTGAGGTCAATGGAGAGATTCCTGATCACTTTCTATAACTTTTGAATCAGAGCCTTAAAGATGTTGTTTTGCTGTCAGACACTACTTAGGCAGACCATGAAATGTAAGTGTGTATTTCTCAGAGGAGCTGGAAACCACTGTAACCGGTCCATTCCCTGCAGCCACATTAAGGATTATGCCTGATTGGCAAAACTTCCCAGAACGTTTAATTTTCAAATTAATTTGATGGTCCTGCTCAGCACAGGGTAAACACAGGAGCAAACTGTTCTGCAATATTTATTCACATTTTTAAATGGATTATTGTCAACAGTACTTTTTCTCATTGTTTACCTTTCTGATAAATCATTCTAGTGAACAAGTTTGCAAGCTGGAAGGGATTGCTGATACAGCGAGCCTTAAATTGGTTGCAGTCTGCAGTCTGTTAGCAGTGAAATCCATGCATGCTACAGACAGAGGTGTGGCTGCAGCTGGGGTGGTTATGCACAGGCTGGTTTTGTACTGTCGGCTGTGCTGAGTGGTCTGTTTATCCAGCAAATCACAACACACTGCGTAGCCATTGCAGACTGAGCTGTCTCTGTATCCTAGCAAACATAAGGCTGGCATTGCTTTCTCTAGTGGAGTGACTGGTATAGCTCCCACTTTTGGCAGGTTTTAGTGTGTAGGAAAATGTATCACTTTTAACACCTACTAGTTGCAGAAAATTTATGTATGACAGAGAAAATGCACACCAGCAAATTTTAATGGAGTGCCCAATAGTGGTAGGAAAATTATGAAAGTAGACTGGATGCCTAATTTGTTAATACTTCACTGAATCTACGTTTCTTTATCAGTAAAGATCCTGTAACTTCCATCTCTTAAGAGATTTACCCTTTTTTTTTTCTTTTTTTTTTTTTTTTTTTTACCTTGTCCTTGTTCAGTACAAGGACAGATGCATCTTTCTCTGAAATCTGAAGTTCCAGAAAGTGCCCCTGTGTCAGAGGAGGTCAGGATTTCCCAGAAGCTGCTTATGGCAAAAGAAATGCCTCCTGCAATAAGCTGCCTGTCTGAATTCTGCAGGTAGTATTTCATAAATCCGCTTGGGGGTGGTTAAGGAAACGCCACTCCTGTGCAAAAAAAAAAAAAAAAAATTCTAATAATTTATGGCAGACCCTATTGATCCTGATCCCCGTTGTCCACACTGTTCCCTTGTGTTTCAGGCTGAAAACCAGGCTCCCACTGCAGCTGGACCCCCTCCCTCTTCTCAGCACCTCCCTGCAGTCCCAGCTGTGAGGACTGCCTTGGTCACCAGCCCCCAGTGAAGAGCCACCCCCCCAAGGACTCCATTCTGCAGGAATCTGGGACAGTTCTGCCATTTGCTTCAGCTTTCTTCCTGTCATACATCTGTAGTTGCTTTGGATTTGCACTGACATGCTGCTCCCTGTGGCTTTGTTTTGTATATTCAGCTCCCCACTGGTGGCTGCGGTCCCATCTCCCACCCAAGGGAGGTTCAGGCAGCTCCACACCACCCCCACACTGCTGTGGACCAGGACAGACCACCCGTGGTTTTCAGAAGAGTTAATGAGGCCCTCTGTTCATTCTCCACACAGCTTTTCCCAGCTCAGATTTTCCAGGATACTGAGTTTAACCCCACTCCAAAGCAAAAGCCAAAAGCGAAGCTGATGATGGCTTCAATCCTTGCAGAGCTGGATCTGCTGCAAAGGACAGTGTAACAGGAGAAGCAGGTTCAAGGTGAGCAACAAATTCCCATAAAGAAGCATTCTCTTTCAGAAATTTGGGAGAGGTTCCACCTAATGGAAGGATAAGAGTCCTAAACTTGTGGGAAGCAACCAATTGTTGTATGGAAGAAATGTTTTGAAAATACTTGATTTCATGAAGAAGAGTAAATCTAATCTGACTTTCTAGGAGATTTAATTTTGGTTTTACTCATCTATGCTGAGGCTTTAAGGAGTCTTTTATCCATGTTGATACATATTTACTAAAAGTTGTCTCCATGAAGACAGGAGCAACCTTCTCATACTCCTTTTCTCACCTGTGTTGGAGTGTTGTGAGCACTGAGCAAAACCAGGTGTAAAGTAACACACCTGCCACTCTCCCCATCTTTCAGCAGAAACAGAAAAACCTCAGTTATTTGAATGGACATAGTGCTTTACCATTATACAAACACTAACATCTCTCTATCTTTGTTTCTGAATAAAGAGGGCTGGATTTTATGTATACAGCACAGCTCTGGAAGATCACAGTGGGAGAAGGAGAGAAATCTCTTTTCTTTCATCACTTCTTTGGCATGTTAAACCAACCTTGTCTGGGATTAATTTGAGCCCTGGCTTTGTCTATCTCTTGTATTAACATCCCCAGCAGACCGAAAACCACTTTAATTTAAAAAAGGTCCAGGCTAGTGGTTCTGGAGGCTTTCATTGGAACAACTTTCACCAAGCAGTGATGGAGCTGGGGGCTGGCCCAAGACTTGACTTTGACTTTGCAAGAGACGTCACTCTGGTGCCAGCACCATGCTGGTTGTTGCAGAGCCCCTGTATTACCTACCTCCAGAGCTGCCTTCAAATCAACAATGCTGATTCTTGTGTGTGACTGGAAATACAATGCAGTGGACAGTGACTACAAGACATAGAATTAAACATCTTGGTCTTCTAGCTACTGTCAGTTGGCTGCTGATAAAGTGTATTTTTAAATGCTAACCTTTAGCTGCAACTCCTGGATGTCAAAATTGTTCTTCTTTCCTTTCATTCCTAAAGATGTGCTAGTAGAAAGATCATTATGCCTATAGCAGACTTTTAAAGTCTTTAAAGGCACTTTTAAAAAAAGGCCAGTGAATAGTATTGAATACCAACCATTATCCAGAAAATTTCTTTTCGCCAATGAATTGACGGACCTGGCAATCCATCCCTCCCTCCAGGTTATTCTCTGCTTTGCTAATGTCTGTAGTCTTGCTTGGGTCTAAGTGCAAAAATGCCTGCCTCTGACTTTGACAGTGACTGAATAATGCCAACTATCTGAAAAAAAAGGCTTTTGTGAGTTTGGTTCCACCATTTCTATTCTGAACTAGCTTGTATGTAGATCTACAGGGGCTTTGTGACTGAGAGAAGGAAAAAAGAACTTGGGGATTAAGCTTTAAAATATCAGTGAGAAACTGAATGTGGTCTGTCTTCAGATTATTTCTTCTGTTGAGCTACAGGACCATAAGTAAGTGCTGGTGACACACTTATCTACAACAACCTGAAATAGTTCTGGACAGAAAGTCTATCAGTGGTGCTATTGCAGGGTGGCAGGCAGGACTAAACCTGATCCTAGCCTCTGGCTTGTATCACAATTTCAGTGCATACTGGCTGGGAGTAGGGGAAAGCCCAGGGCTGACAAAATGTAATCTAAGTAAAGTATACAAAGTCAGTGACATGAGATAGTGACACCCAGTAATATGATTGAGACTGGAAGTTTCATCATTACACCCAGCATATTAATTGCCAATATGCACTAACTCCAAAGATACATCTGAAAGATGGCATGAAAATGTGCTAAAAATCAATGACATCAGGATGAAAAGTGCTGGCAGCTGACATAGTAGGCAGAACACCTTCCTGTTGCCTCATTCTCCAAGAGCACAAAAATTGATGTGATTTTTAAAAAGTCTTCTGCTGTGCAGAAGACTATTCAAAAGTAATTCAGTTGCTGTGGCTGTTAATCCACATGATGTCCCAGATGGACAGAGAAGCAAAGTAGTGCCGTGGGGTGAATCACGTGTGTTTTGTAGCTATACATCTTCTCCTCTCTCACCTGACCAGCTGCAAAGCCATGTGATGACATGGTTTGTGGCAAGAAGCCAGGCAGATATGCACTTATTTCAGGCCTTTCAAAGGACTGGATATTAGCTCAGCAAAAGGGCAAGTCCTGGAGAGTGAAGACCCTTGCAACAAGCATTTGTCCCCTTCAGCAAAGCAATGCAGTGAATCACAAGTGAGAAAGGTGCCTTCACTTTGCATGTTATTGTAAACCTGGTGCAGCTGTTTACAGGTGAGAAGGTGTGTGGCTTAGAAATGAAGAAGGGACAAGGAGAAGCAGTCCAAATACAGAAAGCAAAGGAATTGGTGATTTTCTGCCTTCGCTTTCTGGGTGCAGTAACACAGGCACTGAAAGTACTGCTGTAAACAGAACTCATTCATTTGGTGTCTCATGTTGATGAATGCTTAAAAGCTGGTTTAGTTTATTCAGAAGTCCTCATTGTATAGGTCATAAAGTAATCTAAATCTATCATCTTGATACCTCTTATCACATATTCTCTGAAAGATACTAAAATGGCAGATGTCAGAATCCTGAGAGAAAGTAGCAGAGCAAATAGCAGAATCACAGCCTTGGACTTCTGGAGGGCAGAATGTAACCCCTTTAGAGATCTGCTTGGAAAAATCCCATGGGAGACAGCTCTGTAGAGAGCAGGAGTCCAGGAGAGCTACTGGGCTCCAAGTTCAACAATGGTCCCTGCCAACAAGCAGAACCAGAGATTCTGGTGGCAGGAGGCCATGTGGTTGGGCAAGGAGTTCCTAACTTGACACCTCCATAGAAAGGAGGTGCACAGGAGGTGGAAGGAGAGGTAGATGGCCCAGGATTTGTGTGTATATGGACCAGGGATTTGATTGAAAAGAATACAGAAAAGGCAAAGTTGCTCTTTGCCTTCTCTGCCTCAGCCTTCAGGACTCCAGTTGCTGAGAGAAAGGGGAAAGCCCAGGGCAATGTAGACACACCTCTGATGGAAGACCATCGGGTTAGGAAGCATTAAACAAACTAGACTTACACAAATAATGGTGTTGATAATGCCAGAGCTGTTGTTTTGATGCCTGTATGGTTCTGCTTACATAAGATTTGGACTTGATGATCCTTGTGGGTCCCTTCCAACCCAGAATATTCTGTGACTCTGTGAAATCCATGGGTTCTGATGGGAGGCACCAGGTGCTGAGGGAGTTGCCTGATGTTGTTGCCTGTGGAGTCCCTACCAGTGAAGGAATGCAAAGTTCTGCTGGACACAAATCCCAGCAACCTGCTTGAGCTGACCCTTCTGTGAGTAGGGAGGCTGGACTAGTTGTCCTCTGTAATTTTGCTCTCCAGCCTCTCATTTTCTCCTCACTGTTTCATTTTTGTGTGGGGATGGAATTGTGCACTCCTGGGTGTCCCACATGGGTTACATGAGCTGTCTCCTCAGACACTGCCTGCCACATCTGCTGTAATAGCCACTGCCCCAGCTGTTTGGGGTGAAAGGGAAATCCATGTTTCCTTCCATAGAAGTCCTAGGCCTTGACTACTGTAAAGCCAGCAATTACAGAGTTAACCAAGACTGTGAAAGCAGGTTTTTCAGAGCACAGGCTAGCTTTCAGCTTGAAAGCATACTGTAGCTTTGAGGAGAGTTTTTCATTATTGGACAGGATCCAGCATCTCACCATCTATGTTACAGTTTGCTCAAAGGCAGGCAGATTATGAAGAATAGAAGCCACATCTGTGTCAGCTACATTTATCCAATCTGCTTTTTATTTTATCAACTTTGAAAGTAAATCCTAGTCATCACTCAAGCCTGTTTTATACAGATTAGTGCAAATAGTTTGGCACTGACAAAACATAATGTATAAAACTTTTTCCTTCTTGACAACATTTAAAAATTAAATTTCCAGTGGATTTAATTAGAGTTAAAAGCTTTCAGCATTTATTTCAGAACATTATTCAGTGCCTACAAAACTCATTCAAGTAGTTCTGTGTCTCTCCTGCTCATCATTTTTACAACAGGTTATTAAAAAATATTAATACACCATGGTTTGAAATACAGCATGGGTTGGGAAGCTCTGATTTACCTTTGCTCAGGTCAGTGCCATTACTGCCTGTAGGTAAAAGTAGGACACTGGTGTGGATTTGGGGAGTGAGAAGGAATAACAAACAGGAGATGCAGAAAATACAGATCCATAACACATATTCTCCTGTAGCTGAGACCTGCACCAGGCATCACCAGTAACCACAGCATGCAGTACTGTTTACAAAGCAACCAGGCGCTTCTCTGTGATCTCGTTATGCTATTAGCCTAAGCACACATAACCTCAATTGTCTGGAAAGGAGAAACCTTTCATTTCTGATTTAGTTCTGTGGGCACTGGCCATTTGTTCCCATGCCAACATTGGTTAATTGATTTCTTCTATTTTATTTTTTTCAGATCTCCTCACTTTTTGTGCATTTTTATTGAGAAGTCAAAACCTTCTAAGAAAACAAAGGTTTTACTATTCTAAACAAGTCAAAGTAATTTATTTTCCTTCTTCTGAATAATTTTTCCAGTCCTATATCTTCTTCAATTTAGAATCTTTCTTTGCCCAGTGTGCTGAGGAAATGTTGCCAATGCCTTGTATAATGACATTAATATGTTCTTATCTCTACTGGAATTGATTAATGTGTCAGACAGAGAGTTTTTGATCTTCCCAGGTACAGAGGAGTTGCATCTTTGGCACTAATGCACAGCATGTTCAGTTCTGACTTTCTGGGTTCTACATGGAGTACATCTGAAAGCTCTTTTAAAAGCATTCTAGTATTGCTGTCCCCATTTTACAAAAACAGTTCAGATGATGAAATAACTTGCCCAAGGCCACACAGCAGACTGATAGACAAAATAAAGTGAAGACTGTGTATCTTGACAAATTCTTTGTCCTCTAAGATACAGACTGCAAAAATAATTTAGGCCTTTTTAATCTGAGGTTTGGAAGAAATAAAGTCAAATATTGCAGTTAAGGGGAATGGAAGACCTTTTGATAAACCAGAAAGTGGCCCCCATATAAAATTCTGTTGACATTCTATCCACAACACTTTTCAAAAAAACCCCAAGAAACATGCCAGAGCACAGCATTGCTTTGTACTCATGACAGTTTTCATCTGTGGAGTACAGACTATCCTTGCCAGGACAGAAATATTTTGAAGCTTGCAAGGAGACAAGTAGTTGTATTACAGGCTCAAGTAATATTGCATAGCCCTGATTCTGCAAGACTTACATTTTTTACTTTATTCACTATGATTACTAGCAGCTGCTTACAATGGCTTTTCATTAAGTACTCAAATACACGTTTGGAAGATTTAGATCAAAAAGTTGTTGGAAACTGGAACAGTAGAAGCATCTGAATTTGGGACCTCTGTCCCAATCTACTGTCCTCCACCAGATTTCTTAAAATGTTGCCACAGTCACTTCTTTCTGAGACAAAAAGAAAGCCTCTGGGGAAGTAGGTTACTGCTTACATTTTATTGCTTGAAGTAAGGTCTGAAAGAAAAACCTTCACCGAGTTTAGATCTTATTGCAAGTTTATAAATGTTACCCTGATTAAAGAAACACACAAGTGTTGAGGTTGGGAGGTATTGGTGAAGATTGCCCTGTCCAAGCCCCTGCTCGAAGCAGGTCAGCCCTGGCAGCTTGCTGAGAAGTGTGTCAAGTAACACAGGAATATATCCAAGGATGGAGACTCCACAACCTCTCTGGGCAACCTATTTTGGAAAAAACCTCAAGGGTTTTTCTCAAGTTTCTGTGAAGTTTTGATTATTTAATTTTTTGTCATTTTCCTCTTTTTCCTTCAAGGGATGTGACCAAGAGGAGTTTAGCACCATTTATCTTTATTCTCTACCCACCATTCCAGTCTTAACATGGATGTTAGGCGGTGGACAGTTGGACTTCTTGCTGAAGTGCAAAAAAACACTATCCACTTCTCTTTCCATGTTCATCAAGAGAGTCGCCACTTTTCAGAGAGCCATCATGTTGATCAGACTGGATTTCCCCTCCACAAACCCATTCCAAGTACTCCCAGTCACCTTCTTGACTGTAAATGGTTTCTAGGATTACTTGTTCTATCACATCATGGATGAAGGGTACATCCTCTCTTTTAAAATTACTTCTAAACTGTGTGATGTGCACTGAAGGTGATCATACATCACTCTGGATTTTACCACTGATTTTAGAAGACTGTACTACTGAGGGTATAAATAAAGAAAGAAGCAGGGCTTGGAGAACATCAGGCTTCTCCACATCTCTTTTCACCCATGATCACTGCCCACTTCAGCAGTGGAGCCCCATTTTCTCTGGACTTTGTTTTTGCTACTGATTCCTTGTGAAAACCTTCCATGTTGTCATTGCCATATTCAACCACAAATAGCTTTGGCTTTCCTGCACCCATCCTCCCACAGTCACACAGAATTTCTGTAGTTCTCCTGGGCCATCTGCCCCTCCTTCCACCTCCCTTTCTATGTCTATGTCAAATTAGGAGCTCCTTGCCCAACCATGTGGCCTCCTGCCATCTCTGGTTCTGCTTGTTGGCAGGGACCATTGTTGAACTTGGAGCCCAGTAGCTCTCCTCCTCTCTCCAGGACTGTCTCCCATGAGATTTTTCCAAGCAGATCTCTAAAGGGGTTGCATTTTGCCCTCCAGAATGTTGTGATGCCCTCCACAGCTTTGATGCTGCTATTTGCTCTGCAAGTCTCTCAGCTTCCTGGTATCTGCTATCTCATGGTCACTGCAGTCAAGGATGTCACCAAACATCGTATTCCCAACTAGTTCCTTCTGGTTTGTAAGTATCTGGTCCAGTTGGGCATCCTTTTTCATGCTCCTCAATCACCTGTGTCAGAAAGCTGTTATTTACAATTTTATTGGAAATGTCTTGAATATCAGGTCTATTGGTAATAAAAAGTAAGTATACCATACTTCTTTTTGCAGATAATATCATGTAGCTTCAGAGATGTATTTTTTTTTTCCTAACTGAAGAAATGCTGGCCCAAATCTTAAACACTCATCTGTAGTGTTTGCTTAATGCACAAATCAGGAGTATATAGACTTGGATATAGGACTGAGGATTACAGTGACTTACTCCTCTAATGAAAGTGGCACAGATGTCAGGTTTTCCACCTCATCAAGCAGCAGAATGACAGTTCAGACTGTCAGTAAGTTGTCTATTTTAGGAGCAAGACATATATTCTGCTGGACTATGATTTTCAGAAAAAGAGAAACATAGTTTTAAATTTGTGAAAGATTCTTGCTGGACAGATTCGTGAATCTGTAGCAAATTACATTGACTCTAAACTTATAATTTTTACTCTATAAATTTACCATCTCATTATACTACAGTTAAGTAGCTGTTTGTGCTAGGTTTATTTGCTTTTTATGCTTGTAGCTTTGCTACTACTTACAGTGCAACCATGAAGATGTTATTATGCAGTGATAGTCTCTAAAATAGAATTCATTTCTGCTCTACTCCCGACTTAATATTTAACTTGCAGTAGTAGTTTAAGAAATTTGCTTGTGTTCAGTTTGCAACTTTTTCAGAGAGGTGGGGGGAATGATGTGACTGTTTGGTATATTAACAAAATGGAGGAATGGAGGAATGATTTTTCTGCCAATATGTGTTTCATAACTCAGTTTATCTGGGAGAGAAGATGAGGTCTTTTTATTTCAGTCAATGCAAAATCACTAAATGTGATGGGGCATTTACCATTTTTAGCTCTGTACTATTTTACTGTAAGCATCACTACATCTTTTCCAAATCCCTGGCTGGAGAAGGAAATGGCAGAAGGAACATGACTGAAGAAAAGGGGAGACAGCAATGCCATGGGCTTAGAGAATTGTCTTAATGCTATAAAATAGATCCAGTCCTGTGACACTAGGAGCAGTTGCTTGGGGAACAGTCCTTGCTAGTGTTCTTACAAAAACATCTTCCATTCTAGTGGCTGAAATGTTCTGAATCATGGGGGCTGCTGGGGACAATGCAGCTTTTACTGCGGAGTAAGACTTCAAGAAGTATTTTGTTTTTAATTTTACCAGTTTTCCAGTCTTCTTTGGCATGTTGCCAGCCTCTGCTGAAAGTGCAATCAATACTGCGCTTGTTCTTGCAGAGAAGGTGTCGCTTGCTGAGTTTAGAGAAGTATATAACTTCCAACTGCTTTTGTATTACTACACATGTGCAACAAGAGTCCAAAATCTAAGCCCTTTTTCCAAGCAAGTAAGTTATTTAGTATAGAAAAGTTAATCACACTTTCCATTTCCTTAGCTGCAGGTGTATCCATTGTATTAAAACATAGAGCAAAGTCTATGTATTGATAAACCCATTCAACTTGTGAGATAGCTGGACATATTAAATATTCTAGCAAAAACCATTATTAGTAAATGATTGGTTAATAAGGTAAAAATCTAGAATAGGCATCTTGACTTGTGTATGCTGTCTATCTAGACTTCAGTAAAGAATTTGACACCATCCCCCACAGAATCTTCACAGAAAATCAGCTTGTGGCTTTGATGAGTGGTCTCCTTGATGGGTAAAAAACTGCCAGCATGGCCAGGCCCAGAGAGTGGTGGTGAATGGAACTAAATCAAGTTGTTGGCCAGTCACCAATGGTGTTGCCCAGGGCTCTTTTTGGGGATGTCATGTTTAACATCTCTATCAATTATCTGTGTGGTGCAATTGAGTGCAGCCTCACTCAGTTTGATGGTGACACCACATTGGTGTGATCGTTGACTGTTGATGTGCTGGAGGGCAGGAAGGCTCTGCAGAGGGATCTGGGCAGGCTGGAACATGGCCCAGGGCCAGTGGTGTGAGGCTCAACAAGGCCAGTGCTGGATCCTGCCCTTGGGTCACAACAACCCCAGGCAGTGCCACAGGCTGGGGCAGAGTGGCTGCAAAGCTGCCACAGGAAAAGGACCTGGGGGTGCTGCTGAGAGCAGCTGAACATGAGCCAGCAGTGCCCAGGTGGCCAAGAAGGCCAATGGCATCCTGGCCTGTCCCAGCAATAGTGTGGGCAGCAGGAGCAGGACAGGGATTGTCCCCCTGTACTCAGCACTGGGGAGGGCACAGCTCAAATCCTGTGTTCAGTTCTGGGCCCCTCAGTTTAAAACAGACACTGAGTTCCTGGAGCATGTCCAGAGAAGGGTAACACAGCTCATGAAAGCTTTAGAATGTGTCACATGAGGCCTCTGAAGGAGCTATTTTACTTTATAGAGAAAAGGAAGCTCAGGGTGCACCTCATTGCTCTCTACTGCTGCCTCAAAGGAGGTTGCAATGAAGTGAGGACTGACCTCTTCTGCTGTGCTTACAGTGAAAGAACAAGAGGAAATGACCTTAAGATGAGATAGGGGAAATTCTGATATTAGAAATTTTTTTTCTCTGTAGGGGTGGGCAAGCATTATATTAGGGTGCCCAGGGAGATGTTAGAGTAACCATCCCTGCAAGTATTCAACAGGCATTTGGATCTGGTGATGTATTTTAGTGGTTTAGGGGTGACAGGGGTACTGCTGGGTGGATGACTGGACTGGATGATCTTCAAGGTCTCTTCCAGCCTTGATGATTTTGTGATTTAAATAATGTTTTAGTGTTTTCATGAAGAGGAAAGTGGCAGTGAGTGAACAACAAATGGAATGTAAGGATGACTTGTATGTTAAGCCTTTACTATTCAAGGTATGAAAATAAAACAGAATTACACTGTTCCTATAATGTCAGGGAATTGCTTGTTTACCTGCATTTACCTGCTGCAGTGTTGAGGCTGAAACTCTCAGCTATAGGAAATTCTTCAGAAGTTGGTTTTACATGTAAAATCTCATGGGAATATGAATCAGCCACCACCATGCTAAAGTGTGTCTCTTCTTTCCCTGTTTGTTGTGGTTTTAGTCAACTCCTGGTATGCATTACAGAATTTGTATGGAGATGGGAAATACACAGAAAACAAAGCATACAGCCATTTTCTTCAGGACTTCTGGAAATTAAAGCTATGTACAGGCTACAGTATGTACAGATGAGAAACTGATATCTCTTGTCACTATGCTCTTGGTTCTGCCTGTGTAAAGGTTAAAATCTGTGCTGTCTTTCTCTGTACAGCAGAGATATCCCATGATAAAGCTCTTAAGAGTGCCTCATCACTTGGTTTCACAGATCCACAGATTTATCAGTGGTGTCAGAGGGGAGGAGAAGGTGAATTTCATGCATGCTCTTAACACATTATTCAAGGTCAAGATTCATCCAGGCTTAGCCCTCTCTAACATACTAAATTCTGTAGCCAAGAATGCAACTGAAAGCAGCCAGGCAACTGCAGTCAGTAAATATTTCCCTGTGTTTTGATAGAAGCTCTGTCCTCAGCTCTCCTAACTGGTACCATCCCACATAGCAATGAGATCTCACTGCCATGGATGCATGGAGCATGACAGAGTGCTCAATAAAATACTTTTTACCTCTTTCTCTGAGAGATGGATAACTTCAATGCCTCAATGCAAGTATCCCCGTCTAGTGACATTTAATATGACCTTAGTGCTGAGCAAGCAGCAGGCATGGATGAGCACTGTATGAAAGCATCTTTACATCTTGTAAAACAAGAAGTGCAGAATTAGCCCTACTGTGAGTATGGACGGGTGTGCAAGTTTCTAGAAGAGATTTCTAGACAGAGGTGAAGTTAAATAGCCAACATTTTAAAAAACCTTTTAAAAGCAGTTTTTGAAAGGACAGTTTTGGCACAAAGTTCTGAACTGGAGACGTATCTTCTCTATAAAAGTAAAACAAATAATTGATGAGTTTTACTAATTATTTGCACTGCATCCAGTTTTTACAGCAGGCAGAACTGTCTAAGAAGTGATAGGCACCTAACAGGTAAAGTCCATTTGACTCCCGGATAACAATAGTTTTTGGAAATTGGAGTTGGACTTGATGGAATTGGTCTCAATATGGACTTGAGGATCCTTATGGGTCTCTTTCAACTTGAGATGTTCTATGATTCTAAAAGCAAACAAAGGGAAGGAAATTTCATTGTAGAACAAGTACAGTCAGGAAATGAAGCACAAGGCAGTGTTTTGCATTGCTGTTTTCCTTGGTTTGTACTTTAAGCAAGTCTGTGCTTGTTTTTAGATAAATTCTGATCCAAGCCTTTGGAAAACCTTTTCCTAGAACATGGAATTTCCTCTTGGAGTACATTGGATCTGGAGGCCGGAATACAAGAATTTGCATTTTGGCTTTGCAGTCTTCATATTAATTTCAAACAAGATGACTAAATGAAGAGGAATACAAGTTTCAGAGTTCTTAGCTTGAACTTAACATGCAGATAATGTATGGGGTGTTTGAGGCTGCTCAGTTCAGTTCTGTTTTCAGTTCAGTTTTCACCAAGGATACATGAACTTGAACAGATAATTTTATTTTTTTACTTAACCAAAGTACTTTTGTCAATTATAAGTGTCTTTATGAAATGTAATCAAACGTAAGTGCTTTCTGGATTAAAATTTCCCATCCTATTCTCTGACCACATTGCACATCTTCTATTGTCCTCCATGAGTGCAGAGGATCTCTGCACTTTCTGCCAAGGTTAGCTGGGTGGGTTGTGCAAGTCAGGTTAGATGGAGCATTTCTGCTGGTTATTCTTTAATTATAACCTCCAACATGTCCGTGTTTCAGAGAAGAAAGTTACAGTTATTCTGTCTTGGAAAAGAGAGAGTCATAGAAACTGAAGCTATGTTTCAGATTTTTGGTTTTTTTCCCCATCAATAGATAATATAAAACCCCAAAAATATAGGTATAGTGTATGTTCCCTAGCACTAAAAGTGTTCTTCATCCCAAGTAATCATCCTACATAAATCATTTGACATTCATTTTTGTGCTCCCAATGAAGCATGACATCCCTCAATCATTTTGGTTCTAGTCTTTTCAGATGTATCAATAAAAAGTTGATGAAATATTTTCAAGATAAAAGAAAAGATAGGATACATTAAGATACTTCTGTAACCTTGCTTGTCTATTACCAGCACACACTGCATAGCGGCATATTACCAGACCATTTTAGCAACTTACCCAAATTTTAACAAAGCTTCTGCAGACTTTGTCTTGTCACTCATTATTTCTCCAAATACTTTTCAACACCTTACAGTCCAGTTTAGCCTTCTGTTTTTTCTGTATTCCACATAACCCAGATAGAGCAGCACCCATAATGTCTCAGGTTGGATATCCACACCAAACTGGAACAGGCTGATCTTTCCCTGCTTTTTCTACTAGGCTCAAAGAACTTCAGGACAAAACAATACTGGTTTAATTTAGATGTGACTGAACTATTAAATGTAGCACAGCAGTTACACTTTATCATTATTAATTGCATCTATGAGGCAAACATTGAAGAGAAATGGTGGTTCTTGTGCTACCAAAGTTACATTTGCACTTGTCTCATCACCATCAGTCTGTGCACTATCACTATAGGCTGTGCAAAATTTTCACAAGGGATCCCTTTGCTCTCCTCCACATTTGGAAGTTTTCTGGACCCAGCCACATCCACATGTGACCTGGTGCTTCAATAAGAAAGTTAGACCTTACCTCAGAAGGCAACTGAGTGCCTTCCAGATGCGTTTCTGCCCTAGGATAAAACTGTCAGAACATGATGTCAGTGGATGGAGATTTTCTGATTGTTAGTTACTGCTTCTCTCAACAGACATCACCTTTAGGTTTTCTGTTGCACAGACTATGGAAAAGCTGCTTGGTCTGGCTTCATGCTGTAGTAATTGCTCCCTTGAGCAAAACTAGCAGATAGCTGCAGTATGCTGGAGATTTGTTTAAGTACTTTCTGCCTCCAAATATGAGGAAAGCTATGTTCATTGTGATCATGAGGACACAGACAAAAAATATATTGAATATGTTATTAAGGAAGAACCTGTGCACATTACTGTAACAGGAATTACATTAAAGATAACAAATAAGTAAAGTAAACAAAGTTTAAGTTCTCTGTTATCTGTTCACTGGAGATTGTTTGAGCTCAGTATTACACAGAAGTGCTGAATTACTGGGAAGAGTAAAAACCCAAACCAAATCACCTCTGCAGAACAAGGTAATATCTGAAAAATATGTTCAGACAATCTCTAAAAAATGAAGCTTCAGACTACAAGGAAAAAAGAAATCTGTAATAATTGTATAATGTAAAGAAGTGAAGAACGCCTTACAGACATTTCAGACTAGTGCAAACAAAGATCATGCAGGGTAGGTCTGTACCTCAAGTCTGCCTTGACTTACACATTGTAAAACCAGGACTCAGAAGGAATGAGTACTAAAAACTACATTTTAAGAGAAAAATCATCAACAGTAGGAAAAGAAAGGAGTTTTTCTCTAGAGCAACTAATATACAATAATAAAGTGTGGAGAGCAAGCTACATGTTCTTTTTAAGTCAGCTTTTATTTGCAGTCCATAAGGCCAAATTTTTGTTGCTTAAGAGTAGCATGTCACCTAAGTAAAGACAGAAGATAGTATCCAATATCTTATTCACTGTAGCCTTCTTTAAGAGAACACACACTTTATTTGCTTGATAGACACCTTGTGGCTGATACAGCTAAGCGATGAAATGTTTCCCAGATGTCTTAGTGATGTCCCTGTGTCACCAAAGCCTATGTGCTGCAACTTCCCCTAAAGTCATCAGGACCAGGTTAATTGTAAATTATTATAAATATGTCCCAGAATATTTTCTTTTTCTACTAAATGTTCAAATTTCTCCAGAATTTTTTGTATATTAAGATTTCTGGAGGTAGTGATGAAGTTCCTATACATTCAGTTTATGTTATTAATAGCTTGAGAAGTGAATGGATGATTGAAATTTAGCAAACTCATGAAAGATTGTATTCTTTTCTCCATCTTTGATATCTCACTACCTGCAATTGGATAGATCTCGACAGCTACAGAAGACCTTTCACATGAATAAATCTAGGCCAAATTTTTCAATAAAGCAATCCCTGAAATAATTTTGGCAATGTAATAAGAGGATTATCTACTCCAGTAACCTCCTTTCAGCTTTTTGTGCAGAAATTAGGGAGCCTGGATTTTTTTCCTAGCCTTCCTAACTACTTTGAAATATGACATCAAATTGCTGAGTTATTTAATAGTTCAAGGATACTTAGACCCAGTCAAATTTCATATTAATCCATAATTATACTTTGGATCTTTCCAGTTTTGTCCCACAGAAAAGTTCAGTCTTGAACTTTGCAGTGTTACAGTGATATTCACAATAAAATTTTTCTGGATTGTTCTTCTGCTCTGTGAAAAAAATCAGAGTGTAAAGCATTAGACTAGCATGAGAAAGAACATGTTTTAATGAAATTCTTAAACAAAAACAAAAGAAAAAAAAAAAGAAAAGAAAAATAGCAGTAAGTCCACCTTCAAAAACTATTTTGGTGGTTCTCAGCACTGACAGTCACACATGTCTATCAGTATGGGTCTGAATCCCATTTTCAAGAAGTCTTTAACTCTCCAGGGAGAATTTGACCACTAAACTTGGCCATAGATATTGGTCTTGTTACTGAAAGATAATCTCCTCAAGAGGCATTCAGAAGGTCTGAATAAATGCTTGGAGTGGTAAACCATGGAATGGGTCAAACAACATGCACAGAAACTGCTGTACAATTTATAGAATTTACACCTGATGAATTCAGTGAGGATTATATGAGTGGAAGTATTTGATATTAGCGAGTGTTAGCAGAAAACATGTTTCTATGCCAAGTCCAAGAAGCATCAGATCCATGGCATTTTATGTGATTAAAACATACTTCCTCCAAGTAATATTGAGAAACAAAGCCACAGAAAACAGAAGGGTCACCCAAAGGACTTGGGGTTTTTTCCATGATAGCTTCTTCTCCAAAGGCTCTCTGGCCGTTTGCACAGACCTTGACAGGTTCAGCCCCTACAGCAGCTTCTGTTGTGTACTGACCTTTTAACTGTGCCTCTCTGTACTCTTTGACAGCCCTGCTACTCCAGTGAATAAAAGAAAGATCTCAGACCTAGATTTATGTGAAATGCTGGTGCTTATTTCACTGGCACAGGTGTTGTTTTGCATGGACTCAGTGCTTTCTGATAGAAAAAGAGAGAATAATTATATGCTGGTCCTCTCTGTGTAGAAATGTTTGAGTGGTGGCATACATGAGATTTATGTTGCATGTTACTCTCTGCTAAAGATAGAACCATTCCCTTAATGCCATAGTTTTCAGCTCCATAGTTTAGTCAGTGTGCTATAACTTCATTAACTTCATTTAGCACCCCTGTCTTCTACCATTTCCCATATAACATGGTAATCTGAGCATCCCTTTAAGTCAGATGTACAGTGTATGCCCCTTATCATCCAGTCAATAACTAGAGTAATATATAGAGTACTGTGCTTTTTATCATTATTTTTTTGTAATTGCAAGGAAAAGGTTAGTAGCTGAAAAAAACAGCACACTAAAATAGCATTAGAAGACCAGCAGTTCTGTCTAGTTTGCTTTTACCAGATTTGCTCTACACTGGAGGCATAGTTTTGTTGCTCTGAATGTTTTGCATTGTATTTCCAGACATAGGTTCATGAAATAAAAAAAGAACTTAAGCATTTGCTGCCGTCAACAAAAATACTAATGAATTTGAGCAAAGATACTCAGTAGGGATTTATAACCTACTGACAAGTAACCACTTGAATTATGACGAAGAATTAATCTTATTACTAAGGATGCAAAGGGAAGAGGGGACACAGGGGAGGACACGTGGAAAGGATAAGGGATTCAAAGATCTTGATTCACTGGTTTGTGTACTGTGTCTAGAGAAAGTCTGCTGCCAAGTTTTGTGAACAGCCATTCAAACAACCTCCAGAGTGTTCCCTTGCTAATATTTTAAGAATGTTTAAGTCAAGCAAGTAACCAAGGAGGTCTGAACAATAGAAAAGAAGGACTACATTGTGCAGCCATGGAACTGGGATGCAAGACTGTAGAATCCCCTTCACTGATCTCACCCAGATGTGCTGGAAGTCTCCAGCAGAGCAGATGGGTGCAGTTCATCTACGTGCCGAGTTTAACTCTTCACTGACTACTGTCCTGTGTATGGTTTTAAATCTTTTATTATTCTCAGTAAGAGAATAATAAAGCAAGGAATAAACAGAGGTTTGGTCCCAGTAGAAGTGTAGAAGATAAGGAGATCTGATGTTTTTGTCACAAACACTGGTAAATTGTGGAGCCAGCCAAGAATTGTTGGTAATAACAAATTGCAAGAAAGAAAAATACGCGGCTGGAGAAGTGGTCATGTGGAGATAGAGCAGCACATTCCTGGGACAAACATCCTTGTTATGGCTCCTACAGATAAGCATGGGTACAGGGACAACTCAAGTGCAGGAATGAAACAGAGAAATGAGAATGGACTGTAGCAGGGGGAATAAAGAATTCCAGAAAGGTCTGAAAGAATGAACTGTGCATGATGACTAATTTTAGAAAACAGGAAACTAAGCTCCAGGATGGGGAAAACCTGTCTATAAAAAGGTATTTTTAACAAGCCTGCGTGATGCTTCTGGGAGCCTGGACATAGGTCAGAAACATTTACTAATGAAATCTGTGTGCTTTTGTGGCCCTCTGATTTTTTGTTGTTTCTTTTGACCATGAGAATCTGTGAATCTTGGGTGCTCTTTCCCCTTAAGGGTGGGATGCCATAGCCGGCTGCCTTAAAGAAGGGAATGTAGGTTAGCAAATAGTCACAAAAATCACACCTTGACCTTTGAAGGTCACCTGCAAAGTGCTGCCTCCTAAAATGCTGCCCCACAATCCAGCAGCTGTGGATCCTGCCTCTACAGCATGCAGCCTTTTAGGAGGTGTTACACTAAGGCATCAAATATAAAAATTTTGGGAAGAACAAGATGGATTTCTATTTACCAATGTGCTCTTCATGGAGCAATATTTAAAATACTCATGACATAGAAAAGCAGCTTGCAACATTTGTACTTGTCAGCAATTTTCAGTAAAGCTGTTTAGTGATAAAGACTGTCAGAACTAGCTGAGGCCCTAAACTAGTCTAAGTCTATGCATGTTTTGTTTCTTCAGGTAGACTGGGATAACTCATTCTATTTCACAATGCAGGTAGATTTTTGGATAAAAAAAACTGAAGTGCTATAGGGTAACATTTCTAACTCAGCCATTATTTCCATCTAGTTAAGTAAATTCTCAATTTTGAATCTGTTTAATTTGAGCTGCTCCTTATTTCTGGTACAAAAAGCACACACATAAAAACTAACAAACGAACAACAAAACAAAAACCACATCCACAATTGCTTCACAGTCAATGCTCTGTTGGAAGAGGGGAATTTGCTTGGCAAAGTCCACCTGCTGACTTTCTACCTGTTAAATCTCCAAATAGTTAAGAGCTGCAGCCATAAGCAATAGAATGGAAGGGAGAGGGCATTTGTAAGCCAATCAGGTCTCCTAAACACTATTGCTAAATTAATTTCCATCCTGATATGGACTAAAACTATGTAGTGCAGAACCAATCCCTTTGTGTTGTCAAGGTTCTTCCCTTCCCTAAGGATGCTCCCATAAAGGCTTCAGTAGACTTGTGTGAAAGAGAAGGACTTGAGCATTGCTTCTGTCCTTATTGAGTTGTTCTGATAAGTGCATTTTTTACTGCTTCCCTTATATCCCAGCTTCTACATCAATATAATGGTCTGATCCTAAGCAGGCAAATAAACAAAGTTGAAATTCTTGCAGGATTTCAGTAGAACAGTGACACAACAGTAAGTTATTAAAGATACCAGTTTCTCCAACATTTCATTTGTAATGGGGAAAAGAAAGCAAACAGAGAGGGAGATCAGCAGGACAATGGTAGATTTTGGCTTCCAGCAAGTATGTCATGTTTAATTTCCAAGCATCTATCAACTGCATTGAGAAAACAAATTGCTCCTTTTTTTCCCTGTCTTGCATCATCTGTCCTTTGTTAATGCTTTTTCAAACTTTATGAACTCAATGAATTGTTAGCATGCATTAGTGTGTTAATGTGACATGTTCAACAAAACATCCTAGTCATCCAAGATCTAAATACTTCCTGGGAATTCAATCTCTGGGTTAAGCTACAAGAATATTCGCTTTATCTGCATCGTCGTCAGAAGATGCTATTCAACATGAGGGCCCCTCTAAGAAAAGAAAGAAAAAAGAAAAAAAAATCCTAATATTTAGAACAGGCAAGATTCAAGTTGCTGCTGACATTAATGTGCCAGAGAGGTTTTGTTCTCTGAGTATGCTGCAATTATTTTCCTTTGCAAACTAGAGGTTAGCACAGGCAGCACATACTTAGCCTCACACATAATCCTCAAACCTGTGAAGCAGATAGATCAAATGGAGGATAGTAAATTCCAAGAATGGCTAAATTCTTCTGTATTTGTCCATAGCTATTTTCCCACAACCCTAAAAGTTTTAATTGACTGTAATACTTTCTTTGTCTGAAGCATTGGACAGGCTAGGCAGAACACATCATGGTAAGTGAGGCTGAGCTGCCTTTTCCCTCCACAGTATGAGACCCTGAATATGAAGGCTTCAGTGTTTATTGGGCACAGACCCAGTATATTAAAAAGGAAACATGGACTTAATCCAAAACAAGTAGTCTTTGACAGGTAGATTTTAATGAACTTCTTCTTTGAGATAATCAAACAGTCTACTTTGAGACTTTCCCCTCAAGCATTTAGCAAAAAACAAGTTTACTGAAGGTGCTTAAAAGGATTTGTGCCAATTCAAGTCACAGGTGAACCAGAAAATCAGTGTGAAGCAGACTACACCTCTTCTGCCTAAGGCATAAAGACTAGTCAACTGCAATGGGCACTGTTCTGGGAGGAGAGCTAATTGTTTGGTGTTGAAAGGACTTTTCTACCTCTTTTTCAGGGAGAATCAATTCCAATCTGTGAGTCAGAGGCAGTCTGTGGACTCCCCTCTAGACTGCATTTTCCAGCTCATAAGGGTAGTCCTTGCTGAAAGCAAAGAAATACTAAACTTATCCATGCTTCAGCAGCCTGTGCCAAGAGCTGGAAATTCCTTGGCTGTATAATTTATCTGCACAAAGGCAAATCAGACTCCTACACAGCACAGCTGCATCAAATTGGCAGGCTGTGTTTTTGCTTCCTCCTCTACTCCTAATGCAGATAAAGCTGTTCTCAGGCATGGGTCTAGCAAGGCTTGTAGCAAAGCCATGCACAGTCACTAGTACCCACTCAGCTTCCAGGAATTCAGCTGCAGGGAAGGCTGGGGCACCTGTGTTTGGAACCAGACATGTGTCAAACTACACACAAAACTGGCAGCATCCTGGAATCATGGAGTGACATGCTAATGTAAGTCAGTGATGAATTTGATGCTGAAGTCTGAGTGGATATCTCCAAGTGCCTAACTCAGAACTTGCCCTTTTGCCTTTATTACAAGATAAAAAAGGTGACAAAAAAGTAAATACACCTGATCTTTGTTGAAGCAATGATTAAATTGTGATTTATACATCACAAACCTTCTTGCTTCCTGCTAACTGCAAGAGATGTAAGAACATGATGTCAGGCTCATTACAAGATAGCTGCATTTTCATCCTTATGTGTTCTTTTTAACAACTCCTGATCTTTAGACTGATGACTCTGGCTAAAAGTGGAGACTCACTCTGATCAATCCCTGAAAAAACTAGTCCTCTTCACCTCCCAAGGACAGCTACTCCATGGATCTGGAGCAAAGGCTGTTTGGTGTGGGGAACTGAGTTGCACTTTGAGTGCTGAGTTGCTGTCCTAGGGGCAATATGATCCATCCTGCACAGTGCTGAGATATTTCACCATGCGTGAGGTATTTCTTCAGTGTTGCAATTGTAGGTGAAGTACTTCGCACAAGCCAGTATCACTTTACAGGGCACTGTGATAGGGCCCTTTGCCTGACAACGTCCCCTGTCCACCTCAGAGGGATGTGACAGAGCTGCTTTCTTGCAGACTCTCTATGGGAACCAGTCAGCTACTCCAGCCACTGATATCATGTCCCTGTCCTCCAGTCGTGTTGGCAGCTTCATGCCTCTTTCCAAATCACTGCAAGAGGCATATTTCATTAATAGTAAAAAAGCAGAACAAAATGGGGGTTTCTAAGAGATTATTAGGCCACAGAAAAAATATGAAATAAACAGACCTAATACACAGAGGGTAAATGATAAATATGCACCCAGTTCTCTCTGTGCAGTAACTCAGTGGAATGGATTTATTGCACAGCAGGCTTGCTATTTGTTTTCCCTCTCTTCCCAGCATGTGGGATTTTAAGTTAAACAGTTTTATTCATATCTGAATTCACTTGTGTATCCCAAATTGGCTGCTTGCCAACGTTGTTGGCATTTCAGGTTGATAACATCTTAATCTAGAGTCATTACAGTAACTAGGAGGGAGTCTGAATGTAGGAACACCTTTTCCTGAAGAGCTGCCTTTGAGATTTTTATGTAAAAGGGCATCCATATTAATTGAAAGCTTACCTGGAATGGCAACATGCATGCAAGTACTAACTTTGTTTACGTGAGCCATGAAAAATGCACAGGAGTCTTTGGTATTTTTACTCAGCCTTAGAGCAACATTCAACCCAGCAAGTGTCAGTTTTTGGCTCATTTGCCAAGGATGTTCATGATATTATACATAGATTTCCTGAAAATTCAGCTCATTTCCTAGACAGCAATGAGAGTAAAAAGTACAGACTAAGCATTTAACTGTAGATCTCACAAGAAGTCATGTCAAGTGAGAATAGAAGGAGTCATCTGTTTGACATGGTAAGAAAAGTCCAAGAACAAAGGCTCTCCTTTCCTGGGTCTCCAGTCTCTTAACCTGTAATTTTTAGCTTGGAAACACACTTGTATGAATGTTTATTTAATATTTTGTTAAACAGAATTTCAGTATGGAATATGGAAAATGTTGTGAGCTAATCCAGTGAACTTGTTCCAACAGATACGAGGAGCTGTTAATGCTTATACAGTGACATGATTTTTCATACTCGGCACCATTTCTCTAGCCTCACATGGTTATACAGACCATTATTAACTCCCTTTGCTTTTTGTTTCAAGACAAGGTGGATCCTGAGTAATCCTACATCTTAACAAAACCTCTTGTAATTTCAAACCTTAGTGGTTTGAGGGGAGATAGGTGGTGAACAGCCACTTGGTCAGCTCAACATAATCCAGTTCAGTGGAGAAGAATGGCAGGCTATAGCCAGAGCAGAGAAAGTATGGACAGCAAAAAGGTAGATGTGAGATTGATGTCACATAAACCTACTCTCTAATTTCTGTCTGAAACAGGAAGTTTCACACAGTGTCAGCAAGGAGTGCATGTCATTGTTTCCCCCAGTGACAGGTAACTGTCTTATGAACTGGCCAGAAAAAAGACAGCAGAAAAGCAGAAAAATTACAGGAGGCAAATTTATTATTTGCAAGAAGAAGGAAAGAATGACCACCCAGACAACTAGAGTCTGTGTTTGTTTTTGTTTCAGCTTCATCAGACTTATATTATGTCCATTTACATCAGACCTTTGTGTCCATCCAGTTTGGCATTTCAGGCTGAGGCTTTGTTCTGGAAGAAAGCAGGTCAGACAGGAAAAAGTCTCGAACTGTATAAAATCAAGCACAAGTGTCTCTATTTCTGATGAAGCATTAACCAAATAATGCTTCCAAGGGAGCACTGAAGGCCAAATAGCTTCTAGCTTGTAGATCAAATAGCCAAATAGCTTCTAGCTTGTATGTACTAAAGAAAGAGCAACAGAAAGAATGGAATTGCTGTAGAGATGGAAACAATAAGGTGGTTATTGGCCTTTCAGAAATATGGGCATGAAAGAAAGAGGAAGGACATGAGAGAGTTGCATACAGTGCAGTTAATGTCTTACAAGCAGCCTTTCTCCCCATCCCCACTGCCTGACCTCCAGCTGTATCCACCACAGATCTTCACTGTCCCTGGACAAAATGCTGGACAGAGGCCAAGGTGGATGCATTTCTTGTTTTATTACAGAGGATAAATGCCAGCTTAAGTCTTTTGCAAGCCAAGTGAAAAACAGCTGCCTGTAGAAGGATGAGACAAAAGGAGATTGTCTGGGCCATGAGTTCTGCTTTGTACCCATAGGCAATAGGCCACAGGGCAGTGAAATGTGGCAGCGGGGTGGGATTCCCATCAGGCACCCAGAGGGCTGCTCTTAGCAGCCTTTCTTTGCACATTCAGCTTGAAAGACTCTCCAGAAAAGAGGGCAACCAGGAAGATGCAGAGACCCTGCTGCTGCCCCCACGGCTGCCCATCTCAGAGGAGCAGCTCACAGCCCAGGGGCCCTGGAGGCCACATCCTTCTCACAATGCCCACACTGGGCAGATGATGAATCCTGCTTAATTCCCTCACCTCTGCTAGCTCTAGCCCAATAATGAACCTGTGACCCAAGCATCACCCAAAGAGCTGCTCCCAAACAACTCCCAGGCAGCCTTCTCACCCTTTCTTTCATTTATTGCTAATGGTAGGGCATCCACCCACAACAGGGTTGAACCCTCCCACTTGGAAAACTTGGTGACTTCCTGGACTCTGCTGATCTGCACCACCAGCAGAAGGCTTCATGCACCCATAGGCTTAAAACAATATAAAAACACTGTTTAAATGTAGGTTTAAAACACCTTTTTCCCATACCCTTGCTTGTCTTCCAGAGGCCCAACTGCTCCACAGCTTCCTTCCTCCTGTGGTTTCTGCCAATGTTCTCTCACAGTATCCTGACCTTCTAGCCTTACAGATGCTCTTCACACCTCACAGTAATTAACTCAACACTGGAAAGCACAACCAAGTTCCCACATCAGACATTCCCAGGCAGCTGGCATAGTACAGCAATAATTGGGGTTCACTGGTTTACCTTTCCAGAATTCCCCTGGATTCTGGACCCAGAAACGTGAATTCTTGGCCAGCAGGACAAGAAGGATAGTTTTTAGAAGACCAGCTGCTGGAGGAAGCAACAGTGGTTAGCTGAAACAGTAAAAAAGTGAATCTTGAAAACATCCCAGAAATCTACCATCTGGGATAAAATGACAGAATAGGATTTTCAGGTCTGATATGAGATCATCCACTCAACTAAAGAGATTATGTTTCCATACCTCTGCAGGAGTTCTCAGGGACTGGATCACAGAAACAGACCTTCTTTATCAGCTACAATTCATATGAGATGTGACAAAAGATGGTTACAGATGGGCTCTCCTTTTGCTCATGTTTTATATCCCGGTAGTTTAATCTTTTTCCTTATTGGAACTTCCAAAATGTGTAAAACACAGAAGGATTTTGTCTTCTGGCTCTAAAATCAGCTGAAGATCATTTGAACAAAACTGTAGCTAAGAAACAAATATTAAAAGATCACACTAATATTGGGGATTTATGATTTTATTAATATGATATACTCCTCTAAATTGAGTTGTTGATCAGAAATGAGGGAATTTTTCCTTTATTACGAGATGACATAAAGCAGATATACCTGGCTCTTTCCTCCTTCCTTATTTTTATATATAATTAGATTTGGTCCTCATGATATGGCTTTCTGATGTAGGAAGCAGGAACTGAAAACACATTTCCCCTTTTATTGCATCACAGAATATTTATTAGTTCAAGACTGCTTCATGGCATTGTGCCAGCCTTCCCCTACAAGAATAGGTGAACAATTTCAATAAACAGTACAATAAAATTGTCAGATCCAGCTGGTCTCTCATGTCTTTTGATTTTACTCTTAGATGCAACATGGATAAATTCACAAAACCATCTTCCACACATATGCATTGTGTACATACATGTGCAAACTCCTCTCCCAAGCCACCACCAGGGAGAAAAATTGGTTCAGAGAAAGCATAAGTTACACTGGCATCTAAATCCTAAAACCTAAAGATGAAAATGACAGCATCAACTCCATCATGAAGAGCAAGAGTAAGTTAATGTGATGAAGGAACACCCTTTTGTTTCTGTAGTTCGTGCTGAGAGGGTGGCTGGAAAGTGGGAATTTGTTTCATGCCCACAAACTGTGCTGGGAGATGTAGTCTGTTACCTTCACTGTGAAACTGTGGGAGACTATTTTTAAATCACTTCTGCCATACTATAGGTTGCTTCCTTGGCAGTAGAGTGATTTTGGCAAACACCTGTCCCTTTCAAGAAGATCAGAATGTATAGATAGTAAGCAAATGATGATTAGTCACAAGACAGGAAATATTAAAAGTATGCATACACCTATATGTCTGTTTGGAAAACTTCCTTATTTTTTTCTTACAGGCCCTCTTGTGTGTGGGTGAGCATCAGCAGCAAGGCTGGGGTTTGGAGGAGGCATGAGAGGTGCTGCTGGGCAGGCAGGGGAGAACAGAGTGGCCTTGAGGACAAGGAAGGGTTGGAGATACAGTGAGAAAATATGCAGCGAGAAAGGCATGGGAGTGTCATGGATTGTACACATGCCATTCTGAGAAATGGGAATTTTGCTGCAAGAAAATTCCAGCAAGAGAGACTGAATCAAGAGGAAAGTTAAGTTGTGAGATGGATTTTAAAGGAATTTTAAAAAGCCCAACCAACCAAAAATATGGGAAAAGGACAAACATGAAAGAAATAGAGAAAATAAAGACTTTGAAAAGGAGAACTTCTATAGAAACAATGTAGAAGGGAAAGACAGAAACAACCTAAATGGTATTTGAAACATTAAGTAAGAACATTACATTGTGATGATGGTCTCTACATGTGCCACTCCTCAGCTTAGTTTGTGTCAGACTGTGGGACAGCCTGATATACAAAAAGCTATGATTTAGTGAGCAGAAAACTGATAAAAATCTTCAGTGTAGCAAGGCAAGACTGGAGGAATTTAATCTTAGATATATGCACTAGGAGAGGGAAGAAAATTACCAGCTCTACTGGCATAGCAGGTACCACTGCAATGCCTAACACAGATTCCCTGCAGACTCCTTAAGGAAATCAAACTTGCTTCTTTTAAGGTTTGGAAAGGAAAGTCTATGCTGAAACAGTAATTTCTATATATATGATCAAAATAGTTTGTTGTTTTATTACACAGACAGCCTGAAACTGTGTTCTTTGTTTCTAAGGATTTCTAAGTCATGTGAATGCTCTGGTACTGCTCAACAGTACAGTCTAGTCTTCTATATTGAATAGTTTGGTTGTAAACAGGGGACTATTTTTAAGTATTTCACATCCACAGGCAGAGCTAATATAACTAAAACCAAAAATATATTGGCAAAATGTTTTTGATGTATTTACAGTTTCACTTATTTTTCCTTTTTCCCTTTTTCCTTTTTTCCTTTTTTCTTTTTTCTTTTTCTTTTTCATTTTCCAGTTTTTCTTTTTCTTTTTCATTTTCATCTTTAGTCTTTTTTCTTTTTCTTTCTTTTGCCTTTTTTCTTTTTTTCTCTTTTTTCTTTTCCTTAATTTTCTTTACTATTTATTTTCCTTTTTACTTTTAGAAAGTAAGTCCTGTACAAATATTATGAATACATACATTCAGTTGAAGTACCTATATCAGTATCAAGCAGATTTCATGACCAAATAGTATTTTTGGGGATATGACATATCAAACCCCATATATATGACTCACTCAAAAATTTAGACCTGAGTCTGAAAACATAGACAAACAAGACAGATCAAAAGACACTTATGTGAGGAAATTAGTAGGGGTCAGCATCTGAACTCTTATGGAAGAGTCCCTCTGACTTTCACAAAGAGGTCAGAGAGAAATTGTAAGCACTTTCCAACCTGATAGCTTCAATGTGGGAATATATAATTGTTATCTAAAAGCTGGGAAAATCAGGACACAGACAGGTCAACATGATTCCTTCAAGGACAGATAGTGAGTCAGAGGCAGAGCAACAGAGAGTGGTGTTGTTCAAATTTCCAGGCCAGGATCACAGCTAATGGTTGCACAGACTTGCTTGCCAATACCAGATGAGAAAGATTTCTAATTATTTACCAGTTGTGGAATTTATATTTGTACTTTTGATAAAAGCCTCTGAAGACTGGGAGTGAGGCTGAGACATCTCAATACCCAAGGGGAGTGAAGTGTTGGTGAATTAAAGAGCTGTTTACACTGGGGCAAGAGTACAAGAATTCAGAAACAGCTCTGTGCATTTGGGCAGTTTTATGGCAAAACTGGGGTGCTGTGACAGTAGCAGGCTTTCCATAGAGGTGACAATTGTGCTGAAGGGTTAGGGAGATAGTTGGGAAACAGGAGGATAAAAGCAGAACTTGAACAATGCTTGGGTCCTTAAATCCTTTGTAAAATTCAGCCCTTGAATCTCCATCTGTGCTTTTCTTTCTCTATAATTAACTTGCTCATTGATCTCTTCTAATTTGAATAACAAGGTAGCAGCAGAAGGTCTAGTCCCACTCCTAGAATTTCTGCCTATCTGGATCCAAAAATCTTGTAAAAAAAGGAGTTGGTAGCATTGGCACCTGTACACTCTCCAGTGCTCCAGTAAGAGGCTTTTCTCCCTGCACAAGATATTCAGCTGCTGAGATGATGTCTTGGCAATTTGAATTGCATTTGTGCACACAGTGCAGCCAATGGCCCATTGCAAAATGTTATTTCTATCACTTAAATGTAGCCATTTCCCTTGTCACTTCTAATCTAATACATTGCTGTTGTTGTTTTTAAATTGACAGAAGGGGAAATTAGCAAGTACTCAAGAGTCGCTGATTTTATGGCACTGGTACCTGAGGCACCGCATACACACCCCATCATGCATGAAATATGATTGCTACACTAATAAGGCTTTAGACACATCTTAGATGGTTGCATTTACTTTTCATGAGTCAAGTTTAGTGAACTGTGGTTTGTCATGGCATAATGTGCACACAGATTTTGCATTTGTAAAAACATGAGCAAAAGCCTCAGTTTTGCCTGCCCCTGTAAATTAATGATAGAATGAAAATTTGTTGTTTCAAACACCTGAATAGTATTATCTATTAATTAACTGGCAGTTCCAATTTAAGGAGAAATTTCTGGTATCTTGGTTGGGATGCTGAAGGGTCACAGAGCAGGATTTTACTTGTTTAAAACCATCTTCGTTACTGTCACCACCACACAGGTCAGTGCTGGGATATTCAGGAGCAGTTATGGTGCCATAAACCTCAATCACTGAAAGAAACACAATGTTTCTTGTACTTCAGACCCAGGGGACTGAGCTTTTGACTTTTTTTTTTCCAGCATAACTGTAAATGCAGGCTCCTATCTCTGGTGTCTTTTGCATTGGCTTGTCCACATGCCAGCCCATCCACCTGGGGCTACTCTGGCCTTCCCTTCAGGTGGGATTTCCACAGCTGCACCTGCAAGGCTCTGGTTGGCAAACACAGCAGGCAGGGCAGGTTTTCCTGGAGACCACAGAGGAGCCAGAAGGCAGCCAGCTGTGAAATCCCACAGGCTTGTAAATCCAGGTTTGGCTGTTCGTTTCCAGACATACTGTAGGCTTTTCACATCACGTTCTTATCAGTGTTGCTGTGGTTTACACAGGAAGCTGCATTCCAATGGGGATGGGAGGCATGTGTCTACAGACAAGGGAGGGTTCCTTGGCAGGGCGAGGGAGTATCCTCGCTGCTGGCTGTTGTCAGTGTTTTCAGTGAATGACCTTGGATTTTCTCCCTCTTGGAAACCATGGCAACCAGCATTTGTTCTTGTAAAATAATTTCTTGTCTCACAGTGAGTGATTATATATCTTCTCTGAACTCAGAGGAAAAATCTCTCCACAAAGAACAAAAATTGCTAAAGAGCAAGCCCGAGTTGATTGTTCTGAATCACTATATCTTAAAATACATGATGCAACATGGTTATCTACTGCCAGTTGAATGACAAGCTACAGAGTAGCCTCTGGATGATTGTCTGATCCTTTTTCTAGGTTAGCATAATTAAGCCTGAAATAAAGACAGATATCTTTGGTGAATGCCCGTTTGTTTCCCTAATTAGCATCTGACAACAATCAGGAAAAAACATTCCTAGATTATAATGAGACTTTAGTTGAGTACTTTGGGAATCACTGACACAACCATTTCCATGTTCTTAAACGTATTTCAAAGTTATAAAGGCTATTCACAAGTTATCCTTTTTTTAGATAATCCGTGTGTGTAATTCTGCCTGTATTGCTTCATATATTTTGTGCTTCAACCATACAAAACCTCCCATCACCTGGCCATTTGAGGGAAATGTCACTCATACTTCCATACAACTCAAAATCATCAGCCAAAAAACTTGAACATCAAACACAACCCCAAATACAACAAGACAACCAAAATCTACTTAAAAAAATAAAGGTATAATAGCAGCTGGGCTTGTCTGTGCACCATACCATCCATCTCTTATGGCCCCTCACTGGTGAAAAAATGTGCAAAAAAGGCATGGAAACCCCTCCACAACTGCTTCAGGATCATCTCTGAGGTGTATGGAACTTCATTTCACAGGGAAGCAAGTTGCTGAGGCAATCAAATGTGCTTTACCCATCACAGCTTTGTAGCTACTTCCTTTCATCTGGAAACAAGGTGCAGATGCTAAAAATTGCATATTTTAAGCCTAGATCCAAAGGAAACAAGTCCTAAGGGGGAGCCAGCTGTTTCTGATTGTGAATAATCCCTCTTCTGCAGTAACTTTGAGCCTTCTGGCAGAACTCAAACAAATCTGAGTGAGGACATGGAAACCTCAAGGACACTGATGCTGTTATAAGCATCTGAGCATTGGAAGCTGGGTGGAAAACAGATGTCAGGTTTTCCTGCTTTCTCTTCTGCTTGAGCTCTGCCTGATGGCTCTGTGCATCCCAGCAGGTTACCAGGTGGTGAGCCCAGCTCGCTTCTGGGACCCTGTGACTCTCCTCTGGCCCTGCAGGAAGCCTGCAAATTCAAGGCTCGGGTCTTCTGCCCATGGCAAGAGGTGAGACAGCACCCTGGGACATGGAGCCAGCTGCTGCTGCTGCAGTCACCCTTGGGGACATTCCATTTCACCTGGTTCTCCTTGCAGGCAGTGAGTTTCCTAGGGAAGCTAGCCCAGAAACAGGTTTTTATGCCCACCCCCTGCCTGCAGTGCCACCATCTCAGCAGCCCCCACACAGCCCCCTAAGGGCTGCCCTGGCAGCTGAGGGACACAGCTACTGAGGAGGCAAGCAGGCAGGGCTGTAACTTCACAGCACGAGGGACCACTCCCCACAGCCTTTTGGTCCCTTCTGACCCTTCCCTTGGGATCTGGGCACTGTCCCTGGAGCTCCAGTCTCTGCTTGCACCCCTCATCACCTGCACACCAGCCAGACTACAAAGGCAAGATTTATGCACACTGTAATACCCTCACAGCTTATGTGGATACCATGGTAGACCAAAAGGCTAATACTGTTTGTTGCTTTCTCACATCAGAGAAAAACCTCTCTATGATCGATATAATAATGGCCTTGTTAGTGACAATTAAATGCCATACTTGTAAAAAGCCAACATAGCTCCTATTTGATCACAAGAGTCCCTTCTGCTGCTCTGCTATTAACAGTGACTTCACCTTGCAGCTTTGAGTCACCATGCCAGGGCATGCAGCTAAGTGAGGGCTCCCCATCAGCCAGCTAAAATCCTCCAAGGAAGATGCAGCAAAAGCTCATTTTAAGATGGGCTCTGATGGCCATGGGGAGTGCAATAGGAACAGGTCAGAGTGGGACCTGCATGTGCCAGCTGAAGGGGCCAGAGCTGAGTGGTGTATGGACTGCTGCATGAGGAGGCTTGCTGCAGCCTGTGCTGGGAAAGGAGCACAAGTGCACAGCTCTGTGGTGGGCAAAAGAGGAATTCTTTGAGGACTCATATTGCTGCAGGTGCTTGGGGCCTGCCACAAACCCTTCTTTAATAGCACCCATGGTTTAGTCCAGGGAGCATCACTGCCCTGACAGACACACACAGCCTTGGGGGGGACACACCATCCCAGCCCTAAAGCCTGGAATTCCAGAGATGGGGGCTTTCCCCAGGTCAACCCAAACCACTGTGAAGAGGGTTGCAGTGATGCTGCAGGCAGACCTGCAGCAGCCCCTCTCTTATCCCCAGCCCTCCTGAGCCATAGTGCACAGTGCCCACATGACTGTGCTGAACAGGAATGCTTAGCAGACATGCACATTAGCTCACAGATTAACTCTGCAGCCTTTTCCAGCCACTGACTGTGAAGTGGGGGTTGAAATCTGAAAGCATTGCATGGGATTAGCCATGCATTTGCCATTAAAATCAATCCTCTTCACTGCTTTGCAAATCTCCATTTGCAGTTTTCTGCCTCTTGGACACAAGAAATGAAGAGAGAGGATAAGAAGGGGAGAATGAATCCAGAAACTTTTCATATATGTATTGTGATTCCATTACATTTATTAATGATGTCTCAAGACAATATTAATGTTATTTTAGTTCAGTTTCAGTTCAAAGTGCCTAAACAAAGAAAAGGGCAATATACTGATTGAGAAGAAAAAGGTATCTGCTTGTTTTCCATAATACTGATGGGTCCAGGGACAAAACTTACGTCAGGACCTAGACAAACACATTTTTCAACAGATTAAAAAAAATAAAGTGCAGATGGCTATATTCTGTTATTTGAAATGTCTGTGGTTTTTTGCTTTGTCTTGAACCATAGCCTGGGTGAGGAATTCAGTACTTCCCCTGCAGCATGTGTGCCAGAACCATAGTATTTGCATAAATAAACAACCCCCTGAAATTCTCCTGTAATTGCTCAGTTCTGGGTATTGCCATTTTCAGAATTCAGAAGCTTGCAGGCATGGTGTGGTGATAAGCTGGCACCTGTGACATGTGGGAGGGTAGTCACAAGTGCTGTGTGCTGGGAGAGAACGAAGGGATGGCAAAACAAAAACAGTAAAAAAAATTGGAAGGAAAAAAAAGAGGAGTGAAATCCATGAAACAGCATGTTAAATGTTTCTGTGGATGCTCTTATTTTTTTCCAGAAAAATGTTTATCCTGTCAGTCACATAAAAGGTGAGGCAACTGTTGGTGTTAGGAAATTACACCAAAAAAAACCCCACAAAGTCACAAAGCAATTGCTGATCACAAACCAATCATAAAAAAACAAAAATGAAAAAGCAAAATGTGGTTCCTAGCTTTGGTGGATAGCTGCCTCACACTTGTTTCTTGTGGAGGTGCAAGTGAGTGAACAGGGTGCCTGACTTGTCTTCTATCCCTCATTTTGCTCACCTGCAAGGAGGTCCAGCAATAAACATTTCTAGGAAGAAAAATGAGATCTGAAAGTGCTTTGAGTGTAATAGCACAGCAAACCAAGAGATGAGAGCCAGGCTGGGGAGAGGAGGGACATGTTGTGGAAGGGCTGATGCTAGCAGATTTCCATGGGCTAGAACAGCAAGGATGAAAGGGCACTGTTGGTCATTGGAGCCTGGAGAATGGCCCAGCAGTGGAGCTCAGGGGAAGAGGGAATCTGGGTAGTCAGACTGCTGGATGGAGACTGCAATTGCTCATCCACCATTTAACTCTTCACTTGATCACTTATTCTTACAAGTTGAGTGGAAACCTGGACATTTCCTTTTTGTACCAGATACATTCAGCATTCCAAACAATCAAAAATGTTTGATTTTGCAGTCTGTGTAGCCAAAGTAGAGGAAACAGCACAAAGCTCAAGGGTGAACAGAACAGCAGAGAGGGAAGGTCTTGCTTCCTTCTAACTGTGGAGGACATGGACTCATGTTCCATACACCTTTGTCTACTTTTCTGGTTTTGGGGCAGGGCTCTTTCAGGGGTGTTCTCCACTGTGAGTCTGCCCACTTTGTGTGGCACCTTTAATTACACATCAAACAGCAACATGCAAATTGTTAGGACACTAGTCACAGATACAGAGCAGGGGGGCTCACATCCCAGCTCCACTAATACCTTAGTGATTTTGCCACCTGGATCAGAATAAGACACTGAACTTCAATCTCATAGTCCATATGTAAGTGCAGACCTTAGTAACAAAATGTGTTTCATTGGAGATCTGCCCGTTGCCCACCACCCTCCAGCTGACCCCCTCATGCAAACAGTATTACCATGTGCAAAAATACATTATTCAATGAAGAAACCATTTTCTCAATCCCACAGCTCAGGGGAATAGGTTTTACAACCCAGTTCTTTTAGCAGCTATAGCTGCAGACAGTGAAAAGACTATGAAACTAAAATGGAGAAGATACGCTGTGTTTCTAAGCAGTCTAAAACTAGCCATGCAATAAGAAATCACCAAAATACAGAATTACAGTGGGTCTTACAACCACAGACCAGGTTGCAGGGTGGGGAAGAGAGTGAGGCTGTGGAGGTGCCCTGGTAAGAGCTGCCTGCACAACCAGAGAGGGGGTAGGGAGCCAGTTTTGTTTCCACACTGTTACTAACCACTTGTGACCAGCAGAGCTTCAAGATGCACAAACGCCTGGAATAATTAGGTCAGTCGTGTCTAGATGCAGAGACAGCTAGATCAGACTTGGCTGTGCCTTAGCTTTCCCCAGGAAACCATGGCTGTCACAGAGTTCAGGAGAAGGGTACAAAAAATCTGCATCTGAGGGGTTATAAAAACTACCCTGCTGTCAGCAAACCGAGTGGGCTGCAGCAGCTGCCTGTGCCTCAGCCTCCTCCTGCTCCCTTTGACTCCAGAGGCTAGGGAGAGTAAACAGGGGAGATCAAACACACTCCATACTCATCCTGTTCAAACATAAACTGAATTGTCTATGAGGCAGGACACTAAGTCTGTGCAACACAGTGTGTGTTCAAACCCAAGGATTTCTGCGGGCAGGGAAGGGCTGTGGGATTACAGCCTGAATGTTAAATAGCTTCATCATCTCCACAATGTCAAAGCATCACTCTCCGCCCCAGGAGGATTCCTGGATTGCTGTAATTAACTGGATTCTGCCGGGTATGTGAGGCAGTAGGTGTGTCAGGCCGGGTCCCACGGGCTCCTGCAGGCACAGGGAAGGGAAGGGGCACTCCTGGCAGCAGGGATACTCCGTCAGGAAGGCGGCCAGGACACAGGTACCCACCCTGCCCCGCCGCCTGGTCTGCACCTGAATGGCTGCAGCAGCCCAGCCTCGCAGGGCTCCCTCTGCAGCGCCAGAGAAACACACTGCCAGTGGAAGGTGATGAGAGAGGGCTTCCTGCAGAGATTTCAAAACATAACAGTGGCAATTTGTGTTACAGTCACATCACCAGGTCTCAAACAGACCTGTCAGTGTCCTCACACCAGAAAAATCAAGCAGTAACACGTTGTTGTTGCACTGCTCTCTTTTTGTTTTCACAACATAACAAAGCAACCCTGCTAACAAGAGCAGGGGAAATCGATCTGATTTGGTTTTGTTTTGATTAGGATGTTTGCAGGTTCTTGTGACAGCTAAAAGAAAGCTTTCCTAGGTGTAAGCCCCAGGCACAGGATAAGTAAGTTCTAGAAATTGGATCCATTCTTCTTTTTGAATAGAATATCCACTGAAGCAACTCTGCTTCCTTCTTTGATGTGTGTTAGAGGCCACATCATTTATTTTTCATTTGATTTAAAGTGAAATGCAGAAAAACCTGCTAGCAGTAGCACAGGACCACAGTACAGCTGGAATTTAGGTGACATTTGATAAGAAAAAATGAACATTTTTTCCACATAGGTATTTACAGTTTTTTATACCTGCACATAGGATTGCTTCTAGCCTTTGATGCAAGTTATTCTGAAGAAACCTTAATGGTACAGAATTTTGTTTATTTGTCTACAATTTTCAGATTTTGCCTTCCCTCTGTGGTCTTCAACATTTTCAACATTCTTTACAGATGACTGTAATTTCTTTCTTGCCCATCACAATAATATCATTAAAGAACCTGGATACAAATAGAGAGGCTTATGCCACAAATGGAAATAGATTGATGAAAAGGCATAAAATATCAAAAAACAACAGTCATTGCAAAACAGCAGTCATTGAATCAATACTGGTTGATTACCTAAGGTACTCCTAACATCCCACATTCAATCACTCTGTATCTAGTAATTCAGGAAGGAAAGTATTGTATTTTAATATAGATTATGCTTATTGTAGTCTCCATAGGATTTTTAATATAATAAGACCATCCAGCAGTTTTCAACTCTGGTAGCAAAAATGTTACTATGCCAAGGGCATTACATCATACACTGACGCTGGTTAGCCAGCAAAAATAGTACCTTATGACAGAGTTGGGGTAAAAATTAGACTTTTACATCATAATTCACAATGTAATTCCATCCCCTCAGGGAACAAAGCATGACAGCAGTTGGCAGAAATATGCCATATTTATGGACAATAACGGGAGGAGAGTTTTAGATGGCACTCTGACAGGGACCACGCTAAAAACAGGCTGGACAGGCAAACTGGGACAACAAACACTGCTAAGTGCTGAAAATTGGAAGCAATGATTCCAGGATCCACCTTTCACTCTCATCTAGAAGGTGGCACTTACTATGTGCCTATGCCTCCTCTGTCCCACTATTGTTTCAGGAAAAGCCTCCCTCCCTTTCTTCTTATGATAATTAGCTGTTGCCACGGATAAACCCGTGGCTCTCAAAGGCTCCTTACAAAGCTTGCCGTCTGCTGTTGAAGGCACACTACCTGAGGCTTCAGCAATTCAGGGTTTTGTTTTCTCTTTTGGAGTCCCTGTGCCTATGCTTTGAGCACCACCCATCCATAACAATTAACTTTCCTGCTAAAATGCCATTTATGTTACAGACCTGGGACCCACCCAAATGCTGTGTTCCTTGGTGCCCTCTTTGGTACTGAGAACCACTGAGCCCTTGAGGACACTGGAATGGGTGGTGGACAGACAGATTGACAGAAATTTGAGACAGAGGGTGTGACAGGAGGTTGGAACAGGGCAGGATCAATGCAACAGCTGCTTGGCTTGAGAAAGAAGGGTTTATCTGCCCAGTTTAGTCTTGTTTTACATTAGCTAACTGCACATTAAAGCTTTGGGAACAGTTCTCTGCCCATCCACGCTAGGCAGGGGTTAAACCACAGCACGGTTGCTCTGAAGAACTGAATCACCTGTGCTTTGTTTGCAAGCTGTACCCACCCTGGGCATTCTCCTGTGGTCTTTCCCCTTTCATGAAGTCTGATCCTGTATTTAAATCTCTCCAACTAATTAACTGCACACCTGTTCCTGAGAAGGGGACCCCTGAGAGCTCTCACAGCAACTGGAGATGTGCTTTGCCAAGGTGGGGGTGTTGCCAGGATTGCATCATTCAAACATTCCCAGGCAATCTAGCCTAGTGGGACTGACAGAAGTGATGGAGGCCAGAAAAAACATAATGGGAACACTTTACACCACTTGGCCTTGACTCACTCTGCTGTGAGAACCCAAGTTTGCAAGGCTATCCTAGGAGTAGGATGGAGCTACAGCGACCTACCTTAAGTATTCTGGGAAACTGCTCTGGAGTCCCTGTGTCATTTGCTGAGTCTTTTCTTCAGGAGAGTCCCTTGGAAAGGGCAGTATCTCTGTATCTAGACAGGCATCCAAGGAGCAGTACCTTGACTTTAAACAAAAATTTCATTCATGTATTTGAAGGTAGGACAGGACTCTCAAATAGTGCCTCTTTGTCCTAATAGAAATTAGCACACAAATCAAGTTTTAGTTCTTATATGAGTGCTTTGTTTCTTAAACAAAATTGTTATGAGAAAAGCAAGGAATTGATCAGTTTGATTATTTTGAGCTTACAGTAAAGGAATCAAAACTGAGAATTGATTCTTCATAAAAACATTATCACTTCAGATTTTTTTTTGTGAAAAACAACCTGTAAATCTTTTTACTTACACTGCAGTACCAAAACATCTGCATGTGAAATGTTCGAAGTTCAAACCCACAACATTTCAAATTTTTTTACTTATCTATTTATTCAGTCCATATCAGTACATATTAGAACTCTCTTGCTGAGAAATATGAAACAGCTGAAGGATGACACATGCCCCCCACAGGAAGCTGTTCAGAGTGTATAAACACCTAAAAGCAGCAAAGCATCTGAACACAGCCTGGGGCAGCCAGCTCCAGGTAGCCCTGCCTGAGCAGGGGCTGTACCAGAAGAGCTCTAGAGGTCCCTTCCAGCCTCAGCCATTCTGTGACTCTGTATTGCTTTCAACAAAATTAATCCTGTATTTAAAAAATCACTACAGCTAGTTACTTGTAAGGACAACAGTGTTTATTTGTCTGCAGTGCAGCACAGCTCACAGTCTGTCTTCATCTGGAGACTACCATGATAGACCAGTTCCTAGGAAGGCACAGCTATTTACACCTATTACATAAGCAGATGATGTAGTCCAGGAATTTTTCATGTATTATCAAACAATGCTATCAAGGTGGGTGTGAAATCAAACCAGAAAATGGATATGTATCTCCTTAGTGACAAGCATATTATGTAACTTACCTTCTATTCATACACACACTGCAGAATCTGGCAGGTCAGAATGAGAGCCTTCCTTCATCACCACTTTTATCCTAAATTTCATGTTTGACGGGAGTCCAGTGCTGCTTCCTCTGAAATCAATGTTCAAATTATCATTAAGCCTAATGACAGCAGGACTGGTCTACCTGTCTGAATTTGAAAAGTGAGTCCAAGACTAAACAGATAAAATTAAATCAGAACATTTGCAAATCTTTCCTGTACTCAGCATGTTGTTATAAATGTCAGTGGACATAAATGGGGAGAATGCTAACACAACCAGCTGTCAGCACAGAATAATAATTATCTGTTGTTAGATTAGTGCAAAAGGAAAGATATGATTATTTGGAATGCACAAGACTTGAGGCTTATGATAATGCTGCATTTTGTTGAACTTTATTTCTTCACAATAGTACATGTTAACCATTTTTCTGAGGAATGTTAGTACTGTTACACCTTCTTTCCCTTCTCACCTCCATGCATCAGAAGGGAAAGATTTCAACTGGTGGAGATGCATCAACAGATCAATTTGCTAAAGGCAAAATCACTTGATGTTTACCCCACAAACTGGGGTTTTAATCAATAAGGTTATGCTGCAGAAATAAAGTAAATAACAGCCTGACTCGGAAACAGCTACGGGCTGTGCCAAACTTCAGCTGGGTGAGTGTGAATTAAAGTCTGGGGTATAACTTGCTCTGACAAGAGATGAGGCACTGTGTATCTGTGAGGCTGTTACATTACAGCATTGCTCAGCAGGCTTCAGCAGAACTGTACCCCAAGAGTCAATCCAGTCTAATGATTTCAGATCATACACATTTACCCTAGAATGGTGCAGCTTGAAGTTTGATTTGAAATGGAATGTATAAGCTCACTGACACGGGATTCCTTTTTGCTTATGTTATGAAGACAAAAGTAACACAGCTGCAACTAGTGCCAAGGTTAAATTCCAGAATTAACTATTAAAAACGGATGGTTCTTTATTTCTTGCTCTCTTCTGGTCATGAATTGTTTTGGGTTTTTTTTTTCTGAAGGCAATGCTTTCATTAGAGACAAATTGCAAGACTCCACACAGAGTGGCTGGGCAGAGCTGCAAGGAGTGCATCAAGCAAGAACTCACTGCAAGTGACATAGCAGAGCATTTTGAGCTTAGGATTTAATAGAAGCAGGTAACAAAAACACTGCTGTATTACACTGCACAGGACAAAATCCCCTTGGAGTGCTATTTCCTTTAAATTAAAAAAAAAAAATCTACAAACAACCTCCAGACTTAAACCTGTTTCTGTTTTGTATCTGATCAATAGAACAAGTGATTACAACAGGAATCTGTGTCTAAGATGACCATGAACTAAATGCAGTGTATGAGATAAATTCTCAAGAAAGGAAATAGTCTAGGAGACAAAGCTGTAAATAAAGATACATGTTGGCAATCACTTTCATTTTATTTTATTCAAACTTTTACTCCACTACTTGTATGACAGTATTACAACCAGAAGTTAATCCAAAGTTCTTACCAAAATACTGCATAACCTACACTGCCTAACTGTTTGCTCTTTCACTGCTCTGTATCTTTCATACACTTAAAATGACATCTGTACAACCTTCCCACCAGTGTCCCTGCTATATCACATAACCTTCTAATCCCAGAACACTGTGCCCCTGACCCCTCCTTGCTAGATTGTTATTATGAGAGCAAAGAGTCCAGCAAGCACTTCAGACAGCACAGGGGCTTCTCAAGCAGCACACACAGACATACACATATACCAACAAACAGCACACATATATTTCCTCCTGCCTTTTTTTTTTTTTTTTTTTTTTTTAAGTTTTAGATTGAAGAACAGTGTATCCTCATTAAAAAGCCTGCTTCACAGAAAATGGTTCCAAACTGTGTAACATGGTCATGCTCTCACGTTTACTGAACTTCTCTTCTTTCATGTGGTGTACTGTTTAAGAGGACAGAAGGAGCTATATGGAAAAACTGCAGAAAAAAATTCCTAGGTCTTCCTATGAATTTTGTGTCTGTTTTGAAGACTTAAAGCTAGGTACAGCACAAACAGTGGTTTTTTTTGGTGTCAGCTAAGGGCAAGGATATAGCTGCTGTTTGCATAGACAGTGGCAGGTAAGCATGTAATGCCTAAAGTATCACTTCAGAAGCAGCATCAGAGAAGTACATCAGTTTCCTTGTCCTACTTAGATTGCCTGGATGTGTCACAAAGATAAATGCATTCACCAGAATTAGCCCACTTTGTTAATTGGACTGAAACCACCTACAAAGACAAAATGTTTCAAGTTATTGTCTTTTCCCTGTGGCAGGTGGACTTCCCCATGAAAACACAGGTGAGAGAAAGGTAAGTGCCAGTCATCTGGGAGTCTGCTGTACCTATAAGGAGCATGTTTCTACACAAAAGCAACATCACACAAAAAACCCCAAGCAACTGCTGAAAACATCTTTTAACACATCAGTTCGAGGTGAAGGCTGCTGTTTTGCTAATTCCTGTGTCCCATGATGTGACCTGGAGCAGCTGGGGTATAGCTTCTCAAAGTGAGAGATACCTGCAGCTCAAGAGAAACATTCATGACTAATGCTGCTCATCACTAAGCCAGAAATGCCAGTATTACTTGGACATCTGCACTGAAGTCCTCTGCCCACTGAAATTTGCCACAAACACCTGAACTTGCTCAGCTTTAACAGCAATCAGATTTTGAAAGAAAGCACAGAAAGTGTTCCTCTACATAACTGGGTGCATTTAAATTTAATGCACAGAAATCCACTGAAAATTAAGAATTTAACTTCGCAATACTAGTCTTTTTAGATACTTCCTAATATATCTCACCTGATAGTCTTTTTTACCTCCCACTCAGGCACACTCATCTTTTTCTATTCCAAGCAAATAATACAGATAACCACAGTGATGGTACAGTCTATAAAAAAACCATTTGATTTTGCTCACTGTAGCTCAAGACAGATGTAACAGTAACAGAAGAACAAAAGTAATGACAGAGCACTGGGGTGTTAAGCAAAGTTTCTTTCAAGGGAGAAAGTAGCTCAAGAATCAAGGGAAAAGGATACATGATTTTGGCTCAAAGAAGTCACTGTGGTAATTCTCTCTAGGCAGGATTTTGCCCATGATGAAAAGGAGGGATCCACAGAAAGGTAAAATATGAGTGATAAATCTGAGGAAAGCGCCTTCTGTATTTGGACTTTACAAGAGCAGAACAGAACAAACGTATAAGGAAAAGCATTTAATATTAATATTTGGAAATGGTTTCATGCAGATAAGCCCATATGGAACCTATTGTCAGGTTTGGAGGATTATGGAAGGTCTGGGTAACAGATGCTAGCAGCATGGCATCCTGCTACAGAAAGCTGTCAAAGACTAATTGCTATCAAAAAACCATTGTGCCATCGACATGAGAATGCTAAAAATAATAAAAGGCTTCTCTTTTGTGCTGAGTTTTAGTGACAGCTTTTCCTGCACGTTCTTCTAATATATCTACTACTAGCTTCTGTTAAGAGACAGAAGCAGGACAGGTCCTCTGGATATTTGTGGCTTTTAGTAGTGGATATTAGTAGTTTTTACTCATGTTTTTGCTTTTCTTTGTTTTGTAGAGGGAGTGACTCAAGAAGAAAAGGGGGTGGCCAAGGGTGAGGAACAACTCAATTCTAACAGCAAAATTCACCTTAGTTGTTGAACATAGTCCACTCATAAAAGAGATGTCACTTGGTGGCAGTCAGCTCTATTATGGTTCTTCCTAAAAATAAAGCACATTTTTTTGTAGTGGTGGGTGTCTGAAGATGCAGACAGTGACAAACAGCATCTCCTTTATCTTTGCATTTTTCTCTTGATGTCTTGATAACACACCCATGTCAAATATTTAAAAGAAAGTCGTCTTTTCCCAATCAACGTATTTACTCCTCCAGAAATGCTAATGGAGACTCAGTACCAGAATAAGAAAGAAGCACAAAGAGGGCAGCAGCACTGTACTTTTATCTGCTACAGCAAGCAGCTGTCAGCTCTAATACAAAAATTATCCAGCAGGCATCCAAATTTATGCTAAGTAAACATTTCTTGAATCTATTACCTACAGCAGGAACCTAGTTTTTCTCTGGCCATTGTTCTGAGTAACTATTTCCCAGTCTTCCTTTCCTGTGGTACATACACCAAGCCAGTCACCTTGTTGTGGAAGGCTATTAGGTTTTTTCTCCTTCATAAGTCCATACCAACTACTTGCAGACACCTTCTTCCTCCCTGAAATGGTTTCCAGGATTAGCTGCCTCACCACCTTCCCAGGGACTGAGGTGAGACTTCCCAGGCTCTAGTTCCCCAAGTTCCCCTTTCCCTTCCTGAAGACAGGAGAGACTCTTTCTTCCTCCCAGTCCTCACAGCTCTCTTCTCCACACCCTCTTGATTGCAATCAGCCTGTAATGACACAGGCCAGCACCCCCAGCACCTGTGGGTCCAACTATACCTCTATACCTGTAGGTATAGTTTATCTATCTATCTATCTATCTATCTATCTATCTATCTATCTATCTATCTATCTATCTATCTATCTATCTATCTGTCTATCTATTCCGTGGCCTGACCATCCTCCACTGGCAGTAAATGTGTTTCACCCTGGATTTTCCCCCTGGTCCCTGAGATTACTTGAGAGCAAGCTCAGTAATCAGAAAGGTGAAGAAGACATGGAGTACTTCTGTGTCCTTTGTCACAGGGCTCCCTGCCCACCTGAGCAGTGGGGCCATGTTTTCTCTGGTCTTTTGCTGCTGCCGTCCTTGTGGAAACCTTCCACGTTGGTGGTCACATGTGTTGCCATACTCACTTCCAGATGAGCTTTGGCCTTCCTGACAATTTCTACAACCAGACAGCACCTCTGCAGTCCTCCTGACACCCATCCCTGCTTCCACCTCCAGTACATTTCCTTTTCATCTCTGTGTCCAGTGGGCAGCTCCTTGCTCATCCTCTGCACTCTTTGCTTGGTTTCTGCTTGTTGGCATGGACCACTTTTGAGATTGGAGAAGATTAACCTTAAACATCCACTAGCATTCCTGGACTCCTCCTCTCTCCAGGGCCATATCCCATGAATTCTTCCAGGCAGATCTCTGGACAAATTTTGCTCTTAAGAAGTCCAGGGTGGTCTTGCTGTTTGCCTTATTCTCTCTTCTAAGGGTCCTAATCTCCACCATCTCATGGTTCCTGCAACCAGGCTTGTCTCTGATCTTCAGATGCCTGATCAGTTCCTCCTGGTTTGTAAGCATCATGTCCAGCCAAGCACCTCTGCTCCATGTCTTGCTGATCCATGTAGGGAAGATTAGTCTTGCTTGTTCTTGTGTTGGAAATGTCTTGAAAATGGTGTTTCTTGCTACAAAAACACAGTAGGCGAAACAGTTCCTCTTGGAGAGGGCAGGCTGTTACTGCACAGACACAGGCTCTGACTTGCTGTTGCAGTGAGTGTAGTGAGCTGCTCTTGAAAGGCTCTTGGACCATCTTGTGTACTTCTACACAAAGCAGTGCTCCCTGTTGGTTCCCTCTGTTGCATTTACCACCATCCAAGCTCTTAATTGGCTGCAAAATGACATTTTCCTCAGAAATCTCTAAGGGAAGTTTAGAAATCTCTTTCTTTTCATGCCAGTCTTATAATGCTCACAACAGCTACATTTCTGAACCTCTTTGTCATCTGTGTAACAAACAATTCTAGGATTTATTCGGCTTAACTTTGCCATAGAGACAGTGTAGGGTTCTCCTGAGATCACATTCCACAAGAAACTCAGCAGTTTTATTAAATCTGGTTGACTGCAAAGTACAAAGACCAATAGATTTCATGCAAAAATGGGTTACAGATAAAGAGCAGTTAGAACAATAAGGTATCCATAAGGCAAATGGACTGGACTCCAGGACAGAGACCCCTCCACATACAGAGCATGACATCCCATCAGTTGGACACTGACACAGGGGCTAAGTCTTAGTTTCACTTTTTTTCACTGACCAAAAATACTACTTAAGGATAAAATTCCTTTAGTGGTTATCCTTCCTCTAGCTTGCATGTTACAGCATCAGAAAAGAACTGCAGCTTCCTTAGAGAAAACCTAATTGGACACAGAAACGAGAATCTTAACACGATGCTGTAGGTTACTGAACCATCATATTAAATTCTAGTGGGAACACAATTCTTTATTACACTGAATTGAATAGGTACAGAAAAGCTGGGTGAAATGCCAGAAAGGAAGTATGGACTGGATATTCCTGCCATTTAATTCTTTAACTGCTAAAACCCCACTCTTTCAGACGCTGCCAGTTCCACTATACAGAAAAGAAAGAAAATTTTCAGACCTGTGCTAAGAATGAAAATGCCTAAACATGGGGATATGGCAAAAGCAAGGCTGACTGAGGTGCAGTTCCCCTTGCAGGACCAACAAGGGGGCCTGTACACAACGGGGCCTTTCAATGAGTCACAGTCTGGTGGTGATGTTCAGCGTATGCTCCACGGACTCAGCACTAAGCCTGCTTGGCCCCAGGCTGCCATGCTGACCAAAGATGCCAAACTAAATCAGTTAATTCCCAAAGCCACTGCATGGGAAACTGTGAGAAGAGGACAGAGCAGGAGAAATGGTAGGCTGCAAGAAAGCCTAGGGGAAACAAAAGGAGAAAGACACTTGCATATAATGCCTGATTAAACAATTCAGCAGAACTCACACAAAAATAGAAAACCAAACCCTCTGCCCAAACTTGGGCAGCAAAGCATAGTGAAAATTCAGGACTATTGTGGCTCCTAACAGAACAAGTTTTTATGGACTTAATTTATTTTCTTAATTAGTTTATGTATATGGCCCTAAATATTCTAGAAAGCCAACTTTATACAGAAGAAAACTTACAGACCTCCCGGAAAGGCTTTAGTTGGCACTAAGGGACAAAAACACTGACACAAACAAAGCACTTTATTGGAATGACTTGCTGTAGCCAGAAGAGAAAACAGCTGATCTACTTCTTTCCAGTCTCCAGGTCAGTTGGACAGGAAGGAACTTCTTTCAGCCTGAACAGGCTCTCCCAAGATCTGAATGTCAGCTAACTGTATTATGCCAGCTAATTAAGACACAGACAGAATGAAGATCCTGCTGAACACAGTGGGATCCCATCACAGGATTCAGCAGACTGTACCAAGTCACATGGGGTGAGACTCCACGGCTGGTGGTGACCCACATCCACCAGATGCCAGAAAAAGTTTGTCTTTCCCTTTCCTGTCTGAGATTTCAGATATATTTAAAAACTCTGTAGGTTACAATGGTCAGCTTTGCTGTGCTACTCCTTATTCAAACACCAGCTGGAATTCATAAAAGGAATAGAAAGAATATTTGAGCTTGTTTTGACCAGGAAGTAAGGAAAGAAATGTTTGTTATAATTCTTGTGTTGATACAGTAAGGTGGCTTTGAGTTTCTTGGAAATACAGTCAAAGTTTGCATTCCGTATGCCGCAAGTAAAAAGGAAGAAGACTGCATCAATAAGAAGTCATGGTCATCTGAAGTTACTGGATGAGTTAAGAATTAAGTATCTTTCACAGGCTGGCTTTTGCACTATGACAGCTGTTGCTGCTTTGCCAGTGAAAAAGATGACCGTAACTGGAAAACCCTTCCCCTTTAGACTAAAGAGCAAGCAATAGAGAGAAGAAAGAAAGTAATCAGGATTTAAGCAAGCTGAAAAATTTGCAATTAAGAGCCCTGAAACATGATTTCTATCCATACACTCACCTAAGGGATTTCTGCACTTCCCTGCTGATCAGGGGGTTGATACTTTTGGCTTTTGCACTCTGCTAAAGATTCATTTCCCTGGAAACGGATACTATAGTCATGAAAATAAAGAAGCAGGCTCTAAAAACTGATGGTTAAAGAAAACCCAGCTCTCTTCCTACCTGTTGAACAGCAATTTTCACCCACGCAGTCCATGTGCTCACAGATATGTAAAACTCTGGATTGAAGTAATCAGCCTGTTGATACACACAGCTGCCCTCCAGGAGAGGGTGAGTTTTGAAAGGGCCCTTCTTGGCTGTCTGTTAAGGACTTGGTGCTTGTGTGGTATCACACCTCAAAATAGTGGGATGTTGATAGTGGGGGTTGTTCAGAGAATGCATGATCATGTCTCACTTCACTGCCTCTTCTGTGCAGATTATGCACATTGCTGCACATTGCTTGATTTTGCTGGGTAGAACTCTTCAGAAATTCAGTGGTACAGAATTCACCTACCCAAATTCAGTGGTACAGATTAGTTTATAAAACTCTGTTGTCTCACTTCACTTTAAGCTTCTAATCATAAACATCTTAAGAAGGCCAGGGTGGCACTGTGTGTGAGAGGGTTCAAGTATAGACATTATGAGAGGTTCTGTATCAGCAAAATATTTTGTTAGTGACAAAGGACTGTGTGCACCCTCAGATCCCCCCATCCTGAGCCAGAGCAGTGTGGGGAAAGAGGGCATCCACCAGGGGCTGCTCATGGCTTGTTCTTCACACAGACAAGCCCTGCTGGCATCTTCTCAGATCTGCTGGACAAGGTGAAAGAATGTGAATAATTAATTAATTTTCTTTTCAAAGCAAAAACATAACCAGAACCAAACGAACCAAAACAGAAAACTCAGAGCCTGAAGGTTTTGTAAACCAGACCCTGCCTCAGCAAGAGAGATCATCTCCACCTGCCCTGGAAGCTGCTTTTAAGTTGGGCTCTTGTTTTTTTCTTTGCCTGAGCTGTGTCACCAGTGAGCCCTGCCTGGCCATGGTCTCCCACAGCCTGTGGGCCAGTGTCTGAACACGACCTTGGCCATCCCCAGACCGTGACCAAGCCCTGTCACGAGCCTGCCCTGCTGCCACCTGCAGCTCCCAGCTTCCCTGCCCTTTCACCTGGGCTTCATTCTCCCTTCTTTCAAGGTTTATTCATTTGCTCCAGGAACACTGTCTCAGAGACTTCAAATTATGACTTAATGTCTGCCTGCAATATGTTCTAGTTGCATTAATTTACAAGAAAAAAAAACAACCCAAGGAGTCTGAAGTATACAGCTGCTAATCAAATACCATCCTTGTGCAGTAGTCCTTGTTTTATACAACTTCCTTTTAAGATTTTAGATGTTTTCTTAATGCTGTTGTAACATACCAAAATCTGGGTTCTGTTTTCAATATCCTGAAAGGACATAAATATATTGCTTTGCTATGTATGTGCTTAGACTCAGAACCACCCCTATAATAAAACCAAGAAGCTGATGGATTGTTCAAGGAAATATTATTACAAAGCATGTTTCTCCCACTGAAACCCCCAAAAAGCAAAGTACTTACATGCCTAAAGGTATTGTTTATTTTTTTCCTTACATCTTAAATATTCTTTGGTAATGTTAGCATTTTGATATAATTCAGACATTCCCATCAGGCTTGAGATTTACCAGTGCTGTACAAGGATTATTGGGAGGTCTCCTCTCCCTTAGTGTTTTAGAGCTTAGAGAAGAGATGCAATTTTTTACCAGGACAATATCCTGGAATGGACTTCCTAGAAGACCTGGTTGATGCATCGACCCTGTCATTGTTTAAAGAGCATTTGGATTACATCCTTAACACCATGCTTTAATTTTTTATCAGTCCTGAAGTGCTTAGGCAGTTGGGTGAGATGAGTGTTGTAGGCTCTTTACAGCTGAAACAGAATAACATATTTCTAATTCTATTCTATTCTATTCTATTCTATTCTATCTATTCTATTCTATTCTATTCTATTCTATTCTATTCTATTCTATTCTATTCTATTCTATTCTATTCTATTCTATTCTATTCTATTCTATTCTATTCTATTCTATTCTATTCTATTCTATTCTATTCCATTCCATTCCATTCCATTCCATTCCATTCCATTCCATTCCATTCCGCTTAAAACAGAAACATAAGCAAAACATTGAAGCTAACAATTGAGCAACAAGACTTCTGAATTACTATTTAAAACTTTCAATTAAGTTCTTCTAAAGCAAAAGGTAAGTATCTTTTCTAGCATCTAAATTCCACCTGTGTCATAGTTTGCATGTGCTCCTGTTGACTGTATAAATATCTCTGCCAGTTATTTATTTATTTATTTATTTATTTATTTATTTATTTATTTGAATTCAGGGTTGTGTCAGAATATCTGGAATTGTAGCAGCAAGAGATTTCTGGCCACTTAGAAAAGCCTGACATATTGATCCAGCATCATATGTTACAACCTCCTTCTGATGATTTGGGAGGAAAGAAGGTAAATGAGAAGAATTAGTCAAAATTAACTCTGTAAAAGCTCATAGGCGCCTGAGAAGGGAAATCAAATTGCATGGTATTTAGCAAAAAGTATAAACAGAGGGAAGGAAAGGATGTAAATCTGGGTCCAGGGTGGAGCAAGATGATCTAATAGGGCTTATACATGCATGTAAATATTTTTCTAATTGTAATAGGGTTTTAATACATTTCAGTAAATATTCTAAGAGAATGTTTTTTCTAGTGCTTTTAAAAATATTTTTAATTGCCTATTATTTTTCCCATTTTTCCTATATCTTTGAAGTACTAGTTTTCAAACCTTGGGGTTCTTTGGACAGGACTTTTGGGACCCAGCTCAAACTGGAGCAAATAGAAGTTAAATCTGGATTTATTCAGACAAAGATTACTACTATTTTGTCATCTGCTTGCTGTTTACATTAGGATTGACAGTGTAACTCAAATTCCTATTGAATTTCTGTACCTCAGTGCAAACCTGACATTTGATTGAGAGGCACTAGACATCTAAGAAGATCCATGACTGAAGGGCCTAAAGAGCAATATATTCCTACAGTCTGTAACAGTGCTGTCTCCCACTCAGAATATTTTCATGGGTATCCAATTCTTTACAAGCAAAAGATTAAAATTCAGCTCTGTACCTCCAACAGCAAACATTCTGTTTGCAGTTTGCAATAATATGTGCAAGCATTAAGACTTACAAAGACAGGACCAGGGATTTAACTTAGTTTTAATGCTATCTGCCTGTCTCCCAGGCTGGAGCTCCCCTGCAAAGGTTGCTTGGCCTGGTCAAGATCAGTTGCTTGAGAAAGCAAATTTCCTAGTGCTGTGATGAAGGAGCTCCTTGCTAGAATGGAAAGACCATGTTGGCCAGGGATGGCTTTCAGAGGCTTCACAGACTAATGTGGCTCCTCACAGCCCTCCAAAGGTGTGCCTGTAAGGCCTGCCGTCAGGCTGAAATTAATTTCTGTCACAAAGCAAGAGATGCTTCAGTAGAGACCTCAAAAATTACTTCCTTGGTTGAGAGGATAAGTGTCTTTGAAATTTTCTACTCATTCCTCACTTACTGAGTTTCATTTTTCTTTAGAAGTCTCCCCAGATTTGCCCTTAGGAAAGTCAAATTGTTCTTACTATCTAACATCTCAAAGGAAAAATTCAATCCTCTGCAAAGAGGGATCATTTAAGACACAGTTGATGGGTTGCTGCCAGTTGGTTGAACATGGTTTTAACAATGCCAAGGTCACAGGTTTGATCCCTGTACAGACCATGCACTTCAGAGTGCATGGACCCCTTGTGGGTCCCTTCCAACACAGAATACTGTGATTCTGTGATACAGCTGAGTCCAGTGCAAACCTTGGCACTGACTACTGGGTGATAAAGCTGTCAGAAGGCAATTGGTACATTTATGTGAGACAAACAGTATTTTCAGGCAAAACTAGGAGGAAAAATAGTCCCAACAGTGAATATGCAAAAAGATAATGTGTATGTGACTTTCTTGGAAATATTTACACTTTTCACAGAAGACTATGTCGGTACATTTCCATAACTTTGAAATTTAAAAGGATGCACTGAAATTTCATGTTTATGTTTGCAACATTTTTCAAGACTGAGTGCTGTGGTACACTGCTAGACCTTGTTAGACTCAAACAGGCCATGATGGATCCCAGTGCTTTATACCAAAGCACACCATAAGACTGAGATGGGGACTGATGTCTGACAGGAGGTTAGGATGCATGACGTGCTGGACACAATCTCTGAGAACAGGAAAGTTCTGTTTGCTTTCTTTTTGGACAGCAAAGAGCAAAGTGGTCTCATATGAATAATCTCTTATTTTTGAAAAGATAACTGTGAATTCTGTATGGTAGGTATTTTTCTGAGTTAAAAGTTATCTTTTTATGAAGCTGTCACTGTCTGGCACAGTATTTGTTCATCTCATGCCTAGACAGAAACAATTCCAGAATGAGTTAAAAACATTTTGCTGTTCAAGCTCATTTAGTTTGAAAATAACAAAAATAACAAAATAACAAAAAAAACTTTTTGCTCAGTGACTCCAAAGGCTGAATGATTCCAGTTGAATACCTGATGGACTTCAGAAAGGTGAGGTAGCTAGAGATGAGATACACAGTGTAGATGGCGCCTTTGTTATTTTGTAGGATTAGTGTCTGTGATTCACCTGATGTATCTGATTGATCACATAGTTACATTAAAAGATCTACAGCGGCAAGCAATAGAAAGGGAAAGCATGACATGGACTTCTCCTGGAACTCTTGGAAAGCAGTAAGGAAGACAGTTGTGACTCTCTTACCAGTGAGGTAATGAATGCTCCCAAAAGGGCCAGAGATCTCTTTATCAGACAAACACTTAGTCTATTGAAAAACTAGTCTGGAGGAAACAGGCAGCACTCTCATCTGAGGAACAGTGACACAGGCAGAACAGCCAGTAAGGCTATTTGCTGAATTCCACAAGGATGTCACAGGTGGGCGTGAGATGGTTGTGCTCATCTGAGCCCTGAAAGGGGCTGAGCTGCCCACTCACCCTGCTGGGTTACCCAAAAGGTGTCCCCTTTATTTGTCCTCATGCCTCAGACAGGGAAGCATATTCACCCAGAGGAGCTGCTTTGAATTAATTTTCACTCCAGGGACTATATCCCAGAATAACAGAATATGCTGAGTTGGAAGAGACCCACAAGGATCAAGTCCAACTCAACCCAAGAATCACACTATGTGCCTGAGAGCATTGTGCAGATGCTGCTTGAACTCTGTCAGGCTTGGTGACCACTCTCCTGGGGAGCCTCTTCCACTGCCAAACACCCTCTGGGTGAAGAACCTTCTCCTGATATCCAACCTAAACCTCTCCTGACACAAATTCAGTCCTTTTCCTCAGGTCCTGCCACTGTCACAACAGAGATCAGTGCCTGCCCCTCACAAGTTGTTACTGCAGAGAGGTCTCCCCTCAGTTTCCTCCACCCTGAAAAAGACAAATTATCTCAGCTTCTCCTTGGGGCTTTCCCTCAAGAGCTTTCACCATCCTCATGGCCCTCCTTTGAACACTCCCCAATAGTTTTATCTCTCTCTTACCCTGTTGCACCCAGAGCTGCCCCCAGCACTGGAGGTGAGGCTGCCCCAGTGCAGAGCAGAGCAGGACAATCCCCTCCCTTGCCTGGCTGGTGATGCTGAGCCTGATGTCCCCAGGACACAGGTGGCCCTCCTGGCTGCCAGGGCACTGCTGAGTCGTGTGCAACTTGCCACAGACTGGGACCCCCATGTCCCTTTCTGTGGCACTGCTTTCCAGTGTCTCCATCCCCAGTCTGTCTGTACATCCAGGGTTGTCCCAACCCAGGTGCAGAATCCAGCACTTTCCCTTGCTGAATTTCATATGGTTGGTAATTTCCCAGCCTTCTAATTCATTGAGGTCTACTTGCAGGGCCACCCTGCCTTCAAGGTAGTCAACAGCTCCTCCCCAGTTTTATTTCATTCACAAACTTAGATAATATCCCTTCAAGTCCTGAATCCAAGTAATTTATGAACTTGAAGAGCACAGAGCCTAAAGAGGAGCCCTGGGGATCCCCACTAGTGACAGGTCACCAGCCTGATTACCATCCTGTATTCACTGTAACACTTTGTTCTCAGCCCATCAGCCACCTGATCATCCATTACATGGTGTGTTTACCCAGTTGTGCAGTGGACATTTTGTCCACAAGAATATTGTGAGAGAGAGTATTGAAACCTTTACTGAAATCCAGAAGGATTACATTAACTGGCTACCCTTGATCAAGTGAGTTGCTCTGTTATAAAAGTAAGTTAATTTGGACAAGCAGGACTTTTCAATGAACCTATGTTGGCTGTGACCAATGACTGCTTTGCCCTTCAGGTGTTTTTTAATAGCTCCCAGAATAATATTCTCCATAATTTTGCCAAACACTGAAGAGAGACTGCCAGGCCTGGAGTTTCCAGGCTCATCCTTCTTGCTCTTCTGGAAAATTGGGACGTCAACCAGCTTCCAGCCAAGGGGACCTATCTGCATTCCCAAGTTCATTTGAAAATCACTGAGAGAGGTCTCATGATGACATCAGCCAGTTCTTTGAGTATTTTCAACTGAATTCCATTGGGCCCTACAGATTTACAGAGAACTGAGAGTTGATCATTGTCACAGCCACTGTCCTCCAGCTCAGGGCACTGGGACCCCTTAATTCATCAGAGGCAAAGAAAGCACTAAACATCTCCACCATGTGTGTCCCTGTCCCTGTTTGTGAGGTGACCGTCCCCATCCTGTAAGAGGATGGTGTTACTTCTTTACTGTCTTTTGCTATTAATGCATTTAAAACCCATCTTTTTCTCACCCCTCTCAAGTGTGTCCAGCTTCAACTCCAGCTGAGCTTCAGCCTGACAGATTTTCTCCCTGCAGAGGTGAGCAGCATGTCTGTATTTCTCCCAGTCACCTGACCTTGCTTCTGCTGAGCCTACCCCTTCCTTCTTTGCTCTACCTCCCAAAGAAGATTCCTGCTGAGCAAGCTGTCTTCTGCCTCGACTTCTGACATTTGGGAATTATCTCCTCCTGTGCCCTTAGAAGATGGTGCTTAAAATGTGACCAGCACTGACAGACCCCAGCACCTGTGGAAGCATTTTCCCAGGGTACCTTACTCACAACTCCCTGAGCAGTCTGAATTCTGCTCTCCTCACATCCAGAGTTGAGGTTACACTGGCACTTTTCCTTCTGTCAGAGATTTTAAGCCCGATTGCTTCATGGTCCCTGTGGTACAACCACCATTCTTCACTAACACAATCCTCTCTGTTTGGCAAGCAAAAAATGAGGGAGAGCATTTTTCCTAGCCAGCTCTCTTAGTACCTGTATAATGAAGTGGTCATCCAGATGTTCTATGAATCTTCCAGACCCATTTGTGGCAGCTGTGTGGTGTTCCCATCTAATGTCTGCCACATAAATCCCCGTAAGAACAAGGGCAGTTGATTTAGAGGTGTCTCCTAGTTCCTCAGAGTAATTCTTAGCATCATTGTCCTGGCTGGGTGGTCTATAGCAGACTTCCATGATGTTATCTGGATTATTTTTCCCTTACCCTGAAGCCTGCAATTGTGACATTGACACCTGTGAACTCCATAAACTCCAGCCCTCCTGTGAGAAAAAAGACAATATGTGTGGCCTTCCTGAAAATGTTTACACCAGCAGTGAATGCAGCCTTCACAGAAGGGTGTTTTCTGTAGCTCTCTGTATTATTAAAGTTAAAAAAAGTGCACTGAAGTTTTATGATTATCTTTCCAGCAATGTCTCTCAGGTGAGAACTATGGACATAGCACAGTTGGAAAAGACAAAGAGCATGAGCCCCAGAGGTAGTCAGAATGACAGAATCACTGCATGGCAGAAAGGAAAAAAATCCATCACTTGAGTGGTTGTGAAGAATAAATTGAAGCTTCTCCCCTTAACCTACAGCTTGGTGGCTGACATTTATGTTCTGGGAACAGGGAGGATGCTCTGAACTGAGTCTGGAAAAGAGATAGTAATAGCTTTTTCAATTTGTTTGACCAAAAGCAGAAATAATCAACCCAACAGATTTAGAACAAACTTCCTCTTCTCCATTTTCCTTTCTTTCTATTTTTGTTTAAGCTATCCATCTCAGAGAAATCATTACTGCAAAGTACTTTGATTCTGGTATGGACCCCACTAAACAACATCTATGCATCCTCCAGATTCCCTAGAAATAATGAGAAAATTAATAGGCTCATAGAATTATTAAGGTTGGAAAAGACTTCTAAGATAACTGAGTCCAACCTTGACCACAACAAGACCATGGTACTAAGTGCCACATCCAGTTCCTTCTTGGCCACCTGGGCACTGCTGGCTCATGTTCAGCTGCTCTCAGCAGCACCCCCAGGTCCTTTTCCTGTGGCAGCTTTGCAGCCACTCTGCCCCAGCCTGTGGCACTGCCTGGGGTTGTTGTGACCCAAGGGCAGGATCCAGCACTGGCCTTGTTGAGCCTCACACCACTGGCCCTGGGCCATGATCCAGCCTGCCCAGATCCCTCTGCAGAGCCTTCCTGCCCTCCAGCACAGCAACAGTCAACGATCACACCAATGTGGTGTCACCACCAAACTGACTGAGGCTGCACTCAATCTCCCATCCAGGTCATTGATGAAGATATTAAACAGAACTGGCCCCAGTACTGAGCCCTGGGGAGCACCACTGGTCCCTGGCCACCAGCTGGATATAACTCCATGCACCACCACTCTCTGGGCCCAGCCATACAGCCAGATTTTCACCCAGAACAGAACATCCCTGTCCAAACCATGGGCTGACAGCTTCTCCTGGAGAATGTTGTGGGAGTCACTACCAAAGGCTTTGAAGTCCAGGTAGATGACATCCACAGCCTTTCCCTTATTCACTAGGTGTGTCACCCTGACAAAGGAGGAGATCAAGCTGTTCAAGCTGAACCTGCCTTTCACAAACCTCTGCTGATGGACCCTGATGCCCTGGTTGTCCTGTACATGCTGTGTGATGGCACTCAAGACAATCTGCTACAACCCTTCACAGTACCGAGGTCAGACTGACAGGCCTGTAGTTCTCCTGACCTTTGGCCCTTCCTGAAGATGGACATCACACTGGCCAACCTCCAGGATGAGTAATTTTCCAGTAATGATTCAAAAATGACTATGAGTTAAATATTTACTATCACACAGAAACAGTAGGATAGAAGATGGTAGGAAGAAACTGAACAAAAAGTTACATTTAATGAAGTGATACAGCAGTGGAAATTGGTCTTGTAAGGTTTTCTAAAGCAGAAGTAAAATGTTCTTGCCTTGGTAAGACTGTCCCTTAAGCAGCTGAAATTAACTGCCAAGTTTTAAATACCTATTTACTTCTGAGTGCTTAAGTGCACTGACATGGAACACTTACCATCTTTTGTGCATCTGCAGAATGTCAGACATGCTCAGCTTCACTGCTTTCTTCCTTGACCATAATAGCTCAAAGAAACTTCTGAAAGTGCAGGAGCACTGACATGTCCCTAGGGTTATGCCATCAGACAACAGCATTAATAGAAACAAGGTGTCCTGGTCTCAGAAAAAGCGAAATTCAAAGTGAATCGTCAGGCAATGCCTTCTTCCTCCTTCTTCTCTTTCTTACATGTTAGAAGGGCAAAGGACATGGGAAGTAATGCTGCACAACTGAGCACTAACTCCTTTAAGTCTGCAAGGCACTCAAGTACATACAAAATTTATTCCAATGGAAGGTGACGGAGAGAATAGAAACTATGCTGGAAGCCCAAGGGGAGAATGCACATAACGAGACCAGTATTGTAAAATGAAGTATAAAGCACATAATACAAGTGGACACAAATTCACCCCTACCAGAAGCCATGTCTGTTTCAGAGAAAAAAAAAATTGAATTCAGCATGTAAGTAGTTTTCTTTCTCTTGCAATGAATTCATGTCTTAGTATTGGGGTCCTTTTGTCATTTTACTTCTATGTCTTGGATTGAGAATATCTGACATAAAGTTTGTATTTGCAGGTGGCAGATGATGCAATACACATCTTAAACCCTTTATGTTTCCAAAAGAGACAAATTAATGAAACATCAGTATATGTCACCACAACAATGGATTGTGCATGAAAACATGACACTGAATACCACGAACAAACCCAGCAAGCAGCTTCCTAAATTGGAAATTGTCATGAAAATGGTCCTTGTCTTGTGTATAGATCTTCAACACAAGTTTTCTGGTCCCTTTGAAAACATTAACAATTTCCCATTGCAGTAACTTGTTGTGATTCAGCTGTTTTGACAGCAACTTGGCTTACAGGGGAAGAAAACAAAGCTGTCACCATTCTAATTGATAAGAATTTTTTTCTTACTGTGTCTGCTGTGGTCACAAATATAATAGGGAAGGAAAAATACCACACAGATTGAAATACAAGCTCTTTATAATAGAGACAGGAGAATACATAACAGTGTCTGATCAAGGTGCAGACTTCAACATGTTCTTCAGCATACCCATCTCCGTGTGAACACAGAGCCAAAAATAAGGTAAGCACTGCCACACTGCCAATCCTCATCAAGCTAATGGAGTGACAAGGACTAGCATCTGGGAAGCAGGTGTGACTTCTGCATGAGAAAGAAGAGAGTGATGCACCAACTTCAGTTAACTTTAGTTTTATACCAGATTTAAAGAACTGTTGAATAAAATGTACTGACCTTCTTCATGGAGAACAGGCAGGCTACCTCTGGATAATCCTTCATGGCATTTTCATTTCAATGTAATTAACAAAGTTACCCCCTGTGCAAACATGGCCCTTGTTGTTTAAACGCTCATATGGCTGCAGAGTCCTAAAGTTCCGTCCGTATTGAATGGAATGTTCATCAAAAGAGAATTAGGTCAATGCTGACTGGTGACTTGTTTCACACCCTTTGTTTATTGTTTTTTTTTTTCATCTACCTTCTACAACTTTTTTCAGCACAGAAAGATTAGGGATGAGTGACTCCTCGAATTATATATGTCACTGCAAAGGAGTCAAAATTGTGAATCACTCACATCTTTGCCTACCCTGAACCTACTTCCTCTTCTTTCTTAAGGTCAAAACAACCACATCAACTATTTTTGCTAGCTCCTTTTGTGAACCCAAGTTTCAACACACAATTGAAGGCCCTATCCTGTAGGGACTAAACTGTAAGAATTTTAAATATTTCAGAGGTTTTTCAGGAGATGAACAGGGAGCAAGACACCAGCCTAAAAATCCATTTATAAAAAACTAATTTTGTTTTTAATATTCTGTGTCCTCTTTTCTAGTCTAGACTATGTGTTTGATAAAGCTGATCATCCAAGCATTCATGAAAATGTGACAGTAGGTTGGGCATTATTAACAGAGCTATTAATGCTTAGACAGCTAACAGGGTTGGGCACATATCATCAGCTCAGTAACTGCACACAACTTTGAGGCTTACCACTGCATCAGCTGTGCCTTTGTCTCAGTGTGCACAGAGGCTGTGGCAGCATTTGCTGTGTCTTTATGCCTCCAGAATCACTGAGTCGCCAGCTTCATTCATGAGCTGAGGGAGTGAAAAATACTTTGCACTGAAGACCAGACACATTTAAGGAAGAAACCATTTATATCAACGAGTTAAAAATTCTGTGTTTTCTTTGTTTCTTTCAAAAGATGTGAGGGGAAAAGAAATATTATTAATAGAATCTGAAATGCATAAAAGATGTTAAATGTTTTTCATCTGGCCCACTTACACTGCTGCCTACTTCCCAGGAGAAACCAATGTATCAAGAAAACATCTTGCCACCTACTGCACTTTGCTTGTCTTTGTCAGAGCCCAAGCGATGCCATTTCCAATTTTTTATTACACTATTTTTGTAATTAGGACAGTCAATGAGCTAAATTTCCTCAATATGGACTGTAGTATTGCATTTTTTTTGGTTTTTTTTTTGTGTACAGTCCAAAATGTATTTCAAGTGTTTTGCTTGTCACTTTGTACTAGAGAGGGAATTCTATAAAAGAGAAAATAGTTCCATCTTAAACACAAGATTTGTACGTACCTTAAGTAAAGATTTTCTCCTTTTTCTCATACACAATTTGGGAAGTTACACTGACAACCATTTTCCCAGCACCTTTTCTTTCATAATGTGCTAAGATTGCCAGGAAAACAATTCATCTTGAAAAATGAACTGTAAATTCATACACAGAAACAGCAAGATAATTATTAAAATTCTACTCTGGTAGAAATGAACTCAAATCCTAAGAAAAATAACAGGACCAACTGCAGCGGAGGTATAAACATGGCTTACATCCTAAATCTACATTATTTTAATGTTAAAAAATAATTGCAGGTCTTTTAGGGGTTTTCTGAAACTCAGAGAGGAAACTGAAAATATTTTGAAATTACTTTAACATGATAAAATAAACTGCAGCTAAGAATTCAATTGTATTTCTTCATGCAAATTGGTATCATCATATGACTTAGTTATTGACCAAACCCATAGCTACTTTCAATTTCAACAGAAATGTTGTATCTTCTTAGTTAATTTTTATTATCCAGCTAAGTGCTCATCTGCAAATAATGAGATCTTGAAAAATAAATGAAACTGGGTCACTGCAAAGTCATCAGGGACTCTGGGGATGGGTAATGTGATACTGTGCCTTCTATATCCAAGTTGGCAGTTTAAATCCAGTCCAGGCCAGCAGTGACTGGAGCCTACTGCCACATGCTTTTCGTCATGTGTAACAACAGGTTAGTAGACTTGGGTCATTTTGCAGTGAATAAATAACATTTCCCTATGGTCTGGTGAAACTGTCACTGAAAACTAAACCATCCTGCATCACAGAATCTCAGAAGGACTATTGGCAGGCACCTCTGGAGGTCATCGGCTTCAATCCCTCTGCTCAAGCAGGGCATGTCCAAGTGCCTTTTAAGTATCTCCAAAGCAGACTTCAGAAGCTCTCTGGGCAATTTGTTCCAGGACTCAGTCACTTTCACAGTAAAAGTTTAATAATATTCATAGGGACTGCTCGTGTTTCAGTGTGTGCCCATTATCTCTTGCTCTCGTCCCGAGAAGATCCTGGCTTTGCCTTCTTTGCACCTTCCCTTTCCCAATACTAATTCACATCAACAAGGTGCCTTTGAGCCCACTCTTATTCATGCAGAGCAGTGCCAGCCTTCTCAGATTCCCTGTGTTTGTCACATGCTCAAGTCCTTTAACTATGTCAGTGGCCCTTTGCTGGACTTTCTCCAGCATGTCCATGTCTTCTTTTTAGCTGGAGCCCACTTCTGGCCACATCTCACCAGTGCTGATGTGAGGGCAAGGATCACCTCTATGGACCTGCTGACAACAGTCCTCCTCATACAGTCCAGGACACCTTCTTTGCCAAAATAATGCATTGCTGGCTCACGTTTAACTTGGTGCCCACCAGGACTTTGTTCTTTGCAATGGTGCTTCAGACACTGGTATCATCAATGTGAGCCTCTGAGACCAGTGATAACCTCTGTGAAATACTGGCTCTTCCATTCAGCTGGGGCACACATTAGGAATAAGATGTTTGAAATTGCTGAATCTAAGCAAAGCTGACTTCTCTGAGTGCAAGGCTAATATAAACAAATGGGCACCAGCCCAACTTACTGATCACTTCTCAAATGAGCTACAAAAATCTGAAGCAGTTAACTTACTAGAAGGCAGTAGGATGAGATTTATTGCAGACACACTCTCAGAAATTCACATAACAAGGAAATGTTATGTTTACAAAAAAGCTTCTAGGCTTGTACATTTTTGACACAATATGCTCAAATCTAAGTTTTGATTTTGAAGAGTAGCAATGTTAACTGCAAATATATAGTTCAAATGTACCACACCTTATTGCATAACACTTGTGATACCTCAAATTAAGACTCTAAATAAACTGACTTATGGTGGCCTGCCTGCATAACTAATTGTATTCATGCCCATTAAGGCATATGGACATATAATTTCCGGAAGAAAAAGTTTATTTTATTGCTTTATCACTTCAATTATAATTAAGTAATGTTTGTTTCAAGCTATCAGTCTACTACTTCAATTTTATTATTCTTTAACATGTATTGTGTATCTTTTCTCCATCTCCAAATATCACATGATATTTGAATTCTACATCCAGGAAGGACCTGGAGGTGTGTCTACAGGAGACACTCCTGCCCTCTCATTGCTCCTATTAAAATATTTTTGTGGAACTCGTAACAAAAGGCTGCATCTATTGAACTAAATTATCTCTTTATTAGGAAAACACCAACACCAAAGTCTTCAAAATTACTGGAATTTTATTTGCCTCAGGCTTATGACTTGCAACCAAAGACATTGTGCAAAGAAAGCAAAGATTAAGTACACTTTAGGGAAAAGGTGATAATCCACATTGGTAACATAAAAGATCAGTCTGATGAAAGAAGCCATACGTTACACTATATAGATTGCAATATTCAATAGCATTTTTAAACCAACTTCTTTAATAGAGAAAAAAAAAAAAGTTAAGCAAAGTTTACAGTAGACATAAATTTGATACAATTCAAAAAGCTTTTTTTGGAAGATCATCAAGCGTAAAGTGGAAAAACGTATATGGGGCAAGGTGTATGAAAGCTAACTACTGAACATTCATAAGCTATTAAACAAAGTTGCATATATGTACCACAGTGTAAAAAACCAATACAGGACAAATAAAAAATTTGAAAACTGCCTGATGAAAAATAAAATAACCAGTGGCTTTTAATGACTTCTCCTGGTTATCAATGCTACAAAAGACATTTTTTTTGTTGCCTTTCTGATGCCACTGAAAAAAACCTTATCAAATGATAAAACCAGGCACAATCAAACCATTACCAAGTCAAAATCAGCCCATAGAAATATACTATCAACCCACATTTTCCCTCAGAAGGTTTCTTTGTTGTTTTTTGAGGCCCATTTGGTCACAATATGTTACATTTTTTTTTGCCTTTTTTACACCATGATATCATATGTTTGTCTGGCACTATCCTAAAACTAATTTATAGAGAATGAGAATACAGAAACAACCCGATGTCTATTTGACAAAAAGAATTCACTGGGTGTAAAATAGGAAAGAGAAGAGAAGGGGAAGGGGTCAGTTCTGGCAAGAAAATAAACCCTATGGATCACTCATCATCACTTCCGCTTGCTTCCGACTGGTCCTAGAGGTAAGAGACACAAGACAAGTCAGAAATTCTTTCCAGCTCTTCTGTGGAATTTGTTAAAGAAGGAAAAATAAAAGGAAGTATGAGGAAGAAATATGACAATTAAACTGATATATCAAGATAGCCTGAAGAAAGATACTGTGTTATTTAGTATTTCTCTTTCATGAAATGCATTCTTTAGAGAGGGAAGACAGAGAGACAGGAAACACCAGCTCTTTCTTTCTATCCAGACATTTAGAAACAACTGGGAAGACATCTATTTTCATTTGTTGCAATAATAGAAAGACAGCTATTTTCATTTGTTGCAATAATAGAAGCACTCATTAAAAAAAGGTAAAAAATGATCAAGCTGTAAGTTTTTCATCGGTGGAGAAAAGTGAACAGACCATGAGACTTAAAGGTTCAATGAATGTAGAACAACTCGAAGTAAGATCCAAACTTCTTAGACTTCTTGTCTTCCAGCACTGGGACCAGATCTCATAAGCACACTAAGATACAATTAACACCCCCACCCAATTCTCTCAGGATGATCACTACAAGTTACATATGTGCTTAAGCATGAATAGTTGAGAATTCTGACAGCAAGCAGGACAGGGTAGAGATGCAATCACTGCAACCACTTCCACAGTCTCACTGAACAAAACTTACATTTTCATCTTGATCCTCATCACTATCATCATCACTCACGACAGGCTTGGCTTTTGCTCTGCTTTGCCTCTTCTTGCCTTTTCCTTTTTCCCGACCTTTTTCATCCTTCTTATTTAACTTGATTTTGACTTTCACTGATTTTGCTGCAAAAAGTTTAACAGCATACATTAATGTAACATTCACTTATCAACTTTAAATGCTGTCTCTTGTTCACAGAAATTCACCTCCGGTAGCAACCTGAAAAGGCATTCCCCTCTGAATTTACATGGACTGTGGAACAACAAAGCAAGAGGTATTTGCTTTTATTTCTCTTGTTTTTAATAGTTTTAACAACAACATATATTAAACTATAAAGACTACCTTTAAGCTGACCATACCCATCTTCTTTTCATTCACAGAATGTATGGTGTGCACAGGTAGTATATGGTCCTGTGAGAAGATACACCTTTAAAAATATTTTCTTTCTTATCACAGAAATGTTTAGACTTGTAAAAACAGACCTTTTTTATATTTTAAAGTACAGAAATGCTGTGTGGAGGTTACTGTTAATTGTGATGCTTTTCCACGTTATTCTGATTCTAGAATATCCATTCATTTCCAAATGAGCTACTGAAATTGATGCTTTAGCACACATATGTGACACACATGGAAGGGTAGCTCAGGGCCAAGTACTACAGCTTCTGTAACCAGAGAAAAAGGCTAGCTGAAATTTGGATAGATGTACAAAGTGCAATGAAGAAATCCATCCTTTTTCCACTTTATCATGCCTCCAAATCTGCAGGGACTTAAGCATTCTAAGCATTCAGAGTTTCACTTAGTCACTGTCACATGGAGGAGTGTTTTCAAATTCATCTGGTTCTTAACAATGTGATCAACTTTCACATCACGTAGGTGTGTATCACACCATGCCTGAAGGTTGTCCACTTGCTAATAAAGACTGTCTCTAGCCTTTACAGGCACTTCCATTTACAAACAGCATGAACTGGGCCTGAAGGGCTTATAAACAATTATGGCCACCCACACAGCACCTCTAGGATTTGTTTCTGGCTTAAGAATAGTTTAAATAGAAGTAAGTCAAAACACTCAGTTGAAAGACCAAATCAATGTTACACCCAAGCAACCTTTGTAAAAAACTACTTCCAGCAACAGAAAAATAGAACCTTATAATCAGTCTCCATTGCAGAAGCAGCAAAACCTGCTCTTCCATCCCCACATCTATTTCCTTGTCAGTATTTCACAGGGAACTCACATTCCGATTCCGATTCTTCTTCTTCATCTTCTTCTTCATCATCATTGCTTTCATCCTCACTTTCTTCTTCTTTGGCTATCTTCTGTCGTGCACTTTTGAACACAGACTGAAGAACAATGGAATCCTCATAGATCTACAGTACAGGTACAAATCTCTGTCAGAACTATGAAGTCAAGAAGAATCAGAAATTCACATCATAGACTTAAATATCCAGGGCAAGTCTACAGAGTACATGGCATTTTCAAATAGTAATCATGTCTGTTGCATGAATCGTACAACAAATACGAGCTAATTCTTCATGCTCTAAATGAAGAAATCTGTCAGTAGTGAGCTGCAAAGAAACAACTCTAACACTGTATTACATCTAAAATGTCTAGCTAATGTTTTTCTTATTATTTATGCTACCATAGGAACTATTGTGCATTTTCATCAGATCATAACACCCTTGAAAACCTGCCAAAGGAACAGACTTCAGCAGTAAGCACCTTAATTAAAACATGGGTTTTCATCTGGCAATACAGTTGATAATGACAAAGATTTAACCCTCATTTATTTATCTTTTTTCTGAAATCAAAAGAGGCTACAAGGAAACTAATTTATCCCAAGCAGCTCATTCCTTGCTTCCTCTCAGAACTAAAAAGACTGGAAAAAAAATTTGGGCTTGCTCTAAAATTGAACATCTGCTCTCAAACATTCTGGAGTATACAAAGTATGTTGAGTACATCAGATTTTGTCTTTAACCTCCAGCATGAGGGGTCTCTCAAGAGTGACTACTTTTGGCTTGTAACACATTTCTTAGATTAACACAATAAAAATCTTGTTGTGTTGCTGAGTATCTGATTCTTTGTCATCACCTGAATAAATGACCTTGTGTAGTTTGTTTTGTAAAATGTTAGAAAACAAGCACTGCAAAATTCAGAACTAAATTAAGAATAATTACTAGAAAAGTACAGAGTCATAGACTGCATTTGATTTTATCATCATCATCATCTACCTTGGCTGTCTGTCATTCTACTCCTCTGGCTAGATGGCACTTTCTTGTATGAAGGGACTCTAGATATTTGTGGAAACGATAAGGGAAGGACTTTTGGCTGCCATTATGCAGTCTGTATGCTAAACGTGATAGAAGTGCTCTAATACTTTGTGGGTTCAACAAGATGAATTAGAAGAAGTTTGTTCAGAATACCTAACATGAAATATCTAATTCCTACTTTTTTCACTTGACCATCAAGTGCTTTTTTTGAAAAACTACCTTTCACTGTGGATTGTTCCCCATTCTCTGAGTTCCTCTGTGCTTTTTGTTTTGAGATGTTTGCTCTCAATCATGGTAATTTTTTTCTATATCTATCCTCTATGAAAAATAATCATGAACATTTTGAGAAGGCTGCTCTCCTGTCTTATGACATAAGTGAGCTGTGAGACTCCAGAACTTCCTTCTTTGGAATCAAATAACAATTGACTTGCTCTTATACCTGCTTCTTTTCAAGCAATTGATAGAACCTGCCAAGTTCCTCTTGAGAACTATTTATTTTTCATATACGTAAGCCTAGCATATTCAGTTGTTCTTAGGAATGGGTCTTTCAACTACCCTTCTGGTCTTCTTCACAAACACATGTTTCTAAGACAAAAATAATTAAAGGCCTGTAAAACACTTTATTTTTTTTCAATGCTGGCCACTACATATTTAGGGCATCAATGTGACTCAGACTTTCAAACAGTTCCCCAATGAAGTACAGCGGCTTCAAAAGTTATTTTAACCTTCTTTATGTGGAATTACTTGTCGTATACCTATCTATTTTGATACACAAAAAGCCCACCGGCTACTTCATGAAAAGCTGTGAAAATAGGAATTCTATTATTATGACATGAACACAATTCAAACAGGTTTCTAAATAGCCACCAACAATGACAGTAGAACTTGCTTCAAAAAGGGAGAAGCAACAACTAAAGAACTTCACAGCAAATTACAACATTCATGAGAAATCTTCTGTTTGAAGAGACACACAAGCATTTATAGCACCATACACATCTAATAGTCCTACACGTGTACTAGTCATTTGACTATTACAACATGAAAATTCTTTCAAAGCACTGAGGCTTCATTGAGGACAAAAGCCTTAACACTTGAAGTCAATCTATCCCTGAAAACCCTGAATAAGCCTCCATCTCAGATGGAACCGCTTTGCTCCACGGAAAAGCAGCATGCACCACATAACAGAACACTTGAAGTGTTCTGTGGTCTGTGAAGTTCACTGTGTGCTTGAACAACGACCTGAATTAGCCTTTTTGTTTCGAGTGCACACAAAAATACTCTAATTTACTGAAGTCCGTTTGTATGTCAGAGCAAAAGCAGAACCAGAAATGCAACAAAGAACACAAGCTATCAAGGAAGCCTGGAAATCTGGAAGACTACTGCGGAAGTGTCCTGCAACTCAGGGGAAATCAAAATTAATGGTATGAGAACTTAACTGGAAAAAAAAAAAGAAAAAAGAAAATAAATAACCTTAGATGCACATTATTTGGGCTTTATGAGATAAAAGGTAATATTAGGTCTGGTAATTAATGTTGATTCATTGGAGCAGAAAATAATACTACAACACTGATACATGTTAGGTTATTTCCAAACAGAGCAGCAATATCTATTAATGCTTCTACCCACTCACGATTACTTCTTTCAATTCTACCATCTCTGGTAGAAGAGACCAGTTCTTCATAAGCACGTTGAGTCATTCTGATGGGAATAATTTTTTTTTAATTTTTCCCATTTTACTACTGTTTTTCCTTTGCCTCTTTTATCTCCTCTTTTACCAACTTCCACCATTTTCTGAAGTCTCAGTTACACTTTTTGTTAACTTTACTTCACTTTTTCCCCTCCTCTTGCTATAATTAGATACTTACAGTCATTTTACTTCTATATGAAAAAGCAGTAAACTGAAAATTTACATCTGGACATGTAGCAAAATTATTTCTCAAATATACTACCATAATAAATTTACTCCAATAGATATTTTCAGTTCATTTATTTATAGTTGTTTCCATGTAACTGAAGACAGTAAGAAATTACAGGTACATATTACAGAAATAGTATTTTCCGTTTCTTGATATCAAAAATAATCATAAAATGATGAACTGAATCCAACAATTCTTCATAATAAATTCCATACTCAAAGTTAATTCTCAAATTTAACATAATTTAACATGAACTCCCTAATTTACCTAAATGTCACCACTAACGTTTAGAAAATTTAAGAAAACACTTGTTACTGGCAGCATCATCCTTCAGCTTACTTTTATTTAGGCTTCAAATAACATATCTTTTATCTCCTGCATGTTATGGAAGCTGTCCTCATGGTCTCTGCTTTTAACTGAATATTGTGTTTGCATAACACTTCTTGGATCTCATCTACAAAAGTAATCATCCAAGACTGTGTTTCACTGTATTGCGAGACAACTTTCTTATCTGTTTGTCTTCAGTATCTCCCATCTAGATTCCACAGTTTTTCCTTTTGTATCAGCACCCTGTTCCAAATTCTGAGCCCAAATGTGTGCCAAACATCTGTTTCAGATGAGTTTGCCTTCTAAACCCGAGACTCATCTGGGATTTATCCCTACTGTTTCTAAAAGAGGACACTGACCTTTCAACAATAAAAGAATATTTAAAAAACAGAGGCTTCAGAGGGTGAAAAGCTTCATATATCTTTATACATATACATCTTCACTGACGGACAAGCTTGAATTTTTAGCTTCCATTAGCAGAACTGAAGAGCTTTCTATGATGTATTTCCTCAACATCCTGTCCTAGAGCTGTACTGTTACATCTACTGCTTCTGTGATCCACTGTGGGAAACCTAAACAGATGTATCACTCTACGCACTACCTTTTTACCATGGATTCAAATAGTCTTACTGCAGCTTTAAAGTACACATAGATCAGAAAAAAACAATCTCGGAATTAGCACTAAAAACAAATTTTCTGAAAATATACACTCTAGCAGTGTCCAGTGAATTCTGGATTATAAAAATATGGGCTTTTTTCTCCAGTTCAAGTAAGAATTGACAGAGAGCTTATATAAAAAATAATAATCAACAAGCACTAAAATCATTAGATGGGGAAACCCGTACGTTTAACAGAAATGAACTCATTCAGACCTGAGATCCCTCCAAGTTGAATGTCTGTGCATTGTGACACAGCAGCATGACGTCTTTTTCTAAATCCCCAAGACTCCTATATTTATGGTTGCGAATTCTTTCCTGTTGCATTTGTTGAGGAAATGAAGATGAGTATTGATGGCAGTGGTGTAGAAAGAAGAACAGCAGAGAAGAAACTGAATTATTATTTGATCTTTAAAAATTTTATCTAAGCATCAAGGTAAGTATCTTTATAAAACATAGAACTTCTTCAACCATGTTAACATATTATTCAAAAAATGCATCAAGGTAAGAGAAAAAATTAATCAATTTCTTTGTGAACTGTAAGGGCTAAAAACAATGGAGCTCTTTCAGTAAAAGAAGTTCCAGTTTTGTTTTTCTAGTAAAGAAACCCAGTAACTGTAACACAAATTATAGAATTATGACATCATCCAAAGTGCAACATGCTGATAAGACTCCATCTCCTAAACTCTGGATCTGACCTGCCTCTTCCAAGACATGAGGCTAGGGTCTAGAAGGGGAAGCCCTATCAGGAGCAGCTGAAGTCATCTGGTCTGTTCAGTCTGGAGAGGAGAGACATTGCAGCCTACAACCTCCTCATGAGGGGCAGTGCAGGGGCAGGCTCTGATCTTTTCTCTGCATTGACCAATGGTAAGACCTGAGTGAATGGACTGAATTTGTGTCAGGGGAGGTTTAGGGTGGATATCAGGAAAAGGTTCTTCACCCAGAGGGTGGCTGGGCACTGGATGAGGCTCCCCAGGGAAGCAGTCACAGCACCAAACTGACAGAATTCAAGGAGCATTTGTCAATGCTCTCAAGCACATGGAGTGATTCTTGGGGTGTGATTCTTGGGGCCAGGAGTTGGACTTGATGATATGTATCAGTCCCTTCCAACTCAGGATATTTATGGTTCTATGATTTTAAACATAGGGATAGATATATTCCACTAGAACTATTAGATCTTTGTCAACAGTGTGTTTTTACCAAAACTGTTGACAGATTCATAATTAGGTCTTTGCAAAAAGGCACTGAGATGTCATCACTACTATATTTTAATTTCACCTTGAAATCACAGTGATACACTGCAATATACACTAAAAAAAATTACTAACAAGGTGTGTGACTATCTTTAAAATCTAATCCATCAATACAAGTGGCACAAAATATTCATATTGTTATTTTAAAAACAACTTTATGCTCAGCTCACTCTTCTGTAAAACAGAAAGAAATGGAAGAATTTCTACTTTCAAAATTCCTCCACTCCTTACCTTTATTTTTTTGAAGTCCACTGGCTTCCTGATTAATTCATAATACTCTGGTAGTTCTTTCCTAGATGGAAGCTGAATGAAGACTTCACTTAGCTGCCGTCCTGAACTGCTGAAAAACAACAAAGCCATACTGAAAATAATTGTTATAACTTTCTCATAAAAAACACACACACTATATAATAATAAGAAAAAAATTAAAATAATGGAATAAAATCACAGCTTTTCTTTCAAAGAATTAGAACCCTGTTTTTCAAATTTGATACTGGTAATTAACTTACATTTGAAATTTGAAACTGTTGCCCTAATGTATCATTAATATGTCATCTAATATCATTAGAGATGAATATGTATAGGAGGCTTTATGAATAAAGAATCAGGATTTGCATCTAAATTCCACAGTCCTTTGCTGAGTATAGCAAAGGTTTGATTTTATTCAGTAATTTTTAGCAATTCCCCCTTCTGTCACTCTTAAAGTTTGTCTTCTTCTTGATCACTATACAGATAGTTTTGTAATTCCTCATTAGAGCAAACCATACTGATTTCTATTCTACTATATGCTGATTGCTACTAGAGTACCTTGATACAACAACAAAAAATGAGTAACTTCTACTAATGACTGCTGGGTTTCTGGGAAGATCACTCCAATTATATTGAAAATCACTACTGCCATTTGTACTTCTTCATTTATTTAAAATAAAGTGATAAACTTTCTATAAAACTTTTATACTGTCAGAAAATTGCCTATAACTTAGAGGTGTCCAAACCTTCCAAGATTCCCATACCTCCCATTGTTTATCCTCTTTTAATAGCCACTGTAACACTTTCATATAGAGGATCTTTTTTAATCTTCTTATTTGTCATTTTCCAAATAATACATGGCTGTAAGTCACCATAGGAGGAAATGTGCTGATGACACTTATGGTTTAGTTGGTTTTGTGTTCTTTTTGATTTGGTTTCTTTCCCCATGTGCATGTAATTTTCACAGTGTAGCAGAAAAAAGCAGTCCTGTGAAGAGCTGCACACAGCACTGACAAGCATTTCCCAGTTCACATTCACAGGCCTTCTTCTCTCCCAGCTACCCCAATAAGGCCCTGTTTACTCAGTTGAATTTTCAGATAGTATCTCAGGATCACCAAACTCCACAGGAGTTGGGCAAGAAGGCCACCAAGTACTGATTTCCCCCTGGGCTTTCTCCTGCAACCACTGTCCAGAATGGTGTAGGATCTTACCACACATTAAACTAAAACTGAATTAAGATTAAGCAATTCTACAATGGAGAATGATAAAAAGCAGAAAGCTGGCAGCAGCTCTGCCCTTTATGGAAGTAATGAATGTTTACTATACAGTATGCATTTCTTAATGCCTGAGCTAACATCATAATTTGAGAAGGTACTGTTTTTCTTATGGACCTGATAAAAAAATGAACAAGAAGGAATAAACAGATTTTCCTAATTTCCTAACTATCTGGTGCTCACCTAATCCATGATTTTCTATTGTTCTCAGTTTGGTCTTGAGACAATGCTGTTCTTTCCATTGCAGAAGACAATAATGTAAATACCCTAATTGCAGACTGCTAATCAGCAGCAGCAGCAGCAGGAGCAGCCCTTGTGTCCTCAGCAGTAGCTGCCAAGCTGCCTGCTGGGTCTGAGCAAGGTTCTGGCACACACCTGAGCGCGCTCCTGGGCGCGGCGGCTGCAGGTGAGACAAGGCAGTGGGCGCAGTGCAGGGTGCATCCTTGTCCCAGAGGACAGTGAAGACTGTACTGCACACAGCTATTGGGATAGATACTCACAGAGACCACTGCCACCTTCAGTAGCAGCCACTAGCAACTTCACCCAACAGGTCTAATTTATCTGGGAAGAACCCTGTTACTGAAATAGAAAAATGCATAAGATGGCCATGTAACTGTCACAGCCAAGATTTACTTATTTCTCTCCTGCCAGAAAATAACTGAAATACTGGGCATTGCACCTGCCATCTCATTTGGTATGGACTCACGAATTCATTACTTTTGTCCTTTCCCTGTCCAAGTGTTTATACAATGGATTTAAAGGCACCAGTCTTGTTCTTGACCTGTGTGAGGGTCTATGTCATGCTACATGATGGAACCTGTCTTCTTCACAGACTGCCCTCTCAACGTGAAACTGGAAGTAATGCAAGGAAAAGCAATGCATTATACACATTCTACACAACTGAGTAAATTCCTTTGAAAATTGAGGACTGCATTTTTGGGTTTTTTTTGTTCATAAAAGGAAGTGTTGAGCAGTAACAGCTGCGACTGAGAGCAACAGTGTTTCTTCTGAACATATACAACACTATGAAAACCAGCAACTGGATCCCTGGTGCCCAAATGGCATCTTAAAATTTAAGTTTCTATTGCCTCTTTATAAAATGAGAATAGAATGCTGTGGAAAAGTACTGTATCTGCAAGACATTCAGACTCCTTAGGAGCATTATATAGTAGCCCAGGGAGAATTCAGCTATTCAGTAAGAGATCAGCTCACACCCTATACATGCGAGGCACTGATCCTAAGGAAAACAAAGCAAAACAAAGCATATCCTGTGGCACCATTATACAGCACACTGTAACTTGCTTGCACTTTGGTACAGTGTGAGTGTTGATTAGCTATCACTGATGTGTTTTATTTCAGCAGCCTAAAAATAAATTTCTATTTGAGTAAAATTACAGAACCACTGATGCTGGGCTTCTTCTACTGTGCTTTAGAATCTAATACTGAAGAGAATTACTTCAGTAAAAAGGAAACAGCCACTAATAAACTAATTCTGATAAAATTTTAAGACACATTTAGCTTATTTGTCCTACTGAAATAGCTCCTGATGATTATAGCTTTTAATCGCACAGCTGTATTATTTTCTCTTTACATCCACACACCTCCCTTATATGTTATCTTATATTAAAAATAAAACTCATAAATTAATAAACAGCAATATTCTATTTTCCAGGTGTAAGACCAGCCAACTGTGATTTGTTCACACATTCTATTAAACTAAGAATGCCATAGAAAACCCTCAAGCTTTTGCTTGATGTAATTAATTACGGAAAAACATTTAAGACCATGAAAGGAAAAGCATTAAGGGCACAATGGAAGACTACAACCTGATTTTGTCTACTCAGATCAAGAATAGCTTATTCTGTTCTATCATTTTTATAGAACCTATTCTCACAATGAAGTACCATCTTGCACTTCCATTGTATATTTGCATCCATAATATAAATGAATGGGATTGTTTCTAACAATCTCAAATGTTGTGGATACAGTAGGTGAAAATTAGTAATTATTAATGCAACTCTGATTTTAATCCTTTTGCCCACTTATGTAATTAGAAAATAATAACCACAACAACTACCACGTAAAAATGTGCAGTAAAAGAAAAAAAATCACTTATGGTTGCCTAGCAACTAGCAGGCTACGTGCTGAAAGAAGAAGGACCAGAATAAATTAAAAGATCCGACTGCAAAAGAACTGTGACAGTTCATTGCTACTGCATCAGTTCAACATGCTAGTCCCATGTGTGCTCACATTAAAAACACTTGCATACTGCACAGTTTAAAAAAGCATTAAGAAATTTGCTTATTTAGAAAATGTTGCTGTTAAGAAAAATATTTGTGTGCAATGTTTCAGTTTTTCTCTTGTTTTTGTCAAACTGCTTACAAGGTGCATAAGAGCATATAATTCCACACTTTTAGTCAGTATTGTCTTGGGTGAGATGAAGTGCAGGAACCTCACTTGTATGAGGCTCGTTTTCTATTTGTTTTCCCTGGCAATATTTGACCAGAAACAAGCTGCAACAGGCCTGTTAAAAGCATGCTACTACCAACACTTCTTTCTCCTTTGGAATCAAAAGGAGAGACAGCTATGAGGCTGGAACTGCAATACGTTCTTGTGTTTCTGGCAAATTTCATACTCTTAACAAATAATGAAATTCAATTTAGAGTGGGTAAAATGAAGAGTCCTGCATGCTTGCCCAAGTCAGGATGCTCACAAACAGAATCATGATTTGAAAACTACAACTTTGAATCAAATGCAACTTACAAAGATGGTATTTAAAAGAAAAGTGAATGAGGGGGAGAAGAATTACAAGAGCTGACATAGCAACTGTATAGGGACATGATTAACTTTCATTAGTGTTTAATGGTCCCTGTTTGGAACTGACTACAGTAGTACATGGTAAGCTGTCCCCATCATTGAAATGGAAGTGGATAAAGATAGTTAAATACGTAATCCCTGGGTATGACATATGGCTATGTACTCCATAACTTGGGCTTGGATATAAGTAAAAATTATTTACTTTGTGTGTCTGAATACCCAAGAGTACCAGTTGGCATAATTAATTACTAGTTAGATCAGTAATGGCTAACTGCGTTACTCTACATTTTAAAACAGTTAAAAACTGACAATGTAAGAAAACAGACTATGAATAAAATCCATTTCCTGTACACAGAAAATACCCTTTGCCTAAACTGTGTCATCAAAATGCCGAGCACCACAGACAGGAGAAGTGTCATGCCAAGAAGGCAAAAGGCAAAAGAACTCTACGCTTCAATTTTTTTCTATTCTTCTTTGAATGTGGTCAACAGCTACCTGATACCAGGAGGAGACTTTGTGAATTTAATTGGTACATTATGCAAGTCCTTGTTTTAAATCCATGAATAGATCACATGGCAGGTAGGGGACAAATGAAATCACTGTATGGAACAGAGCTATCAGCATCTCTTGAATTCAGCGGTTGCTATTTATGCAAAGTTAATGCAAACTAGTGGAAATATCAAACTGGTACTCAGACAGGAAACATTAAATTCTGATGTTAAGCAGAAGAAAACAATGGGTTTGTAAGGAAGCTGATTGATTGCAAGGTATGAATGACAGAAACATAGAATTATTTATGTTGAAGAAGACCTACAGCATCATCCAGTCCAACCATTAACCCAGCAACTACTCTACTACTAAGTGCCACATCCTCACACCTTTTCAACACCTTGACCATAGTGATTCTACCACTTCTCTGGGCAACCTGGTCCCATGACTGAGCACTGTTTCAACGTTTTCCCCAATATCTAGTCAAAAATCTCCCCTGTGGCAACCAGAGGCCATTTCCTCTTGTTACCTGTCACCATGGAGAAAAGACTGGAACTCCCTTCAGGTAGCAGTTGTAGAAAGCAGTAACATTCCCTGGGCCTCCTTTTCTCCAGGCTAAAAACCCCCAACTTCCTCAGCTGCTCCCCACTGGACATGTGCTCCAGACAATTTGCTAACTTTGTTGCCCTTCTCTGGACATGCTCCAGCACTTCAGTATCCTTTCCTTCTAGAAGAGAGAGGCCCAAAACACAGGAATTCAGGTGGCCTCTCTAGTGCCAATTACAGAGGGACAAGCACTTCCCTAATCCTGCCAGGATGAAGTATCATTCATTTTCTCTGCTTTCTCTACCTTATTTTCATTTACTTAATCAAGGGGAAAAAGCTACACTTACAGCTTGTCTTCCTCTGAAATAAATCATAAAGAGGAAAACCATCACAGGAGGAAAAGTACAGTTTAGGAGACTAAGCCTGCATGTGTATGATTCAGATCAGCAGCTGGGGCTCAAATGTGGCATAAAAGTTCTTTATTCTGAAAGAAAAGCTATCAGGAGTAAAACTGTCCCTTATTTCAAAAGGCTACAGAATTTTAAGTGGACATGCAAACTATGTTTTGTGCCAAACTGATTTGGTGGTGCCAAGCAATAGGATGAGAGGGAACATGCAGATAACAAAGCACAGAAAAGTTTCATCCTCACATGAGAAGAACTGCTTTATTTTGCACTGACCATGCACTGAAACAGATTGCTCAGAGAGACTGAGGAGTCTCTCTCACTGGAGACATTCAAGAAATGTCCTGAGCAACCCTGTCATGTGCCCTAGGATGACCCTGTCTGAGCAGGGAGGCTAGACTAGATGACCTGCTGTAGTGCCATCCAAACTAATCCAATCTATGGTTCTTCAATCTTGTGTTGTGAAAACATAACATACACAACATATGATTCTATGATATTCGTGTCTATGGGCATTCCTAATTTTAGAGGGAAAGAAAGACAAAAGCACGTGAATTGGAGAAAAGTGTGACAATAATGTTGGACTGATGCTCTGCAACTCGCTCTCTTCTAAACACGTGTTTTACACTGCAAGGTTAGAACCCGGTACAAGGATGTAAGAAATAATTGCAACAAAATCTCAGATTAACATGTATTGGAAATGGATTCTGCAAAGATGATGTGTTTACTTTGTTTGGGAGAATCAGGATCAATGTGCAACAGGAAACATGCTTCCAGGTCCCTGAATCTATGGTCTTGGTATTGTAAATAATCATATAGGACTCTTAAAATCAAGGAATAAAGGCCAAATCCATGTAGTTATTCCTGTCACACTTTTCCATTTGGAAATATTATAGAACCCTTAATTAATAACTTGTATGAATTAATAAAAGCTTCTAGTCATGTAACCTTGTGACCACTATATTGTATTTTCACATAGTTCTACCCTTCCCATCTTTCCCAGGTGAATTTACCGAGAGCAATGATCTTCCCCTCCCAAGACTGGGTAAACAAACCGACCTGTTTCCTCTCATAAGGCTCTCCCATGCTACTTGTCACTGAAGTAATTATTTACACTTGTCTCATTGTAAACTAATCTTCCTTGAATGTAAAAGCATTCAGGTACTATATACAGCAATTCAAGCTTTAACAGTATTATATATGATGACATACATCTGTAATGATTATTTCCACATCCACACAGTGTCATGGTAAGGCTCCTGTTTTCTTATGTCTGGACAATACTGATGGAGCATAGTTGATCAGTAATTTCTCTGTCCAGGTAATTCTTCTTCTATCAATTCCACTTGAACTGACACATGAATCAGAAGAAAAGTTTCTTACTTTTGGTCTAAGAATACCATATAATGTACTCTGAGATGCTGTATTTCATGCCATTGCTTTTACTCCACACCTGTGTCCAGTCTGCTGTGAACAAAACCCCACTACTGATGTTTTAATTTTGGCCAGGACATTCTGCATTTTTAATACATACCATGAATATATTGTGATTTAAGCCAAGACCAATTCTCCAGGAATTTCTTCTCAGTTCACTAGTAACTTTTTTAACAGTGCCTTCAGCTAGGTATCTTTACTTCTTTTCACTCAGATTAATGAGCTTACTCATTTTATCTCCTCTTTCTTTCATATTAGCTTATAGTGTTCCTGTGGTATCCCTAAAAGACGTTTTAGCAAAATCACAGAATCATAGAATGGTTTGGGTCAAAAAAGACCTTTGATGTGCAACTTCTCTGCTGTGGGTGGGCAGAGACATCTTTCACTAGGTCAGATGACTACAAGTCAGTATTCTGACCACCTTTTCTCTCCTACTTTTGCTTCATTACTGATCTATTCTCCATTTAAACAAGTACAGATTAAAACTACACTAATTCAGCTTTGCCTATGATGGCAAAGCAGTGTAGAAGAGTAAAAAAGAATCTGGATCTGTAGTACCACTACATGTTTTATGGTTTGATACTGAGAGCTGAGTAATGAGACCACATCTGCAGTTTAAAAAGGTAGCAGTGACTTCATTCATTTGCAGCATGTACCTCATAATCCTTCAGACTGAAGTATCAGCTATCTGTTTCCAGTTTAACAAAGATAAATATGAAGATAAGATAAAGAAATGCCTATCAATATGAAGAAAATCTTGAAGTATATCACTCAGTACTGGGATGCAATGCTAAAGAGACTGCATGAATCAAGTACTGTCAACATGTCAAAGACCTCAATAACTCTCACACCAGAGGCATTCAAGCAGTCCAAACTGTCCAAACTGAACATTCTCAGTGTCTTCTGTCTTTGCCCTTTTTCTCTTTTTTTTGCTATTTCCTTTGTTATATGGGACACACTCTAGATACTGTAATTTCAGGAAACAAATGCCAGCTGCCAGTCAAGTCAAACCTCAGTACAGTTTTTTCTCCTTCAGTGTGTCTCTAGCTCTCTAAAAATATCCAAAGAAAATCAGCTTTTACTTGTAAATTGCTCTCTAAGAACTATTAAACTTATTGTCAATGGAATTTCATTAAAATCAACATCACATTGGGATTCATGATGGGAATAAAAGGAAATCGAAGTATTGCTAAACTGTCCTGCATAAAATAGGAAAATCTAAATTAAAAGGTTGAAACTGCACTGAGGACATATGAAGAGGTAATTACCCTCAATGCTGATTTCCACTTTCTTGCATGGAGTTCTTTATCTGAGATTTACAAGCAATGGGGTAACTACTTCTGCACTCCCTTTTTTTGAGAATCATATGCTGCATTTATCCACACTGAAAATTTACCTAAAATATTGCTAATACGTCTGTTTAAACTAGTTTTAATCATCACATTTAAGTCTGACTGTGCAATTACTATTTACTAGACCTTATTGTTTGTATTACTTAAATCTTAGCTTTCTTGACACAGACAATCAATTTTGTTGGATTTTTTTTTGAGTAAGGGAGGAAAGGGTGGCACTTATCTCCAGATGCTTTCAACAAAGTCAAGCTCTAGACAGTTAGGAAAACACTTGGAGAATCCTTCTCTGCATCAATATTATACACCACAGAAAAACAGCAACTAGCATTTCAGATTTTTGTGAGCACCAAAGATTTTACTTCCATTTTTTTTTTTTAAAGGCTTTAATAAGAACAGAAAAGTAGTTCTGCATTACAAGCAACTCTCCTCAAAGCAAAGGAAAACACAAGACAAAGCATGCAGAGACTTACTAGCTTAGTAATGTATTCTTTTTTACTTTTTTTCATGCTGCCCTTAAATTGCACAAAACTTACTAAAGATTGTAGAATTGGCTTTGACAAAGTAACTCAGGCCTAAGTCAGTAAGATTTTGGATGGATATCACCTGACCACTTTTTGGGACACAATCAGTTTTCTGTAGTCCAGATGAGCCCTCTGAACTTAGCATAAAGAAAAGATGAACATCTTTTAGTACTGAAACTTTAAGCTAAAGACAGAGATGATTTCAAGCATTCAAATACTAAATACATGAAAATCCGTTTTTTTCCCCAGATGAAACTCATGGCCTACTTTTCTTCAATTAACCTGTCCCTCTATACTTGCCCCAATTGCCTTCACGCTCACAGAAGCCCAGAGCTGAACAAACACTGAACCCCAAACAAAACTGAAGGGTTCCAACACCTAAACCCCACTTAATTCTAAAGCTGCAAATCCTAAAAATATTGACCTCTAGAGCAAGTTATCCCCAAATATTTTCAGATATTAAAGTTCCCTGCTGCCCAGATTTGTAATTCTATTCTTTCATAGTATTGGGTGGTTTGATGCTAGCTCACAAAAAAAAACCAGAATGCAGAAACTTGGCACTCTTCCTTATAACTTACAGCACTGAAGAGGTATTTTTAATTCCTTACAGAATAGAGCTCCATACACCTTTTAAATTGGGAAGAAATTCTGTCTTGCATAAATGTGAGCTCCAGTGAAAGGAAACAGTATGCCTTGTCACTACACAATAGCTTAGTTGTTCACTTTTTTGACAGAAATCAGGTAAGAACTTCCTGGGGCACAAACATCAGGTAAAAATCTTTAACCTGCCCAGAAGTTATCAGTTACTATCAGTAGCTATCCCCTACTGAAGGCTACTGGAAGCAACTTGACTTTTAAAATGGGAAGTAGATATCCTGATCAGAACTGCTTCGCTTCAAGAGAAGGTTCAAGGCCAAGGATCTAAAATGCAGAGATGCTCCTTGCAGTCCTGACTGGAATACTTAAAACACTTCTCCCTTCTCAGCTATTCTGTCAGTCAAGAGTTACAGCAAGCTAAATACACTGAAAATGTAGTCAGCTTTTTGTTCTTCACATTTGTTGCTATGAATCCCGTTGCATACAATAAAATACTTTTTGATGTACTCTGGAAAGAGCCCACAGATCACAAAATGATTCACTTCAACAGTTATGTCCAAAGTAAGTCCTGGACCACAGCAGTGTGTGCTGCACCAAGTACCACTCAAACTAGCTTTGTACAGGCAGAGCCAGAACAGTAGCTGCAAAAAAGGGCAGAGTGCAAGCTGACATTTAAAGCCAACATCTGGAAGTTGTTTACAGGCAAAAAATACATTGCCATGCCTAAGAGCAGATCACCTAATGCAAATACTTTTTGACTTTCTCTGAATGCATTTAATATTAACTTAGCTTATAATATGTGCTATATGATTTACGTAATTCAGTGTACCGCAAAGAAGGGATATGCACACAAGAAGGCTTTACTGATTTTTGGAAGTACAAAGTGAATTTAAACACAATTTTTGCAATCAAGTCTGATTCAAAGGCATTATGGAACTAATTCTCTACTTCTTGTCCATGAAGCATAGGCGATTTGCAGTTTGAAAATCTGCAAAACAGAAGTTTTCAGATGCCATTTCAGATTGGAAGGAATAGCTTTTTCATTAAGTCCAACTATTTAGCGTATTTTTATGCTGAAATTGGATATTTCTTGACAAACAGGCTTCCCTCTCTGATCTTTCAATACTGTATTTTTTCTTTTGGCAGATCTGATGCTCATGATATGAGCACTACACATTTTGGGCAGTATTTCAGTCTTTCATTGTGAGACCCATGTAAACTTGAATTAATAAATCTGTAGCCTTGTCTTTGAAAAGATTAATTTCAACACATGCTCACTAAATTGAAGGGAAGTCCTGCACAAGCTGAATGTTAAGTACACACCTTGAGCAGAATGACTTCAATCCTAAGTGGGGGCTCTACGCTTACATTTTTCTTACTTTTTAAAATTGTGTTTCAACAACTTTCAAACAGATGAGTGTTAAAAAAACCTCTACAAAGCAAGAGACTTTTAGGATCAGGCCCAAAAAGGAATTACTCTTCAGAAGAGTAGTGTCAACATGTCTTTCTAAAGACTGAAAAAATGAAGCCATTATAAAATGTAGAGTGGTATCAGCAGGGAGGGAGAGAGCCCATGCAATAAAGACAGATTGTCCCCAAGCTCACCTATCCTTGTAGTTTATCACAGTATCAATGATCGCGTTCATTTGTTTTGTCAGTTTGGGTGGATTGGGCGACAGCTTCTCTGCAGGAGGTCTGCCTCTTCTTTTCTTTGCTTTCTCTCCATCCTCCTTCCCAGAATCCTTATCCACGTTTCTTCTTCTCTTTCGCTTTTTAAGCCGGACTTCCTCTTCCATTTCTTCCAAGTTGCCGTCTTCAATTGCCTGACAACCATGGATTCAAAAAGAATGATTTTTAAACAAAAGACATATTGCAAAGGGAAACAACAAACCATTTTAAAACAACAATGAAAACCCTCTGCAATTCCATGGGATGCAGAGAATTCAACTCAAAATTTTCAGTTTATTTAGAAACAAGAGTACAAGAAACTGACTTACCAGCAATCAATGAGACACCAAACATTAACTTTTTCTGAAGGATCCCACTATCATCTAAATATGTTGCTTACCTGAATGTTGAATTCTGCACCGAATCACATAATGGCCTGGGGTATTGTCTCAGTAAGTGTATAGAAAATATTCCTTTTTTCACAACAGTGTCATTTCTGGGTTACACAGTTCCATGCATAACAGACTTCGATACCGTATGTTTTCAAATAGGACAGTCTAAGGAGTGCTCAGCTCCCAAAACCAGTTCACACACCATTCCTTGTGCATACACACAAAACAGAGATACTTTATGCAGTAACAACTCTTCTTCCAAGCCTTTTCAGCAACTTTTAAATCATCTAAGTTTTAAAATAATCTCAAAATGTATCATTTTCTTTTAGAACAGTAACCAGGAGGTAGGCAGAGGCACTAACAGTATAGTGGTTTGCAGTAAACAGGACTCATAACATGGGATTCAAAAAACCCATCCCAACAACCAAACCATACACAAAGTCACAGACAATTAGCACTGATTTCAATTGTTTCATTTACCTGGATATATGCTTTTAACCCAGCAGTTCTATGCAGAATGATAAAAAAATTGCTGCAACAAACAAACTAGGAATAAAGGGAAACTGCTCACACACACTATCAGATCCATGTCATAAAGCAAGAAGCTGAACTTTTTGTGTTTTGAGAAAGCCAACAAAAGAAAAGAAATAAAAATACCAGATCATAAAATAACTGAAATTTAAAATAAAAAAAATAAAATAAAACATCTCAAAACTAAGGCTTTCTGATTAATGCTTTCTCAGAACATAACTGATGTTGATATTTGTTGCTTTTGCTTCTCAATATTGCCTAGAGTACATGCAAATGCTAATCAATCCTTTGTCGTAGCTGAAAGAGCTCTAATCCTAAGGCAATTACCTTCATTTCTCCACAGCACCAAACATGGCTAATATTTATGATCATGTGAGCATAATAATCAATATAAAAAAGTGATTACAGCCTAGACATAATTTTTCTCAATTGTGTAAATGTCTCTTCAAAAACGTTTTGTGAACAAAATCTGATGCACAACACAAAATAATCTGGAACGTTTAAAAAAAACAGTGGGATTTTGAAATCTGTTTCCTATGCATCCTCCGATGTGCAAATCCACAGACAAACAAAAGCAGAATCCTGAGAGACAGCCTGAAACTAGGCCTTAATAATCAAAAGACAATTTACATCATGCTTCCACAGCATTCAGATATTCACTAGGCTCGAGATCTGATGAGTTAGGAAGCAAAAAGAAGGGAAAGAAAAATCTGCACACAAATTCATTAATATTCATCTGGCTAAAGCAGGACACGCGCTATAAAGCACTGAGGCTAATGAAGATTAAGAAAAGGAAATTTCTCTGCATATCTTGGAAGCCAGAAAAGCTAATAATAAACACAGCATGCAAGGCTGTCAACAGTTAATGTCACTGCTCTCCTCAAGCACTCAGTTGTACACTGAAACACGGAGAACACCGACTTTTGATGTGTTACACACCTACACATGCCTGTGATGTAGTTCTACTGAATCTTCAAGACGGCAATGAAAAAGGATATTTACCTTACCACTATCAGCAGGCCGGCTATCGGAAATCACAGTTAGTGGGGATAAAATTAACAAGCCAGCAAAGCAGCGAGCTGCTAGTCTCTTCATCAGCTGATCAGGAAAAAAAAGAGAGCTGGGGAAAGGCTATGTTTTCATATACAAGTAATTTTGTTTTACTGAAAATTTAATACTGAAAGGATTGTGGATACTGAAATCTGCTGTTTCATTCTACCTACTACAAGGCCTGAAGCCTTCCTCCTTCAGCCGGTTTTAATATTGACAACTACTTATCATATTTCTCCCCTTATTATTCTAGGCATTCAAATTAGATTTTTAGCTGAGCAGTTACTGATTCTTGTTATTATTTTAATAAAATAGTAAAATTAGACAATTTCATGTATGATTTTAAAACTGAAAGTGGTTGCATGCTTTTAAAAGATGCATTCATTACAGAAAATGTATTTTTTTCTCCACAGCAAACAGACCAAGTTTTGGTTACAGAAACTGATACAATAATCTATTCTGATTTACAAGAAATTTTTAAAAAAACCAAAACAGACCAAGTCATCATTCTGTTAACTTTGGTAACATTTTGCTGTCCTTCAGAAAACTTCATTTAACTACAACATATTTATATTTTTGCTTGCTTGACAGATTTTCTATCACTAAAAAGAATTCACAGTGGTCCCATCATCACAGAGTTTGTAACATCTCACTTTGGAATTCTGCATAAAATTCCTGCTCAGAGTAGGCAGTATTTTGGGAAATACATATTAACAAAAAGAAAATATATAAGTGAAAAGTTGGGATTTTTTTAATATCACATATAGCAATGTAATAAAGACAAATGAAAAAAAAAAAGATATCCAAATAAACTAACTCTTAAAATTAGCAGGTAACAAAGGAATTCTTTTCAAATTAGAAATCTACCAGCAAACATTAAACTTTCTGTTTAACCAGTAATACATCAATAAATGACTATATTAAGCTTCCAAAATTTCTATGCATGAATGCAAACCCAGACAGCTTTTTTTAAGACCCTAGTGACCCCACTTGAAAATCAGTCTGACAATACAAGCAGTATAAAAATGTTGCTAGTGTGACTCTTAACATTTGTTCTCAAGAGACAAATTTGCATTTTGTATATAAACAACAACATTTAAAACTAAACCTATATGCTTTATTCTGTCTCAAAAGATGGCTTAAAACTGTATTTCATTAATTATCAGCATATAGGTCAATGCTCTGTGCATATATCTACACATATGATCCAAGCATGTGTGTATCAGCAACAACATATTTATTAAGCTAATTCTTCTGACTGAGCTCTTTGTTATAAAAATTCACTATTCCAGACCTTAAGTTCCATACTGAAGAGAATGCCCTTCCAAACCTTTACCAATAGGATAATGATACAAACCCTAGGTACAAATCTCCAGTTCCTGAAAGATGATGGGCTGTGTGAGAGTGCAGAATAACACAGACATCTCCCATGTTCAAATGCCTCTGGATTAGTGAGGTGCACAGCAAGAGAGTCAAGGAAAACGGTACATTAATAAAAATTTAACACTTTCCTTCCCTTAAAGAAACTGGAAAAAACAGTACCAAAAAAAGTATGGACACCTCATTTTTTTTCAAAGACTGCTGTAAAAACTTAATGTCAAATTTTGCAAGATGTCAGGTATCTCATGAAAGGCAAATACACCACTGAAGTATAAGGACTCTGTGTTAAGTTCTGTACTGACAAAATGTTCCTGCTTTTCTGGCTCATTACTGTAACCTAGTCCATGTGCACAAGCCAATTTGATTTCTAAGGAGATAACAGCACACTTATCACGGACTAAAGAAACCAAACTGTACTCCTCCAAAAAGAAGTTTCCACCTCCCAATAACAAAATTGTATTTTCAGGAGGCAAGCAGAAGTTACTTCTGAGACAGAGGGTCTTCTTTATTGCTGCTTGCAATTAGATTTTCACCCTTCCTAAAGGAACGGAGTTGTTTTGAGGTGAAAGTTTTCTTAGGGAACACGGGATACAACATTGATACACGAGCACCAAACAGAAACAAGTAAGGATAAAATGAAAACTGTGCATTTTCTCTATTTGAAGGGCAGGCTATTAGGCATTCATTCTTCTATCAAGTATGGCATAGCACTGTGACTGAACACCTTTCCAATTCAGAATTACAGACACAAGTAAGCTCTAAATACTAACTGCTCAGTTTCACAACTGTGTTCTGCAAGTCTATAATTGTGTAGGACGTACACAACTAATATGTTTTAAAATAATTTTACAGGAATAAGGCAACTTGCTGCTCATCACAAAATCAGCATCGGTGTCTAAGACCTGTCTCTTTTAGATGGTAAAACACTGCAGGACATAATTATTTTTCCTATGACTGGAGATAACTAGATAACTAGACAATTAAAACAGTGAAAGCTATCAGTACTACTTTTAGTCTAAGAAACTGGACACACAGAGCAGAATGGGCAGAGAGCCAGGTAGTAAGTCTGCCTGATGCTGCCCACATGAAATGGGACATGAGCAAAGGAAGTGCAAACTCTTCTGCGTCCCTCTCAAGTTTTACCTGAAAGAACATTCAGAGAATCTGCAACATCCCTTCAAACATCAATGCCCTGTCTCTCTCTAACTTGAAAGTTGAAAGACAGCTATTGTAACTAACATTATCATGCGAAGAAAAACCCTAGCATGCAAATTAAACTCAGTACTTCAAGAGAAAGCACAGAAACTAAGGTGGACAGAAAAAAACACACCACCTTACCAACTCCCTGAACATAAATACCAAGCACACAAAATTTTCAAAGAAAATTTTTTTTGAGAACAGGGTATTTTACTGACTAATGGCCAAAAGGCACCAAGATTCAGGGCTGTTAAGCACTTAAAACCAAAAAACATGTTAGTAGTGCAGTAAGGAACAGCGGATGCCTGCTTTACGAAATGAAGTTTACATTTACCACTTAAGTAGAGAAGAAAAGAACAAAAGAACCCTATGGACAGCTGAAATAAAGACTGAAAGCCCTAAAATTACATCTACCTATCCTTACCAGATTTTTTGCTTGCTTTGTTTGAAATTCTACCATTCTTCATTTTGCATTTGTTCTCGGATTAAATCTGGCAATCAATGAAGACTTCAACTTTTCACACTGCAGTTCACATTCTTAAAGAGATCTCTTCAAAATACAACATCTCTTCAAAGGTTCTCTGGCTTATTTTTTATTACTATTAAAATTCCTGGCATCTGGGACTGCTTCTAATTTTCACATTAGAATTGTTTCTTGGCTCTGTAGAGCCAGTTTCCTGACATCATAACTGCATCTTGCTATGCAACACCATAGAGGGCAGTATACTAGACAGACAGTGAGGAAAAATGCTGTTAACACTTGAAAATCAAATGAAAGGGCTTAAGAGATTCTATCAACAGTGCAATCAGTAAACAACTGAAATAAGTATATAAAGATGGATGAAGAGTTATTTTAATTCAATTTTCTCTCCTTGTTGGATATTATTGCACAACAGATTCACCAGTCTAGGTTTTCTGAGACGAAACAAAAACAGAATAGAGACCAGAATCTGTGAAAGGCAAAGAATTAGTGACTACATCAAGTTTTAGCTTGATTTCACAAAAGTATTGTTTTTTACTAAAAACTCAAAGTACAATTATTACAAAAACATACCAACTAGTGATACATGGTCTTCTTAGGGTGAAATTCCACCAAATATGGTAAATGAGTTCTTCAGCCATATATTCAATCAAGAGCCTGCGTTGTCAGATCACTGAAACGATCATCTTTTTAAGGAGTGGAAGAAAGACTGTTTTCTGGTTTGCATTTGAAAATTATTAATAGTTGCTCAATTATTTGCACTGAAACTCCAGCTGCCTATATTTAATTAGACACTAAGGAGAACAATAATGTAAATTACAGTTTTTCCTGAAGTTTGATTCAAAAATTGATGCTAAAATGCCCTGACATAATCATGCCAAAATACGAGTTTTCTTTAAAGAGAAATAGTCTCAACAAAAGCAATGAAGCACAATCCTAAAAAAAAAAAAAAAAAAAAAAAAAGGCATTGACTTAAAATATTAATAGGAATAGCTTTTATCGTCAGTGTTCTCCTTTGGGTCTGAGAAATTTTTTTTGGGTCAAATATCCAAATATTTAATCTTGATATAAAATACCATAATGCTGAAGCTTCATCTTTAATATGATAATTATTAAGTAAAGCATCATGCAGAGTCAGCATGAACAAACTCTAAGTTATGACAAGCACATAGAATTTTCTTCTGTTCAAAAGTGAAATCTTGTTAAAAAGAAAAAATCTATTAGTCTCAATTAAAATCATTTAAAAATCAATTAGTCTCATTTGTCCCTTCCCCAAAAGGCAAACAGTGATTTTTAAATGGAACTCCTCAAGCTGATTTTGCACCAATGAGATTTTCAAAAACTTTGGGGACAGTGAAATTGAAGAGCACAATTAACTACTCATGATATCAGGACCCCACTGCTTGTCTGCTCAGTGAGCACCATGGAAGTGCTTCACTAGAGGGAAGGAATTGAGTTATAGAAAGGAACAACTATATCATGCCGACTACAAAGGTACCTTGCTCAACCAATCAGAGCACTGAGAAAATACATACTCACTGTGTCAAGACCTTGAATGTGAAACTACCCAAAAATCATCAATATTCTGTGGTCTATATTTACCTAGACACACTCTGAGAAGACCTACAAGTCTGCAATTGTTTTCTACAATTCTCAAAATGTCTCGCTAAGAAGACTTAATTTTAAAAGTCTCTTGACAAAGCCAACCTCACCCAGGAGCAACAGAAAGATGGGAGAGAAATCTAAAATAATTCTGTGCCAGAAACTATTGATACCATCCTCTTTATCACTAAACTCTTTTGTTGTGGTGGGGGTTTTTGTTTGTACTTCCCAAACTTTCTTCCCTTCAGTTTAGAAAGCTAGACAACCTGCTGAAGAATTCTTGTCACTTAGAATAATATATTGTTTCTGAACACAGGAAAAAAACCTTCTCCTTCATGACTGGAGGACAATTTATAATGGACTTTTGAAATATGTAAGAAACTTTCCAGATGATAAACAAACATATTCCAAAAGGGATCATACAACAGCATTTCTCAAGTACAAGGTATTCTGAGTGTTTCAGACTGCCTTCATATTGTTCAGAAGCATATTGATAACTCATAGACTAAATATCGTTAACAGACTGCTACTGCAAATAGCTGCAGATACCTTTGGAAGTATGATTAGAAGTAAAATTGAGACACTGAATGAGATGTAACTAATTAAAGAAAGACATTGAAAGACCATAATGAAAATACTGCAGGCATGTTTCCTGGCTTCAGATTCACAAGCAATCTATTTTGAAGTAAAATCTGCCATGACTGAGATGCCTCAGTTCTTCCCCTTTATCTTGTTCCCTATGTCCAAGACACAGAGGCTTGTTGCAGAGACAAGATTCTGGAGCATTTAGCAACTGATGTTACTCAGTGAGGAAGTGAGAATGTGGAAGGTTCACCCGTTGTTAATTTTTATCAGCAGTTTTCTCCCTGTCTTACTGAGAATTCTCATTCAGGAAAGCCTACTTTCCTGTCAGTAGAGGACTCTATACTGACAAAGGCATTGTGAGATAACTGATATTATGCTTTTTCTTGAACAAGTACATTATCTTCCCTACTCAAGGGGCAAGGAAAGTTAATTGCATGAGAAAATCAGCTTTTCTGATGGACATCAGGAGGAGGTGGGTGCCAGGGGGTAGTGGTGAGGAATATTTTTCTCATTTTTTTCTAAATTCCTTTAAAATAGTAAGCCTGGAATTTAATCAACACTAAACGTGTTTCTGTCCGAGAACAGATGTTCTTTATTTCCCTGGCATCTCAAGAGTTTAGAAGGAAAATAGTATCAAGGTTGTAATAGCTTCACTTGGACTGAGGGTTTTCCTTCTAGAACTTCCTTCTTTGGTTTTAAGTAAGTCACTTAATGAAGGGATATATTGTCCTGTTGTTCTTCTGAGGCAATTTTAAAATTTCATTTTTAATGAGTTGATCAAATAGTTGATGAATTAGTTTAGAACTTCTGAACAAAGTTTAATTTAGTAGTAGTTCTGTTAACAGCTACATTCCGTTCAGGCTCACAGACAAATGGCACAGAAGAGGACAAAACATACTGCAGTGAAGGAATGGAAATACTCATTGATAATAACCAGGTCCAAAACCAAGAACAAAGAGGAATTCAACATTCCATGGATTTATCATCTCCCACTCAGGTTAAGACATTGTTTGTTGTACATGAGAGATCATGCATACAAGACCATTTAGAAACACACTTATATCTGACTACTAATAAATAAATAGTTACACGGGATGGCTTTTTTCCAAGTTCTGAGGCAAGTGTTTACAGTTGTGTTTTTCCTTAGATTTCACTAAATACTGTTACTACTGCAGGTTTCTGGATCATTCTAAGCAATGTTAATTTATCTTTTTTGCCTTGATACTTATATTTTTATAGACATAATATTCTTCTGTTGTGGAAAAAGTAGGAAATCTTTACTTTGTAATGGCATTTACTGGCAGACTAGCAGTGTGATGATGTTCTGCAGCTCATAATGCTAACAAATATAGATAGACTTCTTCTGTTTGATTTTATTCCTTATAAAAAAACTCAATTTAAGAATGGGCATTATTAGATATTTTAAAATGTATTTTTTAAAAAAATTCCAGGCATTTAGCCCTTCTTCATTCAAAAAATTAATCTCTCTTATCTTCTGAGATGCTACTAATTAAATAAAAAAAATGCCTGGTATAAAGACAGGGTTCATACCCTCATCAGACCAGCTCTTTGCAAAGAACCTGCAGTCTTGGTTTCTTTCCTCTACATTTGCTTCCACTGAACTTTGCAAGTATTTGCAGTAACAGGCATCTGCTCTATGGTAAAGATAAAATTGACAATTCTAAGCACTGGGAAAAGGTAAGAAGCCATTACAAACTGTTGTTCTGCAACACATTCAACAGCAAGATACCATGTATTAGTAGAGTATTTCCTATAAAGAACAGGATGCCTTTTCTTCCACTATGGAAACAACACAGGTGAGGTGAGGACTAAAACACAAATAATCACTAATTTTGAGATAAATCAGTAGTGCTACAACAAGTGAACTTACTTGTCTCTCAAGTAAACAGATATTCAGTTATGCCTTCTAAATTGCTCAGAAAAACAGCAGTTTTCTCTCTTTTTGATTAACAGGCTACTCGACTAACACAAGGTTTCTAATTTAAACGTGAGCATAGACTTTTTGTACCCTGAAAACTATGGCTCTTAAGAATGTACTAAGAGAAGCCTATAGTACAAAGCTTAAACTGGCATTTTTACATATGTCAAAGTAAACTCAGCTACTGCCAGCAGTCATAACATCAAGTATTTTCTTTCATATGTTCCTCTTCTCTTTTATATTTAAGTATATTCACATATTTTCAAGCAGTAACCTTTCATTCCAAGTTTAAAACATGCAACATAACTACATGGGAGCGAAATTGAGAAATAAACTCAAAACAGATAAAATACCTTGCAAAAAAAGTATGTGAAAAAAAAAAAAAGCAACATATTTCAGAAACCATCCTAGTTTAATTATTTTTTAGTAGATGTATACAGACCTCTTATATCTACTTATTCATTGAAAACAGTTTAAGGATTTTTTCAATAACATGGGAAATTTGGTTCAAACTTCTATCATTATTAATATAAGTACTCTGAAGCAATTAATAATGGGAAGCACACTGTTTAGAGAGCATGATATGAAAGAAGTATAGGGCAAGAGGCTAGAATACTCACTTTCTGTGGCAAAAGAAGAAAAAATTTGCTTAAAAAATACAAGCAAAGATATAAATAATATTTAAATAATAAACAGTAGGAGGTAGCCTTTTATGACAATTCCTATATAGTTTTTTAATAACTTATGAGAGTTTGAAGGAAGACTGTATGGAATGAAACTAAGTCAAATTTGGAAAACTTGCTGAGAAAAGCTAAATTATATGTATCTTTTATGCTTTTTATAACAAAATAATATGTTGTGATGCTAACTTTGAGCACTGATGCAGTAAGTGCTGTGTCAGGACTCACAGCAGATCCTTTAATATGCACATTACAATCTAGAAGTAAAAATCTAACATGACCAGTATCTATCTAGAGAGGCTTTTTTGTTCTTCTGGGATAAGCTGCAATGCAAATTACAGTCTGACAAGCACAAACGTTACCTACAATGAATACAAAAGTTCTTGAAAAGCTGATGACTTCAGAGCACACGAAGTTTCACAACAAAATAACGTATAGTAAAGTATAGCATAGTATAGTATAGTATAGTACAGTATATAGGTGCATATACAAAAAACTAAAGTAAGACTGTAAGCAACAACGAAGTCCTTGGTTCTGCATTTGAAACCCAGCTAAAAATGTCAGATGCAGCTGAAAAGAATACATAATGAATATCCAAGGAACCATGATTTGTAATTTGCTAAACATGCCAATTTCAGAATACAGGACAAAATTACATGGTTGTGGTTACTCTAAAGTTTTGGTAAGATTTTTTTTAAGGTTAAAATTTTACTGCTAGGATAAGGAAGTACACTACGGTACTCATCAAAGCGGGTAGTTCAGGATGACTCAGGAAGCTAACTACAGCCACGACATGCCTAAGCACTGGCTGAGTTTTTGAGAAATGCAGTCTGAAACCTCTCTCTTCTTCCATATCTGCCAAGTTAGTACTTCCATACTTGTTTACATACAAGAAAAGACAAATTGCTATCGTTTAAGTTGCTATAGAAGTAGCACGTATAGAAAAAGCAGAACTCTGCATAGATACACAAATCCATCAGAAGAATTACTTTTGCCTGCATATATACTGCATAAAAAACATCAGCATAAAGCCTTCCATCACCTGCTCAGGTCTGCCTTCAGAAAACAGCCTTTTACAACAAAGGTCTCACAATTTGCCTCTGATGACAAGGCAAAATATTAAATGGTTCCCTTTTCACAGAGTGAATATATACTTTGGCCACAATATACACTTTGAGAGGTATAAGTAACTTATCCATTTTGCAAATGCAAATCAACATATGAAAATGTAATACTTTTATTAAGAAAGTGATGGGTGACAGAAGATTAGCTTCTGTGTACCACCTATCATTGTTATTGTCAAGGCATGTGGACGCAAACATTAAAATGTTTGCTGCTTCTTTTTCCATTGTCATACGCTCCCAGCAACAAAAATGTTTTAGACTTTTAATGTAGATTTCTGCTCTTATGGCTTTTGTGAATTACACAGGTTTTTTTTTTGTTTCAGTTTTAGAATTGTAGAATATGCTGAGTTGGAAGAGTTAAACTCCTGGCTCTGTACAGGAGCACCAGAAGAATCACACCACTTGTCTGAGAGCATTGTACAGATGCTGCTTGAACTCTGTCAGGCTTGGTGACCACTCTCCTGGGGAGCCTCTTCCACTGCCAAACACCCTCTGGGTAAAGAACCTTTTCCTGATATCCAACCTAAACCTCTCCTGACACAATTTCCCTTGGGTCCTGTCACTGGTCACCAGAGAAGCGATCAGTGCCTGCCCCTCCCCTTCCCCTCATGGGAAGTTGTAATTGCAGTGAGGTCTCCCCTTAGTCTCCTCCAGGCAGCTTCTCTGAATTTTGACCCTCCAGATAGAGAGTATTTCTAGCATGTTAACCACAGGGCCTAATTCTTCCCATGAAAAATTTTGCACTTGAAACAGTAATGATATAATGAAACCTGAAACCAGATTTTTAACTCACAGCTTCCAGGCTATATAAACTTGGTATGTCAGAAGATACAGCTAATTCAAAGAAAGATGAAGTTTATTTTATTCTAAGGCTAACAGTATTCCTGATATTTTTTAAAAGTAAGTACTTATTTGGCATTACTATTTAATGTATTCTAGAGAAAACAGACGTACAATTCCACTTGAAGGCATGTTAATACATTATGGTACTTTACACGTAACATCGTACAGTCAAAATCACAGACTGAAAAAAAAAAAAAAAAACCCTACCAAAATATGGCACTGTTTTACTGATAAGTAGACTCCGCAAATAGGTGTTCAGATTTCCTGACTAGAAGACTTTCTCACAAAAAAACAATTTATCAAACACTAAAAATTTCTTTATGGAGAAAACCTCTGAAATATTGAAGAAGCATTTCAAAGTACTTTTTTGTTTTCAAAATTAATACTCTCAACCCCCTGAGAAAAGACAAGAAAATTTCTTAGAAAGTCACCTAGTGTGAATCAGAATCTCTCCCTTACAGACTAACAAAGCCATACTACCAAAACAGCAAATCAAAGCTATCAGGTAGATGCATTTAAATTCCCTCTCACCCATGAAAAACCAAGAAAATGCCCTTTCTGCTTCACTAGATTTAATTTCACTGGAATGTGAAAGTACCCTTTCTTCTTTTTCTTAAGTAGATTCTGAATTGAATATCATGAAAAGGACATGAAAGATATATATGTATACCAAATACAAAAATGCATTGGTTTAATGAGGCCTTGAAGTCATGTCCAACTTTCTAACTTTTCAAATAGCAGCTTCCACATGCATAAAACTTATCAACCTCACACTGAATATTAGAAAATTGTGCCTGGGGCATTCTGATGATCATTGGTCACAAAATAGACAACAACCTAGGATGGTGGGCTTTTAAATCTTCCAGTAAGAGTCTTTTAAATGTGACTTGTTTTCCTGAACAGCTTAACAAATTCAATTGCTTCTGCAATTCAATACTACAGGGGAGGGTTTAGATCAGAATGCAATTCTCCTCAAATGTCCTGCACAAATCACTTACTTGATTATTAAACAGGTTTAGCAGCAGCTCAGGAAACTGTAATTATAACAAAAAATGTTACAGAGTAGAAACGAAGACAGAAAACCAGGGATGCAGGGCTATTAAGTACATGATAAGCAACCCACTGCATAAATATTTTTCCCTCCGAGAATTTCAGCTTCCAATACAGACTAAAACAACTACAGAGTGTAATGCTAAGTCTACACACAGGTACTTTAGTACTTAATGTAGTATGGTCTGAACAACAGGCCCTATGCCAAAGCCGACCTCTAGATGAACCCTCCAGCCAAAAACTATACATATCCATTAATTACTGAAGTATTATTAGCAATATGATGCATGTAGCTGCTCATTGGTGAAACATGGGTTTACCTTTCCATATTTAGGAACCAGACAAGGCCACACCTGGCCTTATTTGGGGGTGGAGGATCAAAGACAACTCCCTTACTGAGCCCTGGCAAGGCTTTGGGAGAAATCCAATAGGAGGATAAAACCTGATGTTCCCATATTAGAAGTAATGGTAGCTTGCTTATTATAAAAGCTGGGCTACTCTCACAGTGAAGTCAGATCCTCACTACCTGCAAAGGTGGATGCACTGCAGGATTTCCCAGCTGCCAGGCCTGGTTCTCCAGTCCCTGGGCTAATACATAGATCTGGATGAAGGGTAAAGTTGGGAACTGTAACCTTTCTTCATCACTTTAGGCAGTTTTTGTTGTTATGATTAGGTGTATTACTTAGCTTATCCTTTTGTGATTCTTTACAGTTTTGCATTATAGTAAATTACACTACTCTTTAAGTTGGTGTCTGTCTCTGATGCTACCCATCAGCAAAATACTACTATAAAACTGAATCCCACCATTCCAGATTACAAAAAATATGTCTCAAAATACCTTCCTGGTACTGATTCTAAAGTTGTATTGATTGTAAAGTTATATATATAGAAGTGAAGCTCTCTTAGAAAACACTAACCAACTTGAAAACTTTTAGTAAATTATACCAAGTATTACCAACAAGTTAAACCAAATTTACTATCTCTGCTACAAACCTGTTAATGGACTACGAGAGAGTGTGTAAAATCAAAAAGTTAAAGTTACAGTTGATGAGGAAACTGCTAAAAATGTGCCCCAAAACTTTTCTGCTAGGTAATTTATTACACCATATAACTTCAGTAAACATAAATAAATTGTATGTCATGACCACGTTAAACAGTACTCACCAGATATTCTGTATGAGTGAAAGCCAGCACTGGTTGTTTTTTTTAAGTAAGACTGACTACTTACAAACCAAATGCATGTATTTCACTTACAATTTTTATATCAGCAAAACAAGCATGATTTTTACATGTCTGCATGACATAAATGAGACACTGCTAATTTTGTGCTCAGATATGTTTCCCTGGCCAATATATAAAGTGAATTAACAAGCACAACTAGAGACTAAGACTTTATTTATGTCACCTAGTCAGCAATCAAATTGCATAAGAAGTTAAACCAGATGCAACAGTCTTAAGGGTCTTTTACCTACTCAAACAAATCTTCTGTTTCTTGAAGCCTGTCTCAGGCAATCAAATTCTTAGTAGATGACCCCTCTCAAAAATAATATGCCATGGGAACCAGCAAAGTACATTGCAGCTCTCTTAGAAGTGGTGCAGGGACAGAATCTGCCAGAGCATGAAATACTTCCAGAATATAAATGCTTTGTACGATCAGGAAGCAAACTCCTCCTTCCAGATTTTTTTTTAAAAGGAAATATGGTTGTCATGCCAACGGTTAGAAAACAGTGGGCTGCAGCGACAGCTAGTGATGAAGTCTGTTTCTGTCTAAGATTTCCTGGGAGACTGTCAATGAATTACAGTCTGTTCTGGGCAGCAGCACAATCTCACTAAACACTGCCCATGACCACACAGGCTTTTTTTTATTACAAAACCACCTTACTGATCAGAAATGCAAGGTTTTATTCAGAAAACCCCATGAGAAGGTAACTATAAAGCTGCAACAGCAGCAACAGCAAGAGAAGTGAGGGGCATCCCTTGCTGCTGGTAAATAAATCTTCTTCTGTAGTAATGCAATAATAACCAGTAATAGTAACCAGGAGTGCAGGCTCCTGGTTACCTTTGGAAAATGGCATGGCAGAGAACATAGCTGAAAGGGTTTCTTATGAATTAAAGTATCACTCTTAATTCAGAACTTGTATTTCATTTTCAGTTCAACTGATCTGAAGTAGTTCACTGCATCCAAGTGAGCATGAGATAAATAATTCACAGTTTTCATGTGTTATGCATGACACTATTACAGGTTACAGGGAGGAAACTACAAGATACAAGTAGCCTGTAAAACAGATAGAAGTTTACGCTTATAAACTATCTACCACCTTTCTTATGCTTATATAGTTAAGTATTCCCTTGAATATGTTGTACACTATAATGACATCTTCTAGAGATTTCATTACAGAAAAATCAAATGTATTCTCAAAGACATGGAAGTGACATTGCTGCTGAAAGCACAATGGGTGTGACAAAGAACTCTGCTTCACACACATGAAACATAAGATAATGTTAAAAATACCCGAAAACTTCACTTACATTTCATTATCTACCTAATGAGGTTGTTTTATTCTGAATATGCATAAGCAATGTTACATTATAAATGTCATTCCACTGAAGAGACCGAAGAGTATTAGCAGCCCTTATGCTTCCATTTGTTTCATCACACCCTCAAGTGCACCTAAAAGCTTGTTTAACTATGTATACAGTAGAGTTATAGTAGTAATTGCAATGTACTATGAAGCTGTCTGTCCTAGGGCAACTTAACTTATTTGAAAACATGCTAAATTACTCAACAGAGAGAAGGGAGAATAATTTCTCTCAACAGAATAACCAGCCATGGTGAAAAAGGGCTAGTATATGTACCATCTTGCCTAGCATGATTTCTAACTTGGCCTTACCAGTCTCAGAAGCAAAGAATGAAAACAATTACAATGAAGCATATTGGACCTGCTAAGAAATTGTTTTCAGAATAGCCCTTTATAGCTTTTTATCAAATGATCCAGCACTTCACTTCAGTTTTCTTAGTGTCTTTAGAAAGATGAAATAGAAGGTATGCCTACTAAATCTCAAGAGCACACCAAGTTGATTGGAAGTTCACCCAAGGACAGGCCTGAAATTCTGAGTAAATTTGGTGAAAAATACCTGAAAATTATTCAACAGGGACATATGCCAAATCCTCTTAGGAAGGAAAGATCGCAATATGAAACATGATTTTGAAAAGCTGGCAAGGAAGTAGAGCCACAGAAAAGGATTAAGGTCTTACACTGGATCAAAAATTTAACATTAGAAAATACCTTCCATGTTAGAAAATGAATTACTGGACTCTGAAGTATAAGTACTATGGAAGTTTTCAGAAGAACTCCTCTTTATTCAAATTATGTTGCATCTGGAATCCCTATGCCTAGCTTTTGATCAAACTTGTAGAAAGATGTCAGTCACATTTGAACAACTATGACAAGTCAGTAAAAACAATCAAGAGATCTACAAAACAGGAACTATAGGAAAAGACTGCATGAGCATGGTTGTTAACCTTTTGAATTTAATCAACTGGGAGACAACTCTTCTATGACACAAAGAAATGTTAAAAAAATAGTGGTATCAGGCTCCTCTGCATGAGCAGAATTATTAAGACAATGTAATTAGCTTAAAATCCAACAGTAAAATATAATAAAATTTTTATAAAATAAAATAAAATAAAATTCAAATTAAAAATAATAAAACCCCAAACAGTTAAAAACAATCCATTGCAGACTTCTAAGTACATTGCTCAGAAATGCCTAGAAGAGGTCAGACCCTGAACTTCTACTGCAAATGACACAGCACTGGATGATTCTGCCTGCAGTATGACACGGATCAGATGACTTCTTTCAGGCTTCCCATTTTTGACAATAAAGCACTCAAAACAAATATTACAGCCAACTCAAGTCACAAAACACAAAACCCAAAGCTAACTTCACAGCCAGAGTCTTGCATCATTAAAAGAAATAACTTAAAATGACTCTGAGTAGATATACACTATACTGCAAGCACTTCCACTGTAGGATAAGGTAAATCTTCACTAATCCAAACAGGAGTTTATGTTTCTAGATCTTTCTTCTCCACTGTCTGCTTGAATGTGTAAGATATCAAACAGATAGTCCACAGATCTGCTTAAATTTACAACTGATGAGTAATTCAGGCCTTTTCTCCCCTAAGCAACAGGTTTGGATTAGCTCTTAGTACAGTATTGCACAATGCAGTCTCCCAAACAACCCATTTTAAAGTAAGCAAGTAAGAGGTTTACCTATCTTTATCAAATTATACACAAAATCTACACTGTATATTCCTGTTGCTATTGTCTGTTATCATTCTACAACAATACTTACTCTGTCAAGCCATTTAAATTAGTTTTGCACTTAGAATACATTATTTATGAGTTTTGGAAACCATACTATTATCAAATTTCTGAAAAGCCTTTCCAGTAATCATTCCTCACCTCTTTACCATGCTCTTGCTACCACACTGAAAAGACACATGTACTATCATTCACTGAATGTAGATTTCAAAGAACAGCAAGAGACAAATCTCAGATTTGGCGTTAAAGTTAAGTGTAGAAACTTCACTTTCAGGTCTTAAATTCTCAAATCATTTATCAAATATATTGATCTCAGTGGAGCCAATAAATGCTCAGGACTTGGAAATTAAATAGCCTGAGAGAAAGAAAATTTAAGTGAAGATTTCTGAATTTTTAAAAGGATTAAATAGAGGTATTTAAAATTATAATAAGCCTGTTAGTACAGAGAGTTTTAATATACACTGACTTATAGTTTTCATGAATATTGAAATAATTCTTCATGTATTTCAAAGATGACACTTAGAGAAGTACCTGAAGATGTAAGACCCATGGAAATATGAACAATTCCAATAGAATGCTATCATAGTTCTGACTCAGCATTTAATAACACTAACAGTTTCTGCAGTACAGTTCAAAACTTAATTATATCTTCACCATAGCAGCAGAAGCAGGATAATGAGATATTTCAGGCCTAAAATTGTGCTATCCCTGGTGCAATCTTCCAAATGAAATTAAAAACCCACCACAAATGAGTAAATTTCAAGTGTTAAAAATAGCCAACCAACCAACAACCTACCCGCAGCCACTGCTTCTCTGTGAGAGCATCACTGTAGTCCACATCCCTGCGCTGACGGGATCCTCTTCCAAATATTTTCTCCTCTTCTTCCTCACATGTAAGCCTTTCAACTTCAGCATCATCCTTAATAATCCAGGATGGCAATTCATCCTCCTCCATCAAGCGAGGTTTACGTTTAGGGTTTCTGGCATCTTCCCTGCGACGATCCATGTCCATGCGCTGCAATAGCAATTGGCAAAGGATAAAAAAGTTTTAAAGGCAATTACTAAGTGAACCATGTCAATGCCCATCCCTCTAATAACACTTCAAACTTTAAACAAAGTCCTTTCCAGGTATCTCCTGTTCATAATATTCCTAAATACTTTTAAAATGTTGCTGTAAAAAGATGATGCTACACTGAGTTGCTCATTTCCAGTCATATTCACTACTTTGTAACTAGTTTTCACTAAAGGAACTAAGACAACATACAGCCAAGTGACACAAGAACACTGCTGTCCCCATAAGGTTTTACTACTACATAACTAAAAAGAGTAATTAAAAATACACTAGTTTTGTTACCCTGAATATCAGAAGAAAATTTATGATGGTATAAGAAACAAAAAATCAAAGGAGAATTCATAAATTCAGAGAAAATCTTGTTACACAGAGACAACATGCTTGAACCCCTGATTTTTTTTCTGATTTTACTGTGGTACCAGACAAAAATCAAAACACAAAAATATCAGATAGCTTAGGTGAAGTGGTAAGAATATTAGAAGGTAATGTTAAGACTTCCCGCTGATATTTAAATAATCATACATTTAAAAGATGGTGAATGATAGCTCAGACATGGAGATTGAGGATACATTCCTTTTATCTACTGTACACTCATCAGTGAGGTGTTCTATAATCCTCCTGAGGAAGCATCCACTTCCATTGACTACATACCGACCTGGCATCCTATGGTCCCAAGAACTGCATCTGCATTGTCTTAAGTACTCAAATCAGGTAATATAAATGGGCATTTCAAATAGGCCTTTTGAAGAGTCACACAGTACTTAACACTCAGTAATCAGCTGGTAAGTGGAGAAAACAACCAAAGAGCCACCAATGTTTCATTTTTGTATTTGAGAAAAAATATGTAAATAGACATGCATCAGAATTGGCTGTAGAATTGTAAGAGGCTACTGCTTTAGCCACTAAACCTTCATAAATCTGTTCTCAATTATGTGTAAATGTCTTCCTTCTGTACATGACGCTGCACTTAACACATGATGCCAACTAGACATATCACGCTTTTACAACTTAAGCCAAAACACAGACATGCATGAATTCAGAAATATCCCTCTGCAGAGGGACAGCTCAAACCCAGCCAAATTTAAAAACTGAGGTTTGGTGATGGCACCATTGAATATGCTGAATCTTTTGTCATCTTGGCACTTTTCAAACATGAGCATTTCTAAAATACTGCCTCAGGAAGTGCATCTTACAACTTGCCTTCATCATCTTGCCTTGTGCAGTATCTGATTTCTAAACTCAGTGAAAAACAGAAAACTTCATGGGTGCTATCCCTGTTCCCTTTTACTTCAGTCAACAGTGAATGGGCTGTGCAGCCTGTACTTCTTCATACCAGACTTCTGTATTTCATCTTTTAAGGAAAATCTTATTCAATTTGAACTAATTTCAAAAAGTGTGTCATTCAAGCCATACGTGTGGTTTGGTTTATTGTTAACATGACAGCCAGAAAGCTGCACCAAGAGACAGCTCAAATGGGACAACTGAACAGATTTCTCTATTTCTATTGTTTAGTGGAGAACTTGAGTGAAGTCAAGAGACATCATATTTTAATGGCATTAAGAACATGAAGTCAATGATGAAATTTTGTATTTTTTCCCCAATGACCATGTTTCTTTGTCTAACACAAAGACTGAACACTAAAATAGTATATTACTAAAGCTGTTTTCTGACATAAAAGCATTTGGGAAGGAAAATGAAAGACAATCTCAGTTAATCTGAGATATCAGAGATACAAACTAACTTTTTTTTTAGAGGACACTACTCAAACTATATTTATATCTGGGAAACCTCTAGTTCTATCTTCCTGTATCTTTCCAAAACCTGTGTCCAAGAGATATCTACATTACTTTTATATGACTAATAAAATATTTATATGTTTGCTGTCCTCAATAAGGCCTAATATGCTATCAGTACTTAAACCTAAGCAAAGAACTTGAATGTTGGCACACCCAAGGCCTAAAATTTCAAGTTTAGAAAAAAAACGAAGCATTGCTCCTGTGAATTGTGAATGGTTTTCTTAAACTTTCCAAATTAAAACGAAGAGTCCTTGGAAAAAAAATCAAAGCCACTCAGTGTAAAACCTTCTAAATTATAACTGTGAGAGTCTTTGAAAAAAAACATCCAAGCCATGCAGTACAAAGCCAGTAATTTATACACCCAGTTCTACTAGCTTGCCATTTTCACTTCAAGAAGACTAACTGTATTAGTACAACTGGAGTTTTGGTACCCATTTGCCCTTCCACTTGAAAGGCATTTTTTACATTAAAAAAAAAAAAAAAAAAAAAAGAAGTCTTTTAAATGCTTTCTTTACTTTATTCAATCAATTTTAACACTAAAAGGAACTATTTATTTTCCAGAAAAGTAACTTATTGAAGCATTCTTATGAAATGACAAGAGTTGCACAGACCACAAAAACCCACTGGTTTTTCTTTTGAGTATTTTCTAAATATTTTTACGATGTGAAGCCTCTAAAAGCCACAGGAACGAAGTGCACTTATACCTTCTTTCTGAACATTTTATTTAGCTCTACAGTTTCACTTCAGATCCTGTGTCAAACCTTATAATCTGCAAACTGACTACAGAAGAGATGCTCATGGAACTGATCTCTCTTGTAGATTGTTTTAGAACTGCTCACTTCAAATTAGTAAAACACACACTTTTACACATCTAGGACTAGTAAAATGAACAAACCCAAACACTTTTTTGTTGGGTAATGCAGACTCCTGAATTCTGATTACATATGAACAACTTTAAAAGGCAATGAGGTGGCACAGGTATCATAAAATAAGAACACTCTTTTGCTCTTTAGGTAACTATGCAAGACTTGAAATAATGATAAAAAAACCAAATAGCTCTGACTGCCAAATTTCCTTTTCAGATTTTTCTTTTTAAAGGAACAGTTCACAAAAATTAAAACCAATTTTTATATTAACCATTTAAATTGTTGCAAATCCACTTCCACAGAACTCCGAATATGCTCAGTCAGTAACTCAGATGAAACTATTTCTTTTTGAGTTTTGGATCAAATGGCTGCCTCTTGGTTTGCATCATGTAAGTTTCCTTACATGCAAATCACTAATGGAAATTTTAAAAAGACAGGTGTCTGTAAGCACTCCTTTTCTGTGCAACCTGGCCTTAGTGATTTCAGTTCTGAGGTAACATCTAATGAAGTTTAGCACAAAAACACTAAACTGGCAGGTCAGCAATGACAAAAGAACAATCATACGAGGGGATAAGGCCTTTTCCAACAGCCTATGTGAACAGCTGTAATTTTTGTAAAGAGGGCCCCTGCATGCTTGTATAACAGCAAATTTCTACAGATGAACTCTTGAGCAGAAGACAATGAGGGACTAAAAACCTGTACCGGGTACACAGGTTTTGCATTGGACCTATCAACATTTGTTTCTGTGGATACCACCAGATAAACTTCAATTTCTGTACATAAGAGTGTCTGTTTTGTTCCACCTTGCAGAAGAAAGCAGCCTCTGTTGAATCAGAGGGCATGGTGCTTTACCTTCAGTACTTAAATACTGCCCTTTGCCAGTGTCAGTGAAGTCTAGAGATCCTCTAAAAACCTCAGACTGTACAAACACTAAAAAAGGCATTTCAGAATTATTCCATCAGTGTTGCAGCAGCATAAACAAAAAGTGGAGTCCTAATAAAAAGGAGTGGCTCACATTTGAACCACTAGCTGTATTATGGTAACTGCTCAACAGCTGTAGCAGCAGAGATGCTAACTGGCTTCTTGAGAAAACCATCAACAATACCCCAATTAACTCACCAAGAAATAACATTGTTGGTCTACTAATTTACTACCTTGTTAACTTCCTGTAGTTGTCTTTGTCAATATTGAAGTCCAAAAGCAAGAAGAAATGTTGAACAGTAAAAATATGCTGCAGAAACAGCAAGATAAACTGTGACTAACATTTCTACACTATAAATGTCTCAGGTTGTATCAAACTCCTCCTCCAGATTGTCACTGCTCCACTGACAGCAAGCATCTCTGAAGCCCTTCAGTCATTTGAGGAACTCTGTATTTAGGCAAACTACACTTCTTTCATCAGATGAACAATGCAAGTAAACAAAACCAACAGCTCCAGTAAAGTTTGGACAAACTTGAGTGACAAAAAGGTTAAGACCTTTATTAAAAACACTAGAGAAGATTATTTTTTATGATTACACCATCCTTACCATAAAGAGATCAAACTCCTCCTCACGTCGAGCAATCATCTGATTCAGAGTCTCATCATCAGGAACTTCATCTTCCTCCTGGTTAGAAAGATGCATAAAATTATTAGGAAGTACTCACATGCACCTCGAAGAAACAGCCTCCATCAGTTCACTGACCCTCTTTCACTGACAAATGTGAAGCACCTAAACTGAAACTATGCCTTTTAAAGTGTTCAGCTATTCTGAAGTAACAAAATAACACAGTAAGAATGACAAATGAGACTTACTACTACCTTCAAAACTTGAGAATGAGGAAATGACCAAACACAAAACCAGGAAATTTTGGGTTGTGATTTTCCTGGGTCAGAAGCACAGTTAGTGCTTTGGTTGAAATGCTTGTATTTCCATTCTGCTATTCTACAGTACTTCAGAAATACCATTCTAGATTTTGAGGTTTTTCCCATCAAAGCAAGGAGACTAAAAAATTCCTGATTAAATGAAAAAAATGAAACATGCTTCTATTCTGAAAAATAACCCAGCTGAATCACTTTCTCTTGACAATTTTCTGCTTAGAAATTGAGATGTGAACATTTTATTGCAGACAAAATGGATTCTATCATAAAAACAGAAACAGACACTAGAAAAACAATTTAGAACTGTAGTGTTCAATTGACAATGTTAAAGCTGAAACTGTTACAACCCAAAATGTTCAGTCTTCCTCCCTGAAATATTCTGAAACCACAGACAACAGGTCACTCTGAACCTACGTTGCACTATGCTACAGTCCTATAATTCTTCTTAAAAACTCATGTTTTGAACCCAGTTTAATGGGAGTATAGAATGCTGCACGTAGCATCCAAAAAGCTAATATCCTGTAGCTTTTTTTCAGAAATAAGAAGTCATTTATATATTCACACATCTTCCCCCCAGTGTCTGGATTTCTATGTCTCAGAAAAAAACCCAAATCAGCTCTTGTTAATGCAATTCTAAAGGAAAATCTTTGTAACTTAATGAACATATAATTTAAGTTTTAACATGAAGCAGGCAACTGGGAAAGTCATTAGAAGAGCTAGTTCTTCTCACTTCGAGTCACTGCTCCTTCACAGTTCATGAAAAGGAAGTCACACATGGTTACACACAATGAGAAAAAAAGATTCTGTTATAAATGTGACCATCGTGAAAGATCCGCATACTTCCTTATTATCTCAGAGTAACTTTTGACCTGATAAAAGTAAGTGATGCCACAGCAAAAGCTGTAACAACATTATAGCCATATTATCAGCAGTTAGGCTGAATAATCATGTTGCAAAATTGGTAGGCTTGGCAGAAGAAAAAATTATAAATAAACTCGAGTGTCAACAAAAAATTATATGATCAACAAGTAACTTCTAAACATTTGTCATACCTTGCTATTATTCTAATCAATCTTTCTAAATACGTAGAAATTACCTCTCTGCTTTATCTAGTACTGCTAAAAGAAAAAACAGATTAAGAAAAAAAGAAGAAAGAAAAATAAGGAAAACCTTGATGCTGAGCTTAAAAAAAAAATCCTACTAAAAAGCTATGAACAGAACATAGTACTCTACATACAGGCATGGAAAGTTTAAAGCAAGCTTAGCCTGGGAATATTTAACTGGTTATCAGTAACTGGTATCTTTGTTAGATGTGGCAGTCCACATTTGCAAGTCCAAGTTGTGTCAATATTGTTGATAATTTAACTTTCAATTGAGAGATTTACTTTTTTCTTGTCATTCTCCTGTTTTAACACTCAGTGCTGCTGCAATGAAGGAGCAGTGGCTGACCAGTGCAGGATGGTGAAAATTCAATTCCTCTTAGTCCTTGAGAGGTTGAGTGTTTGGGCAGAGTTTTGCATAGTCTCTGTTCACAAAGAAGTATTACTTGAAAGCTTCAGCTAGGAGTCAGATGGCAACATCAATGCTTTAAAGACAGATGCTGGGCTATGGAAAATAAACCTTATTTAAATCTGGTTGCTTCAGCATGACAGATCAAGTATATTTGAACAACACACAAGAAACAAATTGGTTTGAAGCCATCTACAAAACAAGGCATGTCACATAAGCCTGAGCTACAGACCTGACTTCTGAAATGCTGTCAGATAAATGCTTCAGAAACAAATGCACTCCTAATTTTAAAAAGAACTCACAGGATTACTGAAAATATCTGCTTGATTCCATATAGGAAGTCTGGTCTGGTTTATAACTACAGGTTTACTTCATCGAAATGATAATAAATGTATCACCAAATTTCTGCACTAACACCAGAAATAAAAGACAATTACTGATAAAAATGTTTGCCATTCTTCTTTAATTTCTATGAAAAAGACTAAAACAATGGAAAATTTCATCTTAACCATGCTTTTCTAAATGCACAATGCAGAGTTTACACAAAAAGATTAATGATTGAAGAAGTAAACTCCTCCATCTTCGAAACATTAATCCATGTAATGAAGAGTGCCAGTGAAAAACAGGTTATAGAATATTCTATCAGTGTGCACCTTATTCAGACATACACGCCCTACTCAGAGGCAAGATTGGTCTAAAAAGCTCTGTCTTTAACCAGCACAGGGTATCTTCAAGATGGGAAAATGTCAGGGCTGATCAAAAATTTCTCTGTGTGTGTAATCAGTACAACTGATACATTGATTTAATTTCTCCCAAATACGGCTTTCACCCAAATATAAATTTTGTTCAGATTCAGAAGAGTCTGTAGTGACAGGTGAAAGAACAGGTTCATCATTCCACACTCACAGTTGCATAAAGAACACAATGAAAAGAGAGGGACATACACTCACTGACTCTATAACGTCACTTCCCACTACTACAAGAGAAGACCTGACAGCTCTTTTCAAGCAGCTAATTATTTCTTGAAGAGGAAATGGTGATGAGAAGTCCAGGCTGGACATAGCACCAGAAAAAACAGTTACTTTCTGGCTTGTTCAAAGCCAAAGACACATCAAGGCAGATCTCTTGAATAGGTTCCAAAGGAAACACAGTAAGCAGAGTCCTTCAAAACTGAAGGACATAGCTGCTTAGCATATCAAAAAATCAAATTGCCTAGCTGAACATATATATTGGACTTAGGAAATGGTTTATAATCTGTTCTGGAAATTCTTGCTTGATTGCAATTATATGCCAAAATTATGAAGGGTAAAATTTCAAATTACAATGCCTAATCCTCCACAAAGATTTAACCATAACCATAACATCATAACCACTAGGTTACAACCTACTACTGTAACCGCAAAAAAAAGATAAAATTAGGTTATTTCTGTGACTGGATAGTAAGATATGATAATGAAATTTTTAATTTAAAGAGTTATGAAAATCTTGGTAAATGATGAGGTAAAAGAAGGGTCAGTATTTCCTTAGTATTTCTCTTAGTAATTATTTCTAATTACCTTACCTCATTTTCTTCTTCATGCTCCAATATAGCTTGTAGGAATGCCCTCCTTTCGTGGCTTGAAGACTTCTGATCGAACATTCCTGCCTGAATCACTTTTTGGTCTACATTCAGCTTATACTTTGCTGCAGCAAGTATCTTCTCTTCCACACTGTTCACGGTGCACAGCCGCAGGACTCTAACTTCGTTCTGCTGACCAATTCGGTGAGCTCTGTCCTGGGCCTGCAAGTCCTGGTAGGCAAAGAATGGAGAGTAATTTAACAGAGAGAGTAAACACAGATATTAAAACTCTTCTTAATCTCACCTCCCTTATTTTTACATGTGGCCATTGAGTATGATGTGATTTACATACATGTGCACAATAGCTGAAGGCACACGCACAATTATGTATTTCCATACATATTGAACTTACCTTCTTATAAATAAAAAAAAAGTGGCAAAGGCATAATTAATTTCTGCTTCTGGCTTTTTAAAATAAACCAAGTGGTGTGATATCCTCTTTTTCTGGTAATCTGTACTTACTACTAACAACCACAGAGTAGTGCCTCAGACCAAGTCTACTCACTGACATGGTCACCTAATTTTGTGTGAAAGCTAGCATTCAGCATAGCCTTTACTAAAGCACTGCAAACTACCTACCAAAGGCTAGGGAGCTGCTTGTTATATCCTAAGGGTTAAAGAATGAGTACAGTTATATAAATGAAGTAGGTTTATAACATTTCTGGCACTGAGGATACCCTAAGACTCAGACAAAATATACATGCAGGCACAGAATTAGTTCTCCAATTCAAACCAAAACATTTCCTGATTGTGGCAGTTTGTCTCACTAACTCCTCTCAAAGCAGCATTTTATCTCCTACTTGTATTTTTTTCCTTTAATCCCAGGCTGTATCATCTATTTAAAGAAACAACTCAAAAAATATCAGGGATTTTTTACAATTTCAGGAAGATAAGAAAATAAAAATAACCTGATGAGGATTCCAGTCACTATCAAAGATTATAACGGTGTCAGCAGCCTGGAGATTTAAGCCTAGCCCTCCAGCCCTTGTACTCAGCAAGAAGATAAAGTATTGTGATCCAGGCTCATTGAACTTCTTCAAAAGAGCAGCTCGATCCTCTGATTTTGTTGTGCCTGAAAAAAAGTAATTTAAATATCATATAATAAAGATGTGAACTGAAGCAATATAAATAACAATGCCTGTTCCAAAAAGTATACGTGAAAGGTTTATTTTAGTGCACTGCTTTTTGACATCTCTGCCACATGTTCCATAACACTGGCCAGGAATGTTTAGGTCAACTGCCTATCACACCTTTGACATGGACTTCTAAAGGTCTCTTTAAACGCATTTGTTTTGACATTTCTAAAGTAGATCTTAAAATGTTGGCTAACATTGCTATACCTTTTTATAACTCAAATAAATTTCAACTGAAGCTACTATATACAAACAGAAGAGAGCCCTAGTTTTGATTAATGCCTTCTGGCTAAAACAGCATTAAATATTTTTAAAAGCTACTTATATAGAGATTTATCAAAATGTCACCATTTGCCTTTGGAGTCATAGCTAATACCAAAAGACTGCAAATTCTTAATACGTCCCATTTTGAGGGTGAAGAATAGAAGATGAAATTACTAATTTTTTTTATTACTAAGGTTGGTTGCTTCCCACCAGATACACCCCCCTGCCTCTCCAAACTCAGCAGTACATCGGGAGGAAGTAAGACAGAAAAACTTATGTGCTGAGATAAAGGCAGCTTAATAAAAGTGAAAGGTATGTATGCAAGGACAAGAAGAGGAATTTATTTACAGTTCACAGCAGCAACCAGATGTTCAGCTGCTTCCTGAGAAGCAGGGGCTCAGCACCTGTAATGACTAATTTAATGAACTACCTGAAAAAGACAATGAGTGTATTTACCATATTGTGTCTTGACATAAACATTCTGGTATGAAAAATAATTAATTTATAAATACATGATGTAAAGTAATCTAAAACATAAAAAATGCAATGTAATTTATCTTTATTGAAAAGAAGTATTAAAACAGATGCAGACCAGAGGTGTGAAGATGGCTTTGTTAGCATGCCAAGATGTTTCTTCAGATGGTTTTGGCACAGTGATGTAGCTCATTCGTGTATCTATTTCATAACCTAATTTTACATTCAAGGATAATATTGGTTCAACTTCATGTTCATTAACATTTGGAAGGGATGATAATATATTTTGGTACTACTTTTTCTTCTGAATAAAGAATGAAGCTAAGAGTCAATTTAAAACTGTTAAAAATATTCAGAGGAAACTTCAAGTCTCACTTATACCATTCTCTGTATTTAGCTTAAATCATTGCTTCTCTACTAAAAAAGTATTTTGATAAATGCTGCTGGTCCTACGTAATACAATAATGTGTGAGATAAAACATTAAGTAAAAATAATCACTACTTAAGAAGCTCAGTGTGAGGCAGAGATCATTAACAGGGAAGACCAAAATGGAAACTTCTTTCAAACAGGTTTAAAACTCAGATGGGATATGCTATTTTTGATCTGTATTTCATAAAAGTGTGGGAATCAGAGAATCAAATAGACTGGAAAACGCCCCTGGGACATTGAGCCCAAACTCTGATCTAACACCATGATGTCAACTTGACCATGGCACTCAGGGCTACATCCAATCTTCCCTTAAACACCTTCAGGGATGGGGAGTTCCCCGTGTTCCTAGGCAGCCATTCCAATGCCCAATCACCCCTTCAGAGAAGGAATGTCTTTTCATGTGCAACCTAAACCGCCCCTGATGCAGTTTAGGACTGTGTCCTCTTGCCTGTCACTGGTTGCCTGTTAAAAGAGCCCAAACCCCACTTGGCTACATCCTCCCTTCAGGGAGCTATAGAGCCATCAGCTCACCCTCCTCTTCTCCAGGCTAAACAGCCCCAGCTCCCTCAGCTGCTCCTCTAGGACCTGTGCTCCAGACCCTTCATCAGCTCCACTGCCCTTCTCTGGACAGGCTCCAGCACCTCAATGTCCTTCTTCAAGTGAGGGACCCAGAACTGGACACAACTGGCAGTGTGGTTTCTCCAGTGGGTACTCAATCAGTCCAGGGAACAATCCCTGCCCTGCTCCTGCTGGCCACACTATTGCTGGAACAGGCCAGGATGCCATTGGCCTTCTTGGCCACCTGGGCACACCCTGGGCCAGTGCATCCAGCACTGGCCTTGTTGAGCCTCACACCACCAGCCTCAGCCCATGATCCAGCCTGCCCAGATCCCTCTGCAGAGCCTTCCTGCCCTCCAGCAGATCAGCACTCCTACCAAGCCTGGTACTGTCTGTGAATATACTGAGGGTACATTCAATCCTCTCATTCAGATCATCCACAACGATATTGAAAACTCAACAGAGATACTGAACAGAATAAAGGTATTAGTATCTGATATGTTTCTAAACCATCTCTTCATTTGAAGGAATAAAACATATCTACACATGAAGAAATTGAGGATTTTGATCTTCCTGTGAAGTTCAGATATGCTGAAATTCAGTAACCTTGTGAATGACAGCAGCTGAATTTTAAACAGATAAAAATGAATTTATTCCATAGGAATATAGGCCTAACACTGTCATTATCATCTCTTGTCATGAGAATATTTTCAGGCAACTAAAGATAGTGATGATTGAGACCCAGGATTTTAAACCCTTTGTGAAAGAGAGATGAGTCTCTAAGCAGCAAATTTATATAATCTGCATTCCTAGAATAGACCTGAGTGTTCATAAAAATAATGCATTGACCAAATGGTCTGTAAGTTAAACAGATAAAAGAAAACTGAAAGAGACAGAGAAAATGACTTCTACTGACAGAATCAAAAGTATATCTTTCTCTGTACCCTGTCTGGAAGAATACGGTAAATTCTAGTAAACTTCCACTGAAGGGTCTACTGACATAATTTCACAGTAAATACACTTGCAGAATTATGAAACAGTATTTTGAACCTGTTTTCACTTCTATCACAACACAGCTCTGCTATGAAAACACTACGAGGAGAACCCAGGGCTCCCATGCCCAAACTAATGAAGGATGCTACCTCTTATCTTAGTATTTACAGTTTTTTTTTTCCATTTAGCTTACCATCGAGACGCAGGTAAAGAAAATTTCGAAATGCAAAGTAGTCTTCCATAATGGTCATGAGTGATGTCATTTGACAGAAAAGAAGCACACGATGGTTCGTAGCTCGTAACTTTGGTAGAATACGATCGAGGAGCTCAAACTTCCCCGAGGCCCGATAAAGTTCAGCTCTGTTGGAGAGAAGCAGCACAGCAAATGCCACAAATAAGCCCACATTTAAAAGTCTGTAGTCATTATCATGTCAGAGTGTACAAAAAAGACTAATTCACTTAATCTAAAAAGACTCATTTCATTAAAACTGCACATGCTGATTAAAATGAACACATGTGAAGTCCTATTTTCCTGACTTTTCTTCAATTACAAAAACTGTTCTGACTTTCTATCACTCAATTCTTTTTCGTTATTTATTAAAACAAATATTATTTCTCAGCGAGATAAGCATTCTATAAGTTAAGACATTCACCTGCTATTTTGTTTTCAATTGGCATTAGAGACAACTTTTAATTGCAACTTTAGTTTTAAATTGTATTCATCAGGCATTTTTTGGAAACAGCCCCTTTTCCACTCAACTATTGTTTATTGTCCACATTAACACTGTTTAGCTACTTTGATTAGCTACTCTTTTCTACATCTATGGCTATTAGCTACTTTTTTCTATTCTTCTATGCAAAGAATTGCAAAACTGACTCCTAGCACTGAAATTCAACCCATAACCCAGAAAACTAATAGAAGAGAATGTCCAAAACAGCACCACAGTGATAAACTTTACAGAAATAAACTTCATGTAACTTTTCTCTAACCTTGACTCTGTACTCTCAAAATATGATACATCATTAGCAATGGCACAAAATCCAGAAGATGCACAGCCTTCTGATATGCATATGTCTGTAATCAGCCAAAGACTAAACTGCTTAGGAGACAAGTATTCTGATATACTAGCTAAGGACACCAACAATCTGGTATACTAGATAAGAGGAAAAAAAATTACCATAAACACCTAAGTAGGAAGAAAGTGAGGTGAATGATACACACTTTTTGTTTAGAAAGCATCAATTAACTTGACAGCTGCATCGAGTGTCAAGAAAAACAAAGCAAATCTTTTTAATTTCAGATAATGGAAGAAATGGTACTTTAATTTGGAAAAGAGAGAATAAATATGGAAAAGTAGAAGGCAAAAGTAACAAGAAAAGGAAGAAAATCTTAATAGATATGTCTGAAGAGTCATCCCAATGAATTTCAGATGGTATGTTATTTCAAAATAAGGGGAAAGGAAGACACAGAGTCTTTTCTGTCTTCCATTCTGAATGAGATAGATAGTCATGAAAAGATCTCATAACACTTCTAGTATTATCAGGTTCTGCTTTACATATGTGCCCTGTACTTCCTCTGCCTCTGTGACAATGCTTGAGTTTCCTAATATGTAGTTTCCAGAAAAAGAATGTGATTATTAATTCCAATACAATGCTCTGGACAGCAGGAAGAACAAAGAGTTACCCATTAATGACACCATTTGAGTAGCCCAGATGTTCAGCAAAGGACTCCTGCAAAATTATAAACAATAAAGATATTACAAACTACAAAGCAACAAAAAATTATGTGTTCTTACAGAAATCAAATTAAATATATGAGTATTGCAGGTCTGAGTTCAATGATGTTCACACTCTTGGAAACCACCTTCTGGCAACAGTGCTCTAACGTTTTGTGTACTATTATTTAAAATTCATGATTTGCTCAAGTGATTTCTGTAGCACACATTGTACCAGATTACAAATATGGTGGAATACTAATTAATTTGTACTAATCAGTAGAAAATTCATCTGAAATTTACTCAATTTAATTACTCAGCATACAGGATCACAAAGAGTGAAAACTACAACAATAATAATAATAATCATAATAATAATAAATCACAGTAGGTACTTAATAATATTTTTGTAATCAAGTTTGGCTATATTCCACATATCTATGACACTTCCTGTCTTTTCAGATATATTCATATACTTAGGTCCTATTGAAAGATGCTATATAGATAGCACATTTTTGCTGAAAAAACAAGATGGACAGAATATAACAAACGTAGTTGACAATTAAAAGATTAATAGTAAAAGATTTGTAGCCTGCTAACTACAAAGATTCTGCACATGACATTTTGAACCAGTGTCCATCCATAAAAAATTTAGTGTATGTGAATACCAAATTACTCTGGATTGACTTAAATTAGTAAAAAAATCCTTCACCTTTTAAAGACACTGCTCCATAAAATGAAACACTTTAAAAACAGACTTTGGATTATCAATAAAAAGATGGCACTTGTTGACTACAATACATGCATTTTTTGAATCTGTTTCTTTACTATATAAATTATGTGGACTGAGATAACCTCTCCCACACACATAAGTTTCAGTAGCAGTTTTCTATTATCCTAGCCATCTGAATAAAAGAACTCTCAAAATCAAAGCTACCAGTCTTACCTCAATGTGCTGAAACATGTATGGGTGATTGCATATCTTTCTCAACTGCATGATAGTGTTCATAAGAGTTTTTGCTCCGCCTTTTCCCTGTGGGTATAAACAATGCAAACCAAATGATTAATTTCTTAGCTTATGAGTATGCCCTTCAAAAATATTTTTATCCCAAACCCAAACACTACATCACTAATAAAAAACCCCAAAAAATCAGCAAAACTCCCTAACAAGAAAAAAACAAGCCAGGCCAAAACAAAACAACAAAAATCAAAAAACAACTGTTCAGTTGATTTGCTGTATAAATTCATCATAAGGATGATCTGTAATGAAAAAGGAAGATTTGGAAGTAATTAATGAAGTGCACTACATATCTACCTACAGTATTCTTGGTAAGAAGCACAGTACCTACTGTCTTGATAATTTATAGTTTTTTTATGAAACCACACAAACTCCACAGTGTCTGAACCCCCTAACAGGAAGCAACTCTAGCTGGATTCAATTCCATAGTAACTTTTCCAGTCTGTTAACTCAATATATGGGTTTCTCACTCCAGGCTGAGTAAAACACCAGGCCACAGGTACTAAAATTTCAAAGCTCGCTAAATTAATGAATCATCTTATTATTGAAGGAAGCATATTCTCAGAACACAAAACTACAGTTAATCTTGTAGAACACAGTCAGGTGTGCCAGACCAAACTGTACAGTTAAAAACTAACTGCAGATGGTCAAGGTTAGTTTGAGAACATTGTATTGCATTAACATTGCCAAAAACTTGTGGCTTTCAAACGTCATTTTGGTTTTTTACCATTTTATAAAAATGTAATCAGAGTAGCATCAATAGTCCAAGCTTACTATATGACTAATTCAGATTTATTTTTAAATCCTCACCCAAACAATTTACCAATTTTGAAGTGTAAAGTAGGGGAAAACAGAGTACTTGATTCTAATAAATACTATAAACATTCTAGTCTTTTCTGGGAAGTACACAAAAATCATAACTTTCATTTAGAGCAGAGATCATCCATTTGAAGGGGGCATTCCATATATTTAAAACTTGGTTTTGTTCTTTTCAAGATCATCTTAAATTTGCTCTGAGAGACAGCTCATATTTGCTTTAAAACCATTTCCCATAGCTTTCCATCTGAGCGAACTGTCTCTAATCTCAGTTGGGTCCAAGCCAGAACTGCAGAAAGACAAGATTTTTGCCTAACACAACAGTTGTTTGCTGAAGTCAAGTGGTCTACAACCACCTTTCTCTGCTGACCACAGGTAGCAGTGATAATAGAGCTTATTTTAACATTTAAGGAAAAAAATTATTTATGATAGAGTTGCAAGAACAGAAAAATTTTAGCCCCTTGGGGAGAGAGGAAGGCAAGGAAACTGTTTAGAAGATGGCAAAGGCAATTTTGACTGGTTCATCACAAAGCCAAGTAGAAAAACAGGTAGGACAAAATATACAAAAGAGCCTGAGCACATGAAAGAGATCAGGAGAGGAAGTAGAAGACTCTGATACAAAATTAAATTTTTAGGACAAATATAAAGGCATCAAACTGCAAAACTGCATTAAAAATACAACTGAGGAACACGAATTAATGTCTAAAAAGCATTCAAACTATGAAGATGTATTTCAATATCCAGAGAAAAAGAATCCTTTTTCTGGAGTTTAATTAAGCAAAGAAAATAATTTGACTGCAAAGAACTAGAAAGGTAAAGTATAATACTGAATAGAAAAACCACCTAGTGTACCAATGCAACATGAAAAAGGCTTATGGAAAGACTGTATGTGCACTGCGTTGCAATAGACACACAAGAGGGTGCAAACTGAACCTCTTAAATTCTAGATACCCTGCAGAGCCTGTTCAAAGTATTTCACATTTAATACAGTGTTAAAAATTCACTATAATGTGAAAAGTTGATTAATTCCAATTTCTTTACTCTGTACTGACTGGCTAAAACCCCCAAGAGCATAACCAATGTTTACTAATATAAAGTCTAAATCTGACTATATGACTTTGAAACTTACTGATCTCTTAAAGAATTTTATCACCAACTGACCTTGTAAGGATGAATGCAAGTATACAGTCCTAGCTGACTAAACCGAGACTCACTTAATAGCTCTGAAAAACAACATATATAACCTTCTGTAGTCATGGCTGCCACAATCACAATTATTCAGATATATTACTGAATTAAGCTCAGTCAAGAGAAATGCAGTCTTCTCTCAAACAGTGCCTGCCTGCAGAAAGGCACTGCAACTACACTGAGTACAAGCAGTATCTTCTCCCTGTCAACAGCTGCAGTCTTCTAACTGAAAGGCACGCCTGAAATTTCTCTTTCATCAGAGATATCTGCAGTAAGAGTCTACACTTTAACTTTATAAAACTGTTAACATATTTACTCATAATACATTATTTCTTTCATATTTTAGTCTTTTGTACCTTCTTGTCCTTTTCAGAACCATCTGTGAGAAGGATTCCCTTGGCTTGCATGTGACGGTACAGGATCTTTTGAAGAGCTGACATATCACATTTGATCACGTATTCCACCTGGTGTAAAAAAATAATAAAAACCAAAACCCATAAACATGCTGACATAATAGTGTTAGTTAGCTACTAATCTTTTATCTGTACCATATCACCACATAAAACTTCCATGACCAGCAATCCAACTGCAAGCACAGAAGTGAGTATCTCAAAAGATTGTCCATATGCAGTGAGACAGCTGAATCCTAAGGATGCAACTGCAGGATTACCAAATATACTTTATTTCTCCATACGCTTTAAAATCTAAAAAATATTTTAAAATTAATTTTATATTTAACATGCAACTAAAAAGCATTTTGTGCTTAATAACCAATGGAATTTATTGTGTCTGTTAAGTATTATAAAAGTATCAAGAAAGCATCATAAAAATATCATCATGGCATATCTAGCAATTAAGAATCCCTCACCGAATCTAATGGGCATGTTTATCCAGGCTATCATAGAAATGCTCCATTATCTCAACAACCACTAAAAACACAGAGAACTAATACCTGTGTTACTCTATGACCCCTACATTCAGCCTAACTTGTTCAGCTTTGTAAAACTACATTTAGGTTTTAACTGCATACTAGATTTAAAAACAGAAGTAACAGATGGACTTCACACACTAATTTTATATAGTTTTTTCTATTGTCCGATGTCCAGATTATAGTCACTATTTTTTTAATAAATTATGTCAAATAAAAACTGTAACACAGTAATGCTAGTGGCTAGGAATCTTTCAAGCTGTGAATAAAAGACAATGCCTAAGATTCCTAATGTTTAATAAGTAAGCAGGAAGAAAACCATCAGGTTATTTTGTTCTGAGAAACAAAGAAGTATAAACATCTGAAAGAGAAGTGACTTTTTCAATAGCTTCTTTACCAGTATTTGCAACAGCAAATGAACCTGATTAGAAGGCTTCAGTCCCCAAGTTCAAGCCTCGTGGCTGAATAAATTCCTTTTTTCAAGATAATGGCAACACAGACTTTTGAGTATGAATCTACATGCAACTCGAAAAAATTCCCTCTCCAATGCCTATTATTGGATTAATCAAATACAGTGTCTTGGTTCCACCATTATATTGAAATACAAACATCTTTTATTCTCAAATAAATGCTTCTGAGGGTATTGAGAATTTGACATTTGAAGAAACAGAGATTTCAACAGTAGTAGTGTTGACATGATTACAAAGACGAAAAATAATTTCAAAATGTCGCTTTATATTGTCTCTGAGCATCTGTACAGAGTTCTTCATCCATTTAGCCAGGCAGCTCATAACATACCTTATAAATATTTCAGTTTGGTATGGTTTTAATCCAGTTTACCTTAAAATCAAGTACTTTTCCTTATCATACCTTCAAATTTACTTTTTTAAAATTGCTGTTATTATTCTGGGAAGAGGGATGTAGAATTGCAGAGGAAGATACAGTGGGACAAAATGAGTAATCCAGAAATAAAAACAATTACCTTTGAAATCAGAAAATAATTTTATGTTCTGGATTTACATGCCATTAGTTAAAAATAATTGTGCAATTTCATCAAGACACTTCACAGAACTCCTGGAATGATAATACAGGACCAAATTGTGCCTGCTTTACAAAGTGCTTTACAAAGTTCTTCAGAAATTTCAATAAACTAGCTTCAACCACTGCAAGGAGCATGGTAGAGCTCAGCATTTCACCCTCAGTGTATGGGTGACTCATAAATTGAAAGGAGACTGTAATACAAATAAGTTGCATATCTTACAGTGGTTACAACAAACACATTAAAAAAAAGTTAGTGAGGAATCCCAAGTGCAGACACTTCAGGTAATCAGGTTTCCTCAGCAGCCAGCTTTCTCTGAAGAGGTATAACTAAACAAACACTAAAGAGGACCCCTTCTGCAAAACAGATCTGAAAACAAGAATAGAATATTAAATTCCTTCCAAAACTCCTCTCACTGCAAACCTTTTCTGGCAGTTGAGACTCAACCTCCTTCTTCAGTCTTCTCAGCAAGAAGGGCCGAAGCACTTTATGGAGACGACGGATGATCAGAATAGTTTCTTCCTCATTTAAGTCCACCTAGAGAAGTTGATAGAAGTCACTACAAGGCATATTAGGTAATGTATTCTGTCACATGCAAAGTTAAGAACATGCAATCATTTATTTGCATCTTAAAACAAAACTGACTGTGAGTCAAAAAGTACACTTTAAATATAAAACTTTTAGTATAATGAAAAAGGAGTCTTTTAGTTATGTTAAATCCCTAAGTACCAGTGCAAGTTCAAACACTAATCATTCTGTGTAAGCTCTTTTCTGTTTTCATCAAAGTGGTTTATTTCTATCTCTTTAAAAAAACATTGCCACAGTACCCTTTCTCCAGTCATGGCAAATGGAGCATTGAACCACTGTTCAAAGGTGCTGCAGCTCTTGAAAATGGTTGGAAGAAGGAAATTGAGAAGAGCCCAGAGTTCAGGCAATTTGTTCTGCAGAGGAGTCCCAGTCAGCAGGATTCGCCGAGGGGCCACGTAGTGAGTGTTCAAGACCTGAGTCAGCTTGCAGTGATGGTTCTTCATTCGATGGCCCTCATCTACTATCATGTACTTCCACCGAATCTGAGATAAAAATAAAAGTTGGCAAAGTTAGAACAGGCCAGACTTTGTCAAGTTCCTCCCAATAAGTAAGGAACAAAAATTACTTAAAGCCTGAGACACTCCTCAGTCTCAGCCTTGAGGAAAGCCAAATCAAGCATCCTGCAACTATCAGTGTCCTTGCTAGCAACAAACAGAGACAAACACTATGCTCAATCTGATGTTGAATTCTGATTGAACTTAAACAGCTAACAGCAGATTCCTTCCATTTCTGGGAAAGAGATTAGAATGACTGGCTCTTCAAGGCCAGAATATGGTTCACAGTAGAAGAAAGAAACCACATGAACAGAAAATAAATCTATCTGTAACAAGAACCTTGACAGGAGACAAAAGCATTTTCAGATAAAGTTAAGTATGCTCATAAATAAGAGCAACCCTGAACTTCATTTTGTTCCAGCTAATCCTATGTTTTTACTTGAGAAGAAAGCAGTATCTCATTTACTGCATTTTCAACTAAAGTTTCTATTTCTTAATATGAAATCTCAAACACAGCCACAGCAGATGTTGAAAGTTGCTGTTTGAGCCCTCTTATTACCACCTGTACTACAACATGGACAGTCAACACAAGTGCCACACTGACCATATGACTCAGGCCTCAGTTTGCACTTTTATAGGTGCTACCTAATTCCATTCCAGGAGGGGTGGTATACTGCTATGCCCTTCCTATCTTTCAGAAAGAGTGCAAGAAAATAAAGGTATAAAAATGTTATGTAGTCTCAAGCTGTTTTCAAGTACTCAGAATGATGCTAGGAAAACACACTGCCTTTGTATTAGTACCTTACATTAGCTCTTTTAAAATTCATTATATTTGATACCTACCTGTAGAGAGACAGTGAGCCCCTAAGAAGTGCAGAAGTGTAGACTCTTTAGTCTAGGTAACAAATTCATTATATAGGTAACTATTTTGTTATGTGAGGAAAAGTGACTATTTAGCTGGAAGGGCCCTAATAAGAGTGAGTTTCAGGACAGAAATAACAGAAAAAGTTACAAATCATTGACACAGATTAGGCTGAGTATTATGAAGTCATGTTCTTCCAAGGACAGGCAGGCATACAGTACAGACAGACAGAATTTCACAAAGGAATTAGTCCCCTGGTCACATTTGCAAAAATCCTAGTGTTTACATAAGGGAGAGCTATGACTGAGAAGTTTAATTATAAACTGAGGAACAGGAATGCAAATGAAAGGGTTAACTTTTATTGAAGGACAGAGCAACTGAGAATTTCCCTATAAAACAAATATGTGTTTTGTGGTATGCACCACTTGAAGGTGTCAGGCTCTTGCTGTAGAGATCCAATAGTTAAAATTACCTTAGCAAGGATGTGTTTGTCCTTTATTATGTACTCATAAGTAGTTAAAAGAACGTTAAATTTTCCACTTCGAAGCTGAGGAACAAGTGAGCGGCGCATTGCAGGTGTACCCTAAAAGAGAGACATGAGTTGTTACTCTTTGATGAAGAAGAAACATTGTTTTTATGAATGAACAAACAATAAGCAACCAGATGAACCTGCAATCCAACCATACTGTGAATAATACATAGACATAATTCCAGACCTTCTCATAGTGCTCTCCCTAAACTGCTGCTAGACCACAAAGCTGCTTATGGGGTTTATGGAAATATAAAGCCAGTGGTCTGGTCTCCCTAAAAATTGCTTGGCTACATCGCTACTACACTAGAAAGTATTTACCTGGGAATAAATGTTAGGTAGTTACCATTCATAACTCTCAGCAGAAGCCTTGCAAATGTGAAAATTAACAATTTTATTCTGCACTTTGTACAGTGATTTACAGTTGCTTTACTTCTACAGTCTTTCACAGATTATAACAGTCTTCTTAGTATGATTAACTCACATTGCTTAGTACCTGATATACATGACAAAACCCAATGAGCATACAGTTTAAAATCACAGAGGACACAGAGGAAAAACTGTCTCCAATTCTTATTCCTTCAATTCTACAGTCACATAAAAAGCAAATCAAACCTTGTAAGATATCTTCACCACAGAAGGAGCCCATTTGTCAAATTCGTATGTCCAATTGGATAAAGTCCTATCATAGAGATTATAGAGAAAAAGTAACATGTTTCATCATCTGCAGATCAAACATTTATAAATGTTTCCAAGTGGTTGCCAGCTTTTCAACACATTTTATGTAATCAACACCCATAAATAACAACATATTTTAAAACTGCACTTGATATACTTCAATAAAATACAAGGATCTCAGAGGGAAGTAACCAGAAAAAAACTGTGTGAAACAATCATTCAGCTTATATTCAGGGCCCTTTTAGAAACCAGCAAAAGTAGCATTTTACATGCACCTCTATACTTCCGAACATAGTAACAAATAAGAACATTATCTCTGGTCAAAAAATAGACTTGCAAGTTCTTTTATACTAGACTTATCATCCAAAAATGGACATTACAGCTTTTCTAATACAGCCCAATGAAACTGAGGAGAACTGCTTGAGGAGAACTACTCATAGTCCCACTACTGCCATTATGAGAATCCATTCTTGCATTGTTTCTGCTGTTTGATACCAACAAAAAAGTTGCTACATTGAAGCTAATTGCTATAATGAGAAAACAGCAAAAAATAACCTTGAGGTTTTTCAGCTGCTTGCTTTTGGCAGCAATACCAGCAATGTAGAGAAGACAGAAACACGCAGCTTTCAAAATGTATACAAGAAAGAACTTTCAGTACTTCTCACTTCTTAAAAAAAACCCCCAAGGGTACTTAAAATAAATCAGATTTTTTACTGTGCCCACATGAAAATTGATATTAATAACACTACCCCTATTTTTGTTTTATAAATCTTCTCCCAGGTGTTTCTTTTCAAAATAAGCTTTTCATTTCTATTCATATAGTTAGGCACATCTGTGGCATTTATCTTAGTTAATAAGTTACTACTACAGCAAAGCCAGAAGACAACACACCTCAATAAAAATCAAATTTATCCTAATTCTAGAACAAATTTGCATGCTCAGCACAACTGGTGGACAAACTTGCTAATGAAATTACATGGGAATCTCTCAATATCAATCAAGTTCAATTACATATAAAAATAAGAAAGTAATTCCTTAACATCCTATAAGAGTTCTACAATGATGGGTATTTTTTATATAAATACCAATTTTTTATACTAAAACTCACATGTGACCTTTGAAGAAAGGAAAATGCACAAAAAAAAATTATAAAACTAGCAGCATCTTTGAAAGCTGCTAAGAAGCAAAGGAAAGGCAAAAGGGGAGGGGACAGCACAATAAACAATCATCATTTGCACACCTGACGTAAGTGTGTATATCAATCAAGACTACATACATCCAGGGCTACCTATATAGTAGTACTTAGTAGTACTTGGAAGATCAACCTCATTAAAGCATGCTTGCAAGGTATCAGATGAGGCAAAACTGCTTAAAGAATTAAGCAACAGATTTTTACCAGCAGAGTAAAAAGCTGAAAGGTGAAGTGCATGAATGTAATAGGAAAGAAAAAACATCCCCCTCTTTTGGCCTAAGAGTGAATTACAGTAAATTCAATACAGTTTGCCAAAAACAATAGAATGAAGTGTTTTACAAATCTTCTGGTTTTGCCAGCATGTTGTGTTCCAAATAAATCAAATAAACATTTAGAAAAATAATGCCAGAATGAGATCTATTACTTACGACAAGGGAACAATGATGAGATAGGGACCATTGAGTCTCTTGTGCTCCATCAGGTAAGTGATGAGAGCAATAGTCTGTATTGTCTTCCCTAGTCCCATTTCATCAGCTAAAATTCCATTCAGATTGTTGTTATAGAGAGAAACCATCCATTCCAGTCCCTGGAGCTGAAGTAAGAGTAAGAGCTTCAGTTATTTAAATCCCACCAAAATAATTAGTAATAAATCAGCATTATGGAACTAATGCTCTGCTGTCTACATACAAGTCAGTTTTCCTTTAGTAATACCATATGCATGGGGACTCCTGTCTATTTTAACATGGAAATCATCATTCCTGTTTAAAACACTCTGTAAGATGAAGTCAGGTTACATGTAGAAACATTTACTACTGCACACAAAGCAACAGAGGCACTCATAGTAAAGCTCATAAACACCACTGCAGGTATTTGCAATTTCAACACTTCAAATGCTAAAACTTTCTGTGTGTATTTCATAACATTTGCCTGTGTCAACTCAAATCTCTCAGAACCAAACTCGTCAGCACAAAACACAAAGCCTCACACTTGCCAACTGTATCACTGGTATGCTGACGCTCTTGTAGCACATATGCACTTAGTATCTGTTGCCCAAAACTTGCCGTCAGAGCAGGCCACCTTTGTCCAAATATACCTTGTGTATAAAATTCCAGAGTTGGAAGGAAGCCAGAGTTCTGCAGCTTAGCAATGTCTACATAACAGAATTTCACACTCCAAGGAATACCACTAGAAAGCACTATTCTTTTGTCAGACACATTTCCACATGTGTGTATCACATTACTGATGGATGTGTGAAGTTTCTGCTTCTCATATACAGAGTTTTGGTGTGTCTCATGAATGGTGAGAGCAAGAAATTAGGTGGCCTGAGAAAGTTCACTCTCAAAGCAATTGTCTGTTCTCCTTGCAAGACATTATCCAAAATAAAGTTGTCAATTTACTGGCTTTACATACATATGGACTGGAATTTGTACTGCCACTGTATGTACTACCAATAAAGTCACTTCAGAATTGAGAAAAGGAAAGCTATCTTCTCTGCATCATTATTCTTTATGTAGAGAGATATATACACACATGAACAATGTTCTGACTAGAGAAAAGATGCAGGGTGTCGGAGTTAAATAGAAAGTTGTATGATAGCAGAAGTAGAAAGAAAGCAGAAGTAGTAGAAAACATGCATCAAGGACATTTTCAATCACACATGAATCTATCTTACATCAAAATACCAAAGTCCTTGGTTGCTAAATCCAGTGAAAGTCTGTGAAGAACATGTGAACCAACCTCCACTGCAAAATGTTTTTCTTATTTTCAAATTATACCTATCACTGCCCTGGAATATTAGGACCTTTATTAAAAACTAAAGTTCTAAACTTTTAACTATTGGAAGAAGGAAAATACTGTTAATCCACCATAAATTAAAACAGTTAGAAACTAAATTACAAGCCAATGAGAAGGACACCAAAACTAAAATATTATTCACCTGCAATCAAGAAAAGGCAGAGATATCTGTAGAATGTTTGTATCATTCAAGCAGTATGTATACAACAGTATCTGTGGCAAGTGCTATTGTCCATACTTCCAAATTCTAACCTATTAGAACCTATTAGAGCCGCTGTATTTTTCAAAAAGCGTTCATAAACGTTCAAAAAATATCACACTGAAATGTTGGGCATAATTCCAAGTTTTAGGTATTTTGTTGTTTTCAAGATTTCTCACCTGATAATGTTTTAATGTGCCATTAATAAGAAGGGAAGACTGCTTTTCCACCCTTTCGGTGATTGCATGAGCCACAGTGTAGTAGGACTGAGACCCTCTAGCACTATATTGCATGCTATATTCATCATCCACATCTTGTTTGGCTGTCCTGGAAAGTAGAAAAAAACCTCGAGTGAATTCCTACAAACAAGTATTTTTTGACCATCATATACATACATCTAAAGAAACAGTTCAAGTCCTCAGCTATGAGTGAGGTGAATAAACCAAAGGGTGCAAGATTATAAAGAGTACACAATTAAATGATCCTGCAGATATTTATACCAGAGACCTACAACAAATCACTAGAGAAAACTACTCTTGTGAAATGCCACTGTAAGAAATCATAGTTTGTAATAAACAACATTTAAGAAAGACTCACTCAATGATTTGCTTTGCATCTTTCTCAGAAACTTCCTCACTGTTAGGATCCAGGACTATCTTCTCATCTGTTTCTAATTTGCTTGATTCTTCTTCCTCATCCTACAGAATACAGAAAAAGAACAGGAGTGCTGGGAAGTGTAATGTGTTCCTCAATCATACTTTCAACTGGCATACTCATACTGGTAGCTTGAGAAAATTACTAATTTTTGACATATATTAACCAGCAGGAAATTATAATACTTTGAAATAAAAATTTTCCCATTTAATGATCTTACTTTCCAAAGGCTTTCTCTGATTACCATATTCATGGAGAGTATTCCAATACCATGTTCATTTTTATGTTGTATTCTAGATGTATGATAAATTAATAAGGCTTAAAAAACTGCCAAGTATTACTGATTTAGACATCAAGTTTCTTAATTTTTAAATCCAGTTATTTTTACTCTTTCTGAAATAACTTGTCCTTTGGCTACATTTGCAGCAGATAGCAAACAACTTAATCCCACTAACTGAGAATCTAAAATCTCACAAGTATCATGCCCTCTTCTACTAAATTAATACTAACAGGCATGTAGAATTACCAGAAATTACTCCTACAAAGACACCCATGACCTCATACAGTCCAACCAGTTTCAGTGGTTGTTTGATATAGCTGTGTAAAGACTGCTATACTTAGGAGATCTGAGTACTGCACCTAGTTCTGCTACCAGGCTGTTGATTGAACATCATCCTTCTCTATTCCTCACTTCTGTTCTCATTTAGAAAATACTGATTGTAAAATGCTAAGCAAGTATTACGATTCATTATTCATAGTATGTAATATGATGACCCTGCAAGGCTGAAATCTTAATTATAAGATTCTTTCTAGAATTTTTGCAACAACAGTATTTAAATCACCATCCAAATACTGAATCAAACAAGCCTACCCTGAAAAGTCTGAATATACATCCCTGGCATAATCCCTAACATTTTTATAAACATAATATATAAGTAGTAGCCACGTTATTTTATTGCCTATAGAATCTTGCATAAACCAATGCATAATCTTGAAGATGTTCATTTCATTCAGTAGAAAGCCACAATGCAGCGTTTTGTGAGATGTATTTTAAAACAAGAACCTGCTTAATTCTCTGGTTCATTACTATTAATAGTCAGAGTAAAATATTTACTCTTCCTAATCACCATTATCAGTTAGGCACTTACAGTGTATATAAAGAACAACTGCTATAAATCAAGAACGACAGAATCAATTAATTTTGCTGTTTGTACTAGTCTTAAAGCACCTGCCCATCTGCTATCCCTTCCCCTCTCTTCATTATGAAGAAGGGGAAAATTAAATACGAAGTAAGCACTTGCTTTTTACTGTATTGTCACAGTTTGTTTTTTTTAAAGGTACATACCTCCTCTTCATATTCAGAACCACTTTCATCTTCACTGTCTGATCTGGGGGCAACTTCATAGCTGTACAAAAATGACAGAAAGATTTTGAATTACACTTAAAAGGAAGAGGTAAAAGGTTCAATACATCTCCTATTTGGCTTACATACAATAAATTAAAACAAGAATAGAATTGGTAAACAAGAAAGAAAGTATAACATAAAAAATATGAATGCAAATAGAAAAAACAGTCTTCTTGGTATACTAACTACTTACCCAGGGTTCATTTCCAGCCAAGCATCCAACTGACTTGCTTTGGGCGCTTCTGGTCCAAGAAGAACTTTGCCTGTTTCAGTGTGAGTCACTTTGACTGGAAGGTCACTCATCTGACTGCTCTCATCTATGGGCTAAAAATTCAAGAGACATTTTACACCAAATGGCAACTGAACTTCTCTTACATAATAAAAAGAACTAACAGCACTGTCAAAACTCCAGCTGTGAACAACCAGTGAAACTTTGTTCCTAGGTGTCACGCTTTCCCACTAAACAAACACTCTATTTTTGTGTGTAAAATGTGCTACATCCAAGAATGTATCCCAAGTAAATTAACAAGAACAGCATGGAAAAGAATGCACCATTTGTTTCTGTGAATCAAGACATTAGGTATGTATTCTTATAGGCATTAAAGCCTGTTATTTATACCAACAGGCATCTGTAACAAAAAAACAAAGTGACCTTTTGGCCTTCTATTTTTTTTTGAGAAATAAGAATCAAACAATTCCATTAGCTTTCCAGGTAAAAGCGTGTTTTAAAGATTTACTGTCCTAACTTCTTCAACTAAACTGATGAAGACCTGTAAGAACAAAATCTCTTACTTACCTGTGTTGCAACAAAACTAGAATACTGTGTTGAAACAAAATTATAATCACTCTTTTTTATTTCTTTGCCCTGTTTAATCACAGATTTTTTTACTTCAAAAACTTTTTGCATTCTAAAACTGTTTCTAACCAAGAATATTTTCCAAATAGATACAATAGAGCAAGAAAGGCTATGAAGAGTTCTAAACACAGTGACTGACAGAGTGCAAAACTTAGCCAATTTTCATTAATACTGAAGTTACAGCAATGTTATGTGCATTTTCTTGTGCAAATACAAATATATTAGAGTATTTTACTGTAACTGTAATTGCATTAGCAGAACTATCACTTTCAAGTATAAAAAGAGAGCAGAAGTAAAACAATAAATACAATTCTAAAGTCTTTATATAAAAATTAAATGGAACAGAAAAATTGCACTAAGAGAAGAGCTTTGAATGAGGCAGCATATGGTCTGCTACTTAATTAATGATATTATTTGAAGAATGACATAGAAAAATTACTCATTTCCATTTGCTTTTGAAGAAGAAAGAACTTTCAGATGTCTTAATTCATCATAACACTGTACTCTGTCCTGTGGCTGAAAGGTAATTACATGCAATGTCAACAATGTATTTTTCATAAAGATGAGAAGATGGATTTTATGGTGTCTAAGGCTCAAACTACAAAGCAAGTAGTCTATATACAGACTGCAAAAAAGATATTTCTTGCAAACACATTACAAAACTGAGAGGCAGACTTCATCATGCTCAGTGATAGACTGGATAGTCTTTGATTTTAGGAATAGTGAGAGGCTAGCATCAATGTTAACCTAGGTAATTATTATTTCTGTTTATAAAAACAGCTCCTAAAACTGTTGTCATTTTAAGTCTTTTCAAAGTTATAGCTATGACACACAATCCAGAATAATCACTGAAAAGTTGTTTTGTTTTTTTTTTAAACCAAAAACAGACAAGAAGAAAAAAAGCAACACTTCGAAAAAATTCATACCTCTCCATCAGGACCAAGACCAGATGCCATTCCTTCTGCATTTTCTTCAGCTTTCTACAACAAATGAAGTGATAAATACTGTGGTTAGATTAAAAGTACAGAAAGAATACCTTATATGATGCAAACATTTTGGATCATTAATGTTTCACTTATTTCTGAATATCCTGCAATTGAAGTTATTGAAGGTGTGGATGGATATAGACAGAGACAGGCCCAGAGCAACTAACTAAAAAAGCATTTTTCAGTGTAAGGAGGGTTCCTAGTCACCTCACTCAGTGATACAAATCTGCATATAAGAAGTGGCTGGCTGGCCCACTCAATTTCTAGTTCAGACCTGAAGCTCAGTTGCTTATAGGCTATTCTAATGCAAATAAACCAGTAAGTTATTTTCATATGATTTACTATTAATTTCCTCCAAACTGCTTTAATCTTTATTTTAAAGGTGTCAGCAGGCATCACAGGTTGTATATTAATGCAAATTACTTTTATCTTAGGTGTGTATTTCTGGGGTTTTTTTGTCTGACAACCATCTAGAAGGAGACTATTTCCTCAGTTCTTTGTACTATATTACAATTGTGTGTAGACCTTATTCAAATAAGAAGCAAAAGGAATCCTGGAGCTCTTCACTGGAGAAAGCTAGATTTTTTTTCTCTCCATGCACCAATCTGAGAAATGAGCAGTATATTTCTCAAGGCTTATCCTAATTTACCTTATTTAAAAATGTCAGCACAGTATGAGGAAAAATGAAAGACATATAGTTTGCTTCAGCATTCAAACTTCCCTAAACAATTCTGAGCAAGAAAGGGGATTTTACAGCTTCTCCTTATGTCACACTGCTGATTTTTTAGTACTACAGCAAAATATTACTTTGGATACTAATATAAAGAAAATAGACTAACACGAAGTGATCTCTTGAGTTGTTTTAGAGATACAAAACTTCCAAGTATTATTAAAGCGTGTGATAAAAAAAAGAGTATAGACCATCAAGTTACTCCTGTTTTTGTTCGATAAGTACACTTGAGGAATAGCTGCACTTCTCAAGATTGATATAATCCTTAATATCTGCTTCACATCATACTTCAGCTTTTTTCTTAGTCATTAAATTCCATTATCTAAAGCATATACTTGAAATGAACATGCAGCAGCTGATGCTTAGTAGTAACAACAATACAAGCTTCAAGGCTGTCTGCTTCAGCATTTCTGGGCAGCAGGTATGACATGAGTGCTGACAAAGAAAGAAATTGTACCAGAAGTGAGGATGTTAAATAAACAGAAGGCAGGATAAGTTATGAGAACACGTATCTAGTCTTGGCTGAACACACTACATTGACTGAGGATACTTTTTCCCTGGATGAACCAGAGCTGGGATCCATTCTTCTACACTAGAGAATACTGTCTAATACGTAAAGATTGTTATAGTTAGCTACAGGCAATGGAAAAGAACCTTGCAACTCAAATCACAGAAAAGCAGTAGGCATCAGTGTTGTTTACTGTGCAAAAATCATAACCTGCTGTGAGAACATTTAGAGCCTGTAGTTAAAAACAATTTCGGAAATTCAGAAGAACGTATTACAAAGAAAAGAAATGTTAATAATGACAGACATATTGCACTTCTATTTTAGACCATGCAAACAGATCTTTAATGTTGACAATTTAATCCCTGAATTGGAGGAATCCCAATACTAAAAAGCAGGAAGTCACACTTTGTTAGTTCGCTGCATAATTACAGGAAAAATTACTAACAATAAAGTGAAAAGCTGCACAGCAAGTTGAACTAGCCTATGAGATGAAAATTTCATATGGAATATTTTTTCTTATCCATGACTACAGTAGGAAGCTAGACACAGAAAACACAAAGAATGGAATGTGAAAGAAACAAACAGGGAAAATCTATAATGAAGATTACAGAAACTATATCCCAGAGAAAAAACAGACTAATCTCAAATTTTATTCTACCAAGAATATAATGTTCACTTGGATATTCTATAATGAATCTGGCAAAGATTATTTCTTCACCATTTACTTCCATACTGCCATATCTAGGAGAAAATCCTAAGAATGCTCTTTGCTCATTTTCCTGTAACTACAAAACATTAACTACAGGTATTAGTAGATTAAACTTCAATATGGATTACAAAACATAAAAACCTAAGAATTGAAAGTGTATGACTTGAAAAACAGACACAGTACCCCCTAATTACAATGTCTTTCACAGCCATGCAATGAAAAAATCATAGAATTCTGGATTAAAATAAAGGGCAAAACTTGCGTGAATTCCCACTTCTTTCACAGATGAGCAAAAGATAGCTGGAAAGTAGTTAATTACAAACAAAAAGATGCAGAGGACCAAGACAGAGCAAAGATTTTTTAAAACTTTTTTTTTGCTGATTTTCCTTTAGGTTTTAGGGTGAGATACATATAAACACCGAATAATTTTCAGGATATATTTCCTTTCAACTTCAGGATAATAAGGTCTTTTACTAGCTTGGCCAGCAGATAACACTGTTTCTCATACAAACTTAGGCTAAACTGACATAGAGAAACATATCACACATGTGGACAGTTACAGGAATATGTATTTATTTACGTTATTGAAGTGATGTAGTTACTTCATGTGCTGTCTCAATAATGATTGCCTCTACTATGTATTATATACATTAAATCAGGCCTGTTCTCACAGTTAATACAGGCCACCAACCCCATTCAAATTAATCTTCATTACATAGAAGGGGTTTTGTTCCTATGTTAAGAAGATACTCTCAGGAACAGAGGTTTTTTTGGGGAGCAGGAGAAAACATACTATTTTTTAGGCCATTAATGCCCAAGATCAGTATTTTTTTTATGCTGGTTGTTTTTAGCACATTTCCGTACAGTTAGGAAACCCTGTAAACATAATGCTTGTATTTGTAGCAGTAATTAGTAGCAAACCAGGCATGGAAATGGATTATAAAAATCCTCTTATATATTCTGCAACAAATGAGAGGTACTCTGAGGTTGTAAAAAATGACGAATCATCCCTCAATCACTATTTCACACATGGAATTATTTTTTTGAAAACTTCCCTGTTCATTGACTTTCTCTTGCAGGGTAAAACATTTCATATGAAGAGAAGTAATCTTGGAAAGTTTCAATTAAAGGTTAAATGAACAATACTACTGGCAAAATGCCCATTTACTATAATAAACCTAGCCAAGCTTCTTAGCCATTTTTAATGGTCCTAACAAAATGGACTGAGCCAAGTGTATAGTGTAGAAGTCTAAAATAGGTGCCCTGGATGACACAGCTACACAAACCAGGCTGTTGCGATCTTCTTCACAATGTATTTTTGATACATTGCACTCCTTTTGGGTACATTAATCCTAACCTACACATCTGTCCCAATTCCACCTGTACAAAGTTTATGAGCAAATTAGTGTTATGAGGAGATTAACAGCTGAGAATTTCAGAATCCTGCCACCTTATCACCTTCTTCTGAGTTAATAAAACCACATATATATATATATATATATATATATATATATCAACAGATAGAGAGATGAGATCCATCATCCTCAGGAATTTGGTAGAGTAGATGTTTTAGACACTCTGGTACAACAATCGGGCATCACCACATTTAACAACATTTAAATTGCATTTGAAGAAAAAATGACTTAAAATATCAGCTGTAACTACTTGCCTTCTTTCTTCTTCTTCGCTTCTTCTTCTCTTTGGCTGCTTGTGCCTGTTTATGCTCCCATACCAGGTTAGTCAAGTTAGCCACATACTCATCTGTCTGCTGCAACAGGTAGGCCAGGCGTCTGTCTTTCTTTTGGTCAATCAGCTTACGGTAGCCTTCTTCATCTTCAGCCTAGTGAACAAAAGAGATGTCAGCCATGACAGTAATGACAGTGAATGTGCACCATCCAACTCCTTTGTCAATAATTAAGTGTTATCTTAGGTTGCTGTGATCTGCACAGAGGAGCAGCTACATGGATCATCATTGGATGATAGGGCCCAGGCAGTCATGTATTTGTATCAATATGCATCAGAGGGGTTGGCAAGGACCTTAAAGATCATCTAGTTCAAATTCCCCTGCCACGGGTAGGGATAGCTTCCACTAGACCATATTGCTCAAAACCAAATCCAACCTGGCCTTTAACACTTCTAGGCATGGGGCATCCACAGCTTTTCTGAGCAAGCTATACTAGTGTCTCACCACTGTCACAGTACCTACTCCAATACCTACTCTAATCAGACTTTCATAGAACTACAGAATCATTACTAAGGTTGGACGACCCCAAAGACATCAAGTCTAACTCGACACCACCAGGCCCCCCAGTTAACCATATCATCAAGCACCACATCCACATGGCTTCTGAACTACCCCGGGCAGCCATGCTTGATGTCCCTTTCAGTAAAGTACTTCCCTCAATGTAAAATCTGATCTAAACCTTCCCTGCCACAACATCAGACCATTTCTACTTGTCCTATGGCTTGTTACGTGGGAAAAGAAACTAACTCCCACCTTGCTACGATCCCCTTTCAGATGGCTGTACAGAGCAATGAGGACTTCTCTGAGCCTCCTTTTCTCCAGGCTAAACAACTCCAGTTCCCTCAGCTACTCCTCATAGGACTCGTGCTCCAGATCCTCCATCAGCTCCCCTGACCTTCTCTGGACAGGCTCCAGCACCTCAATGTTCTTCTTGAAGTGGGGTCACAAAACTGAACACAGGATTTCAGGTGTGGCCTCCCCAGTGCTGGGTACAGGGGGACAATCCCTGCCCTGCTCCTGCTGCCCACACTATTGCTGGGACAGGCCAGGATGCCATTGGCCTTCTTGGCCACCTGGGCACTGCTGGCTCATGTTCAGCTGCTCTCAGCAGCACCCCCAGGTCCTTTTCCTGTGGCAGCTTTGCAGCCACTCTGCCCCAGCCTGTGGCACTGCCTGGGGTTGTTGTGACTCAAGGGCAGGGCCTAGCACTTTGCCTTTTTATAATGGAACTTCATCATTTCACTGGCCTCAGCTTTTGATGGATGCCATGATATGTTTGGATTTCTGGTCTGCAAGTGCAAATTGCTGGGTCCTGCTCACCTTGTCATCCCCCAATACAACCAAAATCCCTCCCTGGAGAGTCATACTGTATCTGAAGACAGTATGAAGAGCCCTACCACAGGAGTCTATTTTGCATCATGTTGTGCTTAATATGTTTATCAGGACATAGAGGAAGGGATGGCAGGCACATCAGTCAAGTTTGCAGAGGACATGAAACCAGGGGATATGCTCAAGGGTGGGGCTGCACCTCAGAAGGAATGAGCTGTGCCATTTCTGATGTTTAGAGGTTTACAAGATAGGACTTAAAAAAGCCTTGAGCAACCTGTTTTGAACTCAGCGTTAACACTTCTGGAAAGTGGAGTGACTCTAAGACAGAGATTTTTTACATTTCCTACTCTCATGGACTAACAACTGGAAAAATCTGCAGTAGTTACGACCTGCAGTGGAGGAAAAAAACAAATCAATGCTATGTTAGGCAGATTGAATGTCCTGAAACAGAGATGGTAAGTCTCCTACAGAGATGACTTTTCGAAGACATGAAGTGCAGGCAATTTACCAAGAAGAAGAACATATGAACTGGACATAAAAATACATTTCGTCCTTTTTCCAGCAAGAATACAGATAATTTTCTTCTAGATATCATGTGAATTTTTTTTGTTACATCTATGTGTCACTATTCTACTCTGGTTTTATTTCATCTCAGATAGAGTACACTATCAGAAAGAGGATTCACAGATAAACCCTGTCTCTGAGTCATCCTGACAACTTCTGCATCCTCGTCATACCATGTAAGTGTGTTGGACATACAGTTAGTATCATTCTCATGTGCTATAACGATATAATACAGACTGTCAGAAAAATTCAAAAAAGTAGAAGAGGTGCCTGTCTTAATTTTGGCTCAAACAACAAACTAAGGAAGTATACAGTGCCTTATAAAACCAAACGTACATAAGAAATTCTTTAAAGATGATTACTTTAAAATACAGCACTCTGGGAGGTCTCCTGCTTTTCTAGAGGCACCAGAATGGCACACACGCTAGAAAGAACAGCTATAATGTTCAAACTGAGCATGCAAAATTCCATTGTTATGTTCAACCCATCAAAATTGCAATGCTCAAACCCTGAGTTTTCAGGAAAAGGTACGTTATCATTACGATTGTTATTGTTGTTGTTTTTATTGCTTCTAATGTTACTGAACACCCAGTTGGTGCAATCTAGCTTTTACACACTTAAGCCTGTCTTGACAGTATCTTTTTAAATCACACCCATGTCAATTTTTGCACTACATATATATAATGCTACTAATAAGCTGTAGCACAATCACCATTTCTAATCATAGCAAATGAAGAGAAATTTATGGAAAGAATTCAGCATTCCTTAAAAGATAGGCAAAAAGTTTTAGAGATGGCACATTTTCACAGACCATGGCAAGGATCTGAAAGGAGATAATATTTTTAAAAATGCCACTAGTACACATCTGTGAATTCCAAATTTACCACAACTAAACTAAAACTAAATAGGCAAAGTAACTCCCATTAAAAAAATACAGAGATTGGTATGGAGAAGGATTTAACTGAGCAGTAGGGGCAAAACCCAAAACTGAAAATGCCTATGAAATTCTGTATGTATGGTAAGAGCTTAAACAGTTTTGGTGAGGTGTTCCAGGAAAAAGTATTGATAATCTAGAAGCATTGATATCCTGTTACATTTCTGGACATTCAAATCTACTTCGTACTTTTCAGCAGTGGAATTTCATTATTTCTCACACTGCATGTTCAATTTGACATACGCTGACCCTCACAATATACAAAAGTTTTTCCCAAATGTCAATATTGCTTTTATTTAAAATCAGCTCCTTTTTTCAATTATCATTTTTACAAGCTAGGTTAGACAAATTATTTATAAAATGGACCAATAATCCTGTAATTATACAAAGGTGTTAATATATGAAGTTAGTAAGATGAAGTTGCTGTTACTCTGAAGTGGCTGTGCTAAATTTTCATGCTAGTAAAAAAACCCAAAAATACTCCTGTAAAAAAAAACTTAAAAAAGAAGACGCTATAGGTTGAATTCAATAGTATCACTCTACCATTAACAGAAAGATACGTAACAAAATGTAGTAGTTTTGGATTTATATTCTTTTCATTACTGAGTACTTCCCAAAAGAAACACATGGTAGTGGCTGAGATAGTATATAATCATATTGAAAGGATACAGTACATAACTTTAACTAAAATAACCATATTGTTTCTCTACTCCTTACCATTAGTCTCCTCATTCTTTCTTTCTCAATTCTCTCAGTTTCTTTTTTCTGCTCACGTTCAGTGTTGGCATGCCAAGTTGCCACAGCTTTAGAAAGTTTCTGAATTTTCCCAGCAACTGACCGGTGGTACTCTTTAAAATCTTTAGCATGTTGCAATATGCTGTTCAGGTATTCCTAGAAAGAGAATCAAGTTAGTGCAGGCAGTCTGACACAGCAAGTATTGAAAACCAGGAATGCAGGAGTTCTAATCTTAAAGTCTTCTAATTACTTATCACATCACTTGGAGTTTTTTAATCAGAAAAACTCCAAAGGTAAATAAAATATGTAAAAGAGAAGATCTGCACAGCAAAGCAAGGTGCATTTCTGTTATGGGGCAAACACCTAATAAGTTAAAATACCTGGTGCTTCTGCCTACGCTTCCTCTCCTGTTCTATCTTCTGCTGCTTTTCAAGCTTTTCTGTCATGCGAGCCTCTCTCAGAGTCTGGCGCTTGCTTCGTTTGTAGGCTTTGGAGTTCAGTGCTGTCTCCAGTGTTGTGTCACGACGCATGCAGGCTACTACTTCTTGTCTTAACTACCAGTGGAGGGAGGGGGGGAAAATAAACACTCAAAAAACTATAACTGTTCTTAATAAAACAACTTTAAACACCGTTATGGCAGAGTAAAAAAGTAAACAGTTCAAAATATATCCCTATCTCCTCTTCCATTTGCATTATAGTGTAAAGATACAGCATTGATACAGTTTCAACAGCTATATCTGTTACCCTAAACAAATCTTAAACCTTCACAGAATGGTCAAAAGCATTAATCACTTTCAATCCTAATTTCTTCCCTCTTTACAAGATGCTGGTAACAACTGTCCTGCTGCAGTAAAAGGGGTCAGCCAACATGTTACACCAACAAAATAAAATGCAAATGAACCACATACATAACATGTTTTCTAGTGCTGGACCTGAACATAACCAAAAACTTGTTTCGCTGCCAGCTGTACAAAGACTTGCGAGAGAGGTAAATGTTAACAACTTAGAACAGTATTGCCACAGTCCCAGCAGTGGAGCAGGGAGAGCCTGCTGTTTTTCATCTGACCTCTGACAAAACTTCATTACAAAGGAGTGCCAAGCATAGAAAGGAAGGAAGACTTGGACACCATGGCACAACTCCTGCCAAGGCTTTTGTCAGGAAGTATTTTGCTTGACCTGCCAAATTTTATCTTTGTTCTTCCAAACTAGCTCTAAAAGCAAATGGCAAGAGGCCCATAAAAGTCTGGCAGATTCCTTTTCTGAAATTATTTTGCTGATACAGGCACCCAACATTCAACTTAAATCATATGTATGATCCTGTTATGTTTCATTTTTAAAGCCTGTGCCATAGCAAAATCAACAAATCACAGAAAATACCACACAAAACACCAGCAGACTTTTTTTTTTCCTCCAATTCGAGGAAATACTAATTATGTCCAGAAAGAGGTATCTGTTGAGAAGATCTGTGCTGAAAAATCAGCTTGCAATCTGTCCAGCACTTATTCGGTCTTTGTACCAATGCCATGTTCACTTCAAAAGACACAGTTTATGGTCACATGCTACACTGGAATATTAAGCAAAGAGCAAAAGTAACACCTGCACATTTTTATTACCAAAACAAAATAAAATATATCATTTCCATTACTTGCTTGTTGTTGGCTACATTAGCTCTCATGCAGGATCTGCTTACACTTTACACTAATGTAGAATCTCTTTCCAGTTTACTCTTTGCTGCATTAACATGTTTGCTTGTGATTGCTATGAAAATTTTCCTCATGTAAATGGCATTACCTGGCGTTGGAAATTCAGTAACCTAAGTGCTTTCAATTCCACTGTAGCTTTGGTTCGCAGATCAGGCGGCAGAGAACCAGGCAAATTCTCCAGTTCCTGGATTCTGTGAGCAATTCGAGCCTGAAGCCTACAAAACCAGAAAACTGGGTAAGACACCACAAGAAATCTGTAAGACATTATATAAGGCATACTAAAATTATATAGTAAAAATTGTCAGTTTAACTCAGGCATTTACATGTCTTTTTCTGTTTTTTTCTGAAGTTCTGAGATCACACTGGGTATCTTTTTCCGCTTTGAAAATAAATTATCAAGTGATCAAAAATGTCTCTTGGCTTTTCTTTTCAACTAAAATCAGGTATGTGAAAATAAATATGGGAATCCTAATTTGAACATGGTATTAAGGATTCTGCTTTCAGGCTTCTTTAATGGGTGTTATTTTTATGCAGTGTAGTCAGTGATGACATAGACCATACTTCTCTTACTATCTGGAATTCTACTTCATTATTTTATTGACAAAGTAAGTCTGTTCATAAAGTACTCACAGCTATATAGCTGCTACTGTAAATCAAATTCTACTTCACTCTTCCTTTAAAAGCTCATTTTGCATTCACTTACAAATGCAAGAGAGAGAAAAAAAGAGGGAGTAATAGACAAGACAGACAGAATTTGATTTTTTCCAGTTTTAATATCACCAGAAAAATTCTAAAGTTCCTGGAACAAGAAATAGAATGTAATGCTGCATTACTGCAGATGACTATGCTTAAGAGTGTAAAAAATGGAAGCAGAATTAGATAAGTAATATATGTCATACAGACTGAAAAGCAAATAGAGTTATTTCTTAACTAGATAAAGTTTCATTAAAAGCTGAAAATACTTGTCTCGTTCCAGAAAAGTTCAATATTCCTGTAGAAAAAGTCTTCATTCAGAAAATGACACTGCCTTATTTTGCTGTTTCCAGTTTATAAACTACACTAAAAAAAGTTCACATTTTGCACAACTGGGCATTCCAGCTAGTAAGGAGATACTTTAGTTCACCTAAGGATGTAAAATCTTGAGAATTAAGTGGTTTCTTGGAGACAGGTACTAGCTAGTATACATTCATACAAAAAAACAGCCAAGCTGTTCTAAATCATATGCTCTACCTGTCTCTTACCCACACATGGATGCAATCCTGCATCACAATGATTATTTAATATTCTTTTTCCCTTCCCAAATAGCTGCAGTGTGTCTTCTGAAACGATCACCTACAAAACAGTTATAGCCAAACCCCAGATTCCCTGACTTTAATGAAACCTTCAGGGAGCAGACACAACCTTCCCAAACCTTTCCTTTGAGCTGTGAACTTATTATAGCAACTGAATATTGAACTTATTTTCAATTTCTTTTTACATTCTTGCTAGCAATAAGTGTTCCTTCTTTTACTGAGGAGGAGTTAATCTAGGTTCTCCCTGAGTTACCTTATGGTTTTAGCTAACTAACTGTAAGAGTCACTTCCAAGCAAACATGAAGTGAAGTGCTGACTTCTTACCTCGGCCAGAATTGTGTTTTTCCTTTAACTTCAGGTATAAAACATATAGAAGTACTTGCTGTCATGGAAGTTTACACAACAGAAGTTCAAGCAATTGCCAAAGGTGGGTTAGTCTCTACATTTCTATCATCAAAATTTGTTACGAAAATCCAAAATACACGTTTCTTGAGATATGTCCCAACATAATCAAAGCTCATAGAGTGTCACATTATGCAGTCCACTCCCATATAAAACCCACTTCACAGCTAATAATTTTTTTCCAACTTAAGTTTATAAAAGAAGCAGATTAGAAACAAGTGCACATGAAATTTTATGGTTAAATCACACTGCAGATCAGTATGTCCAGAATAAGTTTTCCTTAAACTATGTTCCTTTGTATGTTGAAAAGCACTGAGCTACAAACAATGAGCTTGTAGGCTTTGGTGGGTTATTGCCCTTCCTTTAATAACTCACACAGAGAAAAGGAAAAAGAAAAAAAAAAAAGCAGTATTTCTAAGTCAGTAGAGATACTACCTCAGAAAACTCTCATTGTAAATCAAACCAGTTCTCTATTTAAAAAAAGTCCAGAAAAAATGTTGAAATAGTAAAAATCTACAGTACCCATACAGAAGAATAAAGAAAATGACAACCAGATGGATTACATATGAACCAAAATAAACAAAAAAACCAACCAACCAACCAAAACAAAACCAAACCAAAAAACAAACCAAAGCAAACCAACAAACAAACAAAAACCAACGAAACAACCCCCTACATTTTGAAGTTTAATTTCATAGTCTCATTCTATTTATATGTATTGTCTATGGTACTAATAGAGTAATGGTAATAATGTTTTCTCCAGAAATCAGTAGGATTTTTTAAAGAATTCCAATTCAAGTGAATCAAAGAACTGTTTGAGATATCTCTCACCAAAACCACTTTCCAGTCTTTAAAGGAAGTGATCACAGCTTGTTGTACTGCTGCTGTTTTGATGGAACAATGCTAACACCTGTTAGTTAAAGAGAATCCAAAGAAAAAAAATTCCTACATCTTTTTACAATCAAGTATATTATATATATTATATTATATTATATTATATTATATTATATTATATTATATTATATTATATTATATTATATTATATTATATTATATTATATTATATTATATTATATTATATTATATTATATTATATTATATTATATTATATTCAAGTACATAATCTCACCATGTAAAGGATGCAACCAATTAACCTTTGCAATTCAGCAATTTACCTTCATGCAGCAAGTGGACACTGAATGTATGCAGAAATCTCTTTGCAAAATAAGTGAGGCACACCCACTCCTCACTAACTCAGGTCAACAGCAGAGGTTATGGTTGTATAATGAAACCTGTCTAGCATGGATGCCATGCAGTAAAGAAGTCATCTAAGAAGATACTTTGCAGATAGCAGAAAGAAACTATGTACAATCTGCAGAACATTACCAAGTGTATTATTTTTTAATGTACAATGACAATGAGAAGATGGAAAAAGCCTTTTAATGTAATCGAACAACTTTAAATTATAGGCATTATAATCTTTGAGACAGATTTCAGTGACACTAAAAAGCAGCACTTCATTTTGAAGAAAGTATTAAGGAGAGTTTTATAAAAATGTGTATTGGATTTGCGTAGCTAGATGTTGTCAGCTAGGGTGCTACAGCACTGGCTTCTGTGAGAAGCTGCCAGAAGTTTTTCCTGTGTCCAGCAGAGCCAGTGCCAGAAGGCTCCAGGACAGACTCCTCCACTGGTCAAGGCTGAGCCAATTAAAAATGGTGGCAATGCCTCTGTGACAGCAGTTGTGACTACAGAAGAACAGGGTGAGAACACGTGAGAGGAACAACTCTGCAGACACAAAGATCAGTGGAGAAGGAGGGGCTGCAGGCAGCAGAGCTGAGATTTCCGTGCAGCCCATGGAGGTGCAGGCCATGATGAGGCAGCGGTGCCCCTGCAGCCCATGGAGGACCACAGGGATACAGAGATCCAGCTGGAATTCAAATGGTTTTCAAGGTATAATGCCCCTTTATTAAAAGGGTTTAGCGGGAGATCTCAAGAGCCAACTGTTTCATAAAGCTTTCATTAACCTCTGTGTTTTCAGGACAAGGATGTTTATTTTGGCTTTTTTTCTGCTCCATTTTTATTAAGAAATTGTGAACACGTTTCTGAATTAAACTTGTGTATATTAAAGCTAAATCCAGCAACACTCAAACCACAGAAACTGTCAAACCACTTTTTTCAAAACTTTTGTCTATTGTTACTTACACAGTTTTAACTGATGAAAAGATTTACAGGAGTTCTACATATTGTGAAACTCAAAGCAAATTTAAATACCAGTAATGTTCACTATTAAAAAAGCTTGGATCTATGTTCTAGGATAAAAAAAATCTATGTTCTAGGATAAAAAAAAACCCATAAAATATAAAACCCTTCTGCTGGAGAATCCCTGTCGAACTTTCACCTCACTCTGCCCAGAATGTCAGTGTATTTAGAACAACAGATAGGCCATATCTGTAACTGGTTCTCCAAGTAAGTAAAGGCATTAGCTTTATTCTTTGTCACTCCTCACTTTCCTCTGTTTATGAACACTATGACCTAACAGCTTTGGCACAAATAGTGCAATACAACAGGGCTGAAAACACAGGAAAAGTAACAAACTGAGGTTAATTGATCCAGAAAATGTTACATCATATTGGCCATATGATTATTGGTTGAAGTTAGTGCTACAATTCCTCTATCAGAACAACAGTGAAACCATAAAATGTTGTATTCTACAAGCTTTCTGAAAAAGATGCTGGCAAATAGTGATTGCTCATGCTGAAACAGTTATAACCATCCAGTCCTAGGGTATACGCATATGACTGGCAGAATGATCACAAGAATGCACTGATAGAATTACTTAAGCAATACTTGACACAAAATATTAGAGCTTTTCTATAATCAAGGCCTGAATTGTGGGCATGGCATCACACCCCAAAGTGCTTCATGGTTTTTTACCTTCATAAAACAAAAGTTCTTAAATCAGTCTTCTGCAACATCACTGTCCCTCTTGGCTACCTTCCTCTACAAACTCAGAGTAACAATGCAAAATGCATCATTAATCCAAAACAGGTAGTACTCTGAGTACAATTACTTTCCTCTGACTGATAACCATCAGGAATGTATTTCAGGTGCAGGTCAAAATCTTTCTGCCTGGCAGACTCTCAAGGTCAGCCTTGATGTGAAGAGGGAGGAAGTTTCTTTCTAACTCCATAAGAAATGTCCTATCCTATAGTTTGCAACAAATATACTTCATCATTTAAACAGAACATCCAGGAGGCAATTTTTGAAAATCATACTTCTGGTACATTTTTCCTAATCTTGTGCGTGACTTTCTTATTCCCTTCACTCTGGTTTTCCAAATAAATCCATCATAATCATAAAATGTGGTTTTGCTATGGCTACTAAATCTTCAGCCTTTTGACTATCTCTGTTCTCTTTTAACGTTTTTTTTGTTTACAATACTGAAAACCTTGTGTATGAAATTGGTTTCTCTGTAAGGATTTTGATTTCCTAACTCAGTGTTTGCAGGATCCACATAATACACTAACTCAGCAGAGCCCTTGAGCCTGTTACAAACTTAAATGGTTTCCAGTGATACTGCCAATGTGCTTCACTAGTTCATCTTCTGGGGCAGAATTAAGTAATTGGTTGGTTTGATCTTGGTGTACTTCTCAGTAATGCAGTCTCTCTCTTTGTTCACCCTATTACCACTACAGTACCTGACTGCAAGGAGGTCCTGTTAAGAATGTGAAAAACAAGAATAATTTTAATCCTGTTATTCACTTTTACCTATATTCACGTTCTTGGAGTATTTCAACAGGATCCAATCCTTGTGGCTTCTGGATAGGGCTGATGCGATTCTGCTTTTGCTGCAGCTGGACAATAGGTGAAGGTTGTCCAGGTGGGGGCTGTGGTACAGAGGGCCCAGGTATGGTGGCAGCAGGCTGGGCAGCAGTGGGAGCAGGAGAAGGCCTCCCACTAGGAGCTGGCGCTGGAAGCTTTTGTTGTGCATTGGAGACACTCATATCTGGGGCTTGGCCTGAAATATAAACAATACTGATTCATAATATGAAATATGGAAAGTAGGAAGAAAATCAATATGGCTTTCTGAAGACAAGACATGAAGGTAAGGCAGACAGACATTCAAAATCACCAAAAAGGGACACCGAGACTACACTCTGGTTTTTGAAACAGACACATTAAAATGCAAGTACACCATACATTGCAAGAAATGGCTGAAAGAAAAACAAAACATATGAAACTTTATGACGAATGCAATTTCCTTTGTTATTCCTGTGAACTTTTAATTCTAGTGGTACAAGTTAGTGCTTCTAGCTGTAGAAGTGATGTCCTGCAAATATAAGACCCCATTCTGCCTCTTGTTCACTACCTCTGCAGTTAGAAGAAAGGACCTAACCACAACCTAACAAGCAGAATTAGGTCTGATTTTAGACCTCTATCAGAACTTGATAACCATATGGAAATTTTTACAACTGTATTTAGAAATACCTGCCAGATATAAATAGCTTTTGTTTCACTATTGTTCTACTGACTCAGTTTATTTCAAATAATCAGGAACTTAATTAATCTAATCACCTTGAAAAGCAACATCTCAGTTAACATGAAAATAGTACCTATCATTTACAGTCACTAAGGGTCATAGACTTCAGTATTTCATTATGACAAGTTACCCATGCATTCAGATATTCACGAATTCACTACCAACAGACATCCCTAAAATAAAGATGCCACTTTATTGTCTCAAGAGTCATAGTTACTTAAGCTAGGGAAAACAACTACAAGGTACACCTGCAACCTTGTAATCAACCTTAACTCAAAACCAATATCCTGAAATCTGTAGAGATCACCATTTCTCATTCACACATCTGGATCAAACTCCAGAAAAGGAACTTAAGCACAAGTAGATTCTGTATTTAGCAACTGCATTTCAGCTTAGTAAAAGAAGAAAAGCACGCCCATCAAAAGCCTCTGCGCAGCCTCAGTTCTCAGGGAATCCAGAAAGATGAATGACTACACAATGAATGACTAATTAATTTAAAGTCATGGGGAAAAAAGTTACAGTGCTCATTTGATCTCAAAGACTGCACTGATCCTTCAAAGCAATTTGATTCCAAAAGAATAAAACATACAGAAGGAAACAGTGTAAATAATACCATGATCTGAAAACTTTTGTTTACTGCAGCAAAGGTGAAAGACAACTTTGATGCAATTAAGCATGTTCAGAACATAACTTACTAAGTTTTATATGTGTCCCTCAGAAAACTTACACACTTCATTCTGATTGCAGAAAAGGTGCTTCATATTCAGTCTGTCCAAAAACTGCAGTAATTTTATGTTGGTCTTTTCCAAATGAATGAAAGGTTAGACACTCCTCGATTAGAATCTTAGACACAGTAAAGGTTACACTACTTTTCCTGCACAGCTTTTTACCTTTCCTTTTTACTTTACCCCACATTTTTTCCCACTATACCTTCAGTCCAAGTTTTAGGGGTAACAGCAGTTGTATGTCCAGGCAACCCTGGTGCAGCCCCTGGTCCAGTTGCAGCACCACTCATTGCATGTAATCCAATACCTGCAATTCAACAGAAGCAAAAAATTTGAAAGAGGGGAAAAACGCTAAGCATTTCCCAGATTCAAAAATCTTTGTTTTCCAGCATGCTAGTACACTCAGGAAAGTAGTACGTTTCTTCATTAAGTAAGGATTTGAAGGATTTTTACTGTTAATACATACCTAAAACCATGTTTCATGAAAAAACACAACTTACTTGGTAGCCAAAATGCTACCAAAATGAACACTGACATTATTAAAACCTAAGAAAGTAGTATCATCTTAACTCTCGATTCTAATGCAAAATCACTAATGGAAGTGTTCAGAAACTAATTGGTACAGGGTGTTAAATGTAACAGTTTTCTTAGGACCAAAATGTGCTTGCTTACCTCACTGCAACATCTATTAACATTGTGAGAAAAAAGTAAGTACACTTTCTTTTTATTGTTTTGCACTTAACAGCACGCTATATTTTCAACAAACTAAATAATCAGTCAACTCGATCCAGATTATTTATTTACTCTGCTGCATAGCAACAGAAGACTAAAAATTCACTGTAAGAAAAACAAGGGGAATTGCTATCAGTAAAGTACAAATAACATTCAAAAACCCTCAAGCCTATCACAACAGACACAGTACTTCACAATGAAATAACTTTGATTTCAGTTATCAGTATTCTATTTAGACAATATCCTACTAATAACATATGTGTTCTATGCACTTTTCCAGGCTTAATACAGTCCCAAATTACAGACCTGCACAGCACCCATTTCTTAACCCCTCACAGGCAGAACTTCAAGAATTACCTGAGCAATGATTCTTACCAAGGATTCACTTACCAGACTGTCTGTTGAAGGCACTGGGAGGCTGCTGCTGTTGAATGCCAGGCAGGGTTCTCTTGCCCTGGACAGCCAGCTGGAGGTTTTCTGGTAAGGGCTGACCCCTAGCCAGCATTTTGTAGGCTAGAATCTGAGCCCGCAGCTGATGCAGCTGTGCAGGGCTGAAAGGGGAAGGCCCTCTGTTAGGCTGATTCATAACTTGTGGGTCTCCTGCTATAATGGGTCCTGGCTGACTGGGAGTCATCTGAGGTGGTGTTGGACCTCCTCCAGACATTGGACTGGACACATGCTCTGGTGCTCCTAGTGGAGATGGATGTGGAGACATATAACCTAGAACAGGTAGAAGAATCATGAACTTACCACTCTGCTAGTTAAACCCAAATTTCATCCAATTTTTTAACAGTACATAAAATACAAAAGTGTCTCTTAGGTCAGGCCAGCTGTAGCATTTTCTGCAAAGACAAAAGTCCAATCCAAAGTTCCCTGTGATATCGATAGCCTCAGGAGCTCTTCTTCAAGAAAAACTAGTTATTTAGTCCAATAATTCCTAAATGTAACAGTTACCTGCATATTTGGAGTAAGACCAACTAAAACATGAAACACAATACAGAAACCTGAGGATATAGCTTTGCTTACTAGAACAATGTAAAAATGTTTCTTCGTGAAACACATCCAGTGAAGTCTGCCTGGTTTACAGCTTAATAATCTAAGTATTTTGAGGCATACACATCAAAGAGTATCCATTCATTTCTACACGCCTTCTTTGTCAACACTCACCAATGTACGGAAGAAGAAATACAAGGTATTCACCTTCTGTAGAATTACTCTTCAATTTATTCAGATTAAAGGTTTGAGACAAAGTATGTTCAATATCTTTTGCCATCTGCGTGCTCGACAACTTGAAGCATCAACTGCACGCAAGAATTACCCTCTGAAGAAGCTGCTACATCAAAAGCAATCACAGTTCTGAAATGAACAGTGCTTGTAACTCATTACAGCACTTGAAGTGGTTTTAATTCTGAATATTAATTACACTACATATTTTCTTGAGCTTCCCAAAGCACAACAGAAAGCTAGTTGTTGGGGATTCTGTCCACCAAGAGTGAAAGAGATAACAATATTTACTCACTTCACTCTGGTACTGTGAAACACAAATGATTCTCTTACAGGGTGGAAAAGTCTAAAAAAATTCATAAAAATCTAGAAATCCTCTGGTTTATTTGCATATTCCATGTTTGTAAGCCACAGATCATAACTCCAAAGATCACAGTACAGTTCATGAGATTCTGTGACATCCAACTTCCTGTCACTTTAAAATGAAACTACATCAATTTCATCTATATGATCACAGAAGAAATTTTGCTCTCAGCTTCGCTGCTCTTACTGACCCCGTCAGTAAAGACAACATAGACAAAGCCTCAAAGTAGTCTCTGGGATGACAGCAGCCATAAGTCACTAGAACTTAAAGAAATGAAGAGATTAGAGAGTCTGAAAGAACTGAAATTTGTGCTCAACTTAAATAAAGGTTGTAAACATAAAGACAGAAGAAAAAGAAGAAAGGATTTCAGTTCTCCTATAAAAAGGAAAATGAGATAGAAGTACAGTGGGAAAAAGGGGATTTGTGATAGAAAAAGATTAGACAAGACAGAAATAGACCAAGTTCAAATTAAAAATTATCATGACAGGAAAGGAACATGATTTTGGCAAGAATAAGAGAAGCTACACAGTTCAAGAGAAAAATAAGAGAGAAGTTCAAAGAAAAGGAAGAAAGAGATGTTAAAAAGTTAGAACTACTGGAGCTATATACTAGTTCAATATAAAAATTGTCTATACATCGCTTGTCGATGATAAAAAGTATGATACATAACTCAAGTTTACTCCACTTATCTATCTTCTTCTACTAACTTACTTTTACCTTTTTACTATTGTAAGAGAAGAGGGGAAGGTACAAATCCTTCTTGCAGAGCACACCACTTAAAAAGCACCCATCATACCACAACAAAACAAAAAATACACAATTGAATTAGTGGTTTATACTATGAAATGGGGTTTATTGCAATGTTTATCCATAATTACATTTCTAAATCTCAGGATTTACTTTAAATGGCATCCAACTGGAATTATACTGTTTTCTGAACTATTTTTGAAAAAATGGTCTCTGTCCCTCCTCAAATTATTCAATCCAATTTATAAATTCCGTAATGAATGATAGATTTCAGACCCAAGATCTTGAAATACATCCGAACTACAAAAGTTTAGAATAGTGGTCTAACATGTTGAGTATTTGTTTTGAGTCTGACCGTTCAAGCTGCAAAGTCTGTGACTAAGTTTTGCAGACAAGTTTTCAGAAGCAGGCATTTTTTGATATTTCCAAATACATATTTATTACTTATACTTTCTCCCTTCCCCCAACTCCTCTGCAGTAGAATTGCTAACAACAGAAAACTGTGCTTGACAAGAGGAAGAATGAAAACAAAATTCCCATAAAATCAGGAAAGAACAAAATACTTCCAAACTTCTTCCAGAGGTCTTAACATGTGGCATTTACACAATGTAAATTTTGTGACAATATATGAAAATTTTCCTTTAAAGTCTGAAAACTTTCATATGATGACAGTGACAAAAGTTACAGTCAAAAGTCTGTCCAAATAAAGTATTTATACTACTTGCTTTTTTTCTATGTTATTACACATACAACACAGATAAGCACACACACAGAATCCCCTAGAATTGAGTTTAACCACCATAAAAGGACAATAGTAACCTACAGTTCTGAACAACATAGAGAATAGAAGTCACCCACTACCAGGAAAGGGAGGTCAAAGAATGCCTATAACATAAAACTGGGGTAATTTCTAAGCTTTGTCAGGTTTCTCCATATCTTGTCTAAGTTCTAAAAACCTTTAATGATGATGATTCCTAATCACTCTCGTTCTGAATTTCCTTTCCCTTAAGTCCCATCAGAATTTCACTTACACAATTTGTAAACAATAATTCTCTGTTTTTACAGTGCATCTTTGAGGAGAATCTTGTCTGTCTTCTTCATAATCCATCAATGGGTCATAGAAGAAGCTGCAGCAGAAACCCTTCTCAAGTTTTCCTAACTGTATGTATAATCAGAAACATATTTAATCCCACTTAGGTATCAACTTGTTCAGCAAAAATACAACAAACACAGCACACAGTAAACAATGTATTTTCTTTGCAGTATTAACATTGGAAGAAATACTAGTTTTAGCACTTCTCCAAGTACTACTGGAGAGTAGTGTGTATACAAAGTTTCTGTTTTAATTGCTTTTTGTTTCACCTCAATAAACAGAAACAGTAGCATCTTTCTTTTCTGTTTTAAGGCTGAAAAATAAGATCACTAAAAATTGAGACACTTTTATCCTCCACTTTTAATGCCATAATGAAACAGAAAGAATACCTACAAATAAATTCAGAAACCTAGTAATAATACAAAAAGTATCAAAGTTTTAGCAGTCCAAACAGTGGAATGTTCAACAGAGGGAACTGCCACAAAAATGTATTAAATCTTAAACAATGAAAGTGTTGGAGGAACATATAGGTCATATCTTTATGCTAAAATCAAAAGCAAAGGTGTCTTTGTACTCAAGAATATGACTGTAAGAAAATTTTTGGATTTGGAAGATATGGACAGGATTGAAGAAATATAGCTGTGTAACTCATTGAACTGTCAGTTCAAACATCAATTGAAGTTAGTTTAAAAAACAAAATAAAGGAATGAAGCACATCTCCACAACACACAGTACAGAAGCACAGTGTCTTGGAACATTGTGGATAGTTAGTCCATCTCCAATTGAGGCAACAAACCTTCCTAAGGCAAGCAATATATAAAATTTCCCTATCATAAGTTCAATAAACATTGAACAATGTGAACAATGTGAACCATGAACAATGAACGTTGCCTGTGAAGTAGTAGTACGTTAGTGAATTACAGAAGTTAAAAAATGGTATGTCTTTTTAAGTTCAACAAATACTGCATGATCAATAAAAATTAATAGAGATCAAGTCGCAAAACTCCAAATTCCTTCGGCCCTTATGTTTCCACTTACAAACAGCAAGAAATGATAGCCAATCAATACAAATTGGCCTTCATTTCACTGCTGTATCACAGTAACTTCATTTGCTTTTTAAAAACCCCAGAAAAAAGTCATAAATTTTTTATTGTCCATAGTTTACTCACATAGGAATATAGTTTCTAATTCAAAATCATAACATGTAGTAAGCTACATGTTGGAGCATTGTATTTTCTATTCATTTAACTTAATACCTTTGTTTTGATGCTAATAAGACTAAACAGGGACATCATTGTACATAAGTTCAAGAAAAGAGAATCTGTCACCAAAACTAGTCAGGAATGTTACCATTTCTCCAATCTAGTAGTAAGACTGGAAGGAGCAACTGCTGGGGAGAAATACACCAATTTATAGTATTTTCCCCCATAAATTAATGTCAGACTTCTGAAATTTATCCTATTGCAGTATGCAAGAAAAATGTGATGACCTGTCTGAGCTAGTAAAACATTCTTTCTGCATGACTCACATCTCACTGAGCATCAATAAAAAGTAAACCCAGATACTAAATAATAAAGTTGCATACCTTAAGTTAGTAATTACTGTTGGTTAAAAAAATGCAAAAAATCTCAGAACAGTAATTGCCATTCAACCAGTGAACAGGCACTTAAGTAAAATGACACAGTTCTGGTAGATTTAGCTTTCAAATGTTCCTCACTTACTCATCATTCATTTCACCTCAGGAAAGGACAGTTAATTATTTTTTGACATAGGACACAAGAATCATTACTTCCAAAATTCTTTATCAACTTTCTCTTGTTCATTCACAACACTGTTTCCTACTCTAGCTTACCACTCCTTCTCAGAATCTTGGAGCCTGTGAACAGGCAGATTTCTGTCAATAATGGACCACACTACAGCTACAATAATCTACCTAACTTTTCCAAAACAGACCAGTGACTCTTGACATTTAAACTTCTCCCTTTGGTCTATGTAATAGATGAGAAACACATTCAGTGCTGACTTAGCTTTTGTATGGCACAAAACTTACCACAAATACTTGGGTAGTCTTTGTTTCAAAGGTTAATTATCTTCATTAAGTAAGATGCAGCTAGTTAACACATTCGGAATTCAAATAATTTTGCAGCTAAATTTGCAAGTACCAAAATACACAGCTTTCTTTGTCTTTTATTATTTTTTTCCCCTTTAAAGAGTCCATCTATTACTAACCATTCTATTGTCTGAAAAAGTGAAGACTGATGAAGTATTCCTTGAATTCTCTCATCAGAAAAATTAAGAAATGGAGCTTAACATTCCCCAGGATAAAACAAACATACTCTTCTCAGCAGTACAGCCTGCTTTTCATGATACAGTTTATACTACTACACAGCCAACTATTTTGCTCCTAGACATGCATTGTTGTTGGCTGTGCTAAAATGTATGCTAGAAAAATAAGCACATTCTTCTCAGATTCTGATCAGCCTTTGCAACCAACTTGTTCATTACTCACTGCTAAACCTCTCTGCTGTATGTAATTTTTATCTGTACTGACTGCAAATATTTTTCCAGATCACAAATACCTTGAACAGCATTGAACCAAAACAGATTTCTACAATACTAGAAAATTCACAATCTGATGATCATCTTCTAGTTATAGTTCAGTTTACAGTCTGTCTTGTCATTATCTTAACATATTTAATGCAGATTATATTGATCTTGCTTAGTGATATCTTTGTCGCAAATCACAGTAACATACAAGCTAAGGAATTTTTACAATTCTACCAGGCAGACAAGGAATGCTACTGGCCTTAACAATGCATAGAAGCCCCACACACGGGCTAAGATAGTTTTGCCTGACAATTGTACAAATACTGTATCATACTTGTTGACATTTTAATGAAGCAATTAAACTTATGATCTCTACAGAAAAAAGACAGACTTGTCTGACTAGTATATAAAAATAATATAATAATATCATATTTACATAATATATGATAGCAAATTTATCAGACAAAAGGCTGACCTTATTCCATCAGAGGGACTTGGACAAGCTTAAGAAGTGTGACTGTGTGAACCTCATGAAGTTTAACAAGTCTGAGAGCAACATTCTGCACAAGGGTTGAGGCAAACCCTGGAACCAATACATACTAGGGGTTGAGAGCAGCCCTGCCAAGAAGGGCTTGGGGATATAAGTGGACAAAAAGCTTGACATGATCTGTTACAGAAAGCCAAATGTGTCCTGGCCAGCAGGGCCAGGCAGGGGATTCTGTGCCTCTGCTCTGCTCTGCTGAGACCCCACCTGCAGTGCTGCACCCAGCTCTGGGGTCCCAGCACAGGAATGACATGGAACAGTTGGAGAGGATCCAGAGGAAGCAACAAAGATGATAAGAGGGATGGACCACCTTTCCTTGTAATGACAGGCTGAGAGAATAGGGGTTGTTCCCCCTGAAAAAGGGAAGGTTTCAGGGAGACCTTATTGTGGCCTTTTGATACTTAAAGGAGGCTTAAAAGAAAGCTGGAAAGAGACTTTTTAAAAGGACTGTAAACACAAGAAAAGGGGAATGGTTTATACAATAAATTCAGACTAGTTGCAAGGAAGACTTTTTTTTTTTTTTATGAGGGTGGTGAAACTCTGGCCAGGTTTCTCAGAAGAGCTGGTAGATGCCCCATCCCTGGAAACGTTCATGGTCAGTTTCAACGGGGTGCTGAACAACTCTGAATTACAACAGGGCTCTGATTTAATTGAAATGTACACTGCAAAAGGGTTGGATAGACTTAGTTGGAAGACTTTTAAAGGTGCTCATCCAACCCAAACCATACTATGTTTCTATGATTCTGTGATTTTTCCAGAAAACTATTCTTGATGGTCTGAGTTATAGACAACATCACAAAGAATTAAAAGATAAGACAATTTTTATTTTACCTACAACAATATTGACTGGCACACAGCCATTCTTCCAAGTTTACAAATTAATCAGCAAATTTAGGGCAATCCATTTCCTGGGGTTTTCAACTTATTCAGCTTCTTTCCTCAAATGTCCCCCTGAAAATATTAATTAGTGCATATTTATCTACTTCAATTTGAGGACTACAAACAATAAGCTATGAAAAAACCAGACCTAGAAATCATGAGGTGTAACTTCTATTTGACACTTACATTGTTAAAAATTATACACAACTGTGTAATGTAAGCTCAACTATCAGATGCCTACGCAGAAGTGAACTTCATAATAAGCCTTGGTTTCTACCATACCCAACTGAAGATTTTGACAAGACTTCAGAAGTTACCAGGCATCTTTCCGTGGATCCTCAGAGAAGTCACACTGTCCTTTTGTCACGAATGTTGGCATGGGTAAACTTCCTTTTACCACACTGCATATTTCCACAAAATTTGTAAAAGCACAAGTCTCCTGCTTTCTCTAATGTTGTGGGAAATCAGACAGAAAACATCCAATAGGCTGACAGGCTATTAAAGAACCTGTTTTCCTATTGTGAACCTCTACACTAAATGCAAAAACCAACAAGTCTGCTAGATGGGACTTTGTCCAGCAAGTATCAGAACAGCATCAAGTGCCATCACCAATTTTTTGTAGAAAAGACAGCAGTGTAAGAACAAAAAAAAAAAAAATTGGAGATAAGAGAGGCAATGAAAGCTAAAACAGTCCCCTATAACATCAAAAAAAGTACCTGGAATATTAGAATATCTGGGGATTTTTTTGACCACTTCCTTTAAAAGCCTGCTCCACATCAGAAATCTAGAGATCTCTGCTTACAGTTTAACAGTTGCTGGCATACACAAAAAAGAGAGTAGGAATCTGTAGTCACAACCCTTACAAAGTTGCTACTAATACAATCAATCATCTTTTTGTAGTGCAAAATAACCTGGAAAGCTGACCCAAGGCAGCACAAAGGAAAAAAAAGCAACTCAGAAGCTACTTGTATTTGAAGCATTTGCAACCCATGGTTCTTTCAATACAGTTTAGACTAAACACTCTGGTCATTTCATCCCAAGCAAAAGCGTGCCCTAAATGCAAAGACAAGCAAAATTTGTCTCTCAGATGATCATGCTTACATTTTTTGAAATCAACAAAAAAGAAAGTTTCACCTGATGAAGAACTTGTCTCTGCAAAGTCAGTTCTATTTTACTTAATTGATATTGAAAGGTTTAATTGAAAAACATTACTTTCTAATTATCTGGCTCCCAGACTGGGATTCAGCTGGCAAGTTACAGGGTAGAGGTTTCAGTTGCACAGCACTGAAAAGCACAAAGAAGTTCAGGACCACCTCCTAATTGGTCTGTACAGAGTGTGTCACACCAAGAGCCTAGTATCATTTGGGATTATTCAGGTGATGTAGTAAAACAATTAAGTATACAACACAGCAAGCTTCAGCTGCTGTTGAACTTATTAATACTAGTGGGCGTTTCCAGTTAAATCTCCAAAATACCAAGCTGCTCATAGAATGCATGTCCTTTTATGTTCTAACCTACAGGACACAAAGAAGGCATGTACCAATGTATTAAAAAGAGTTTATCTTCTGGCATAAAAAACATTGGAAAGAACCTTGATGAGCACTTGAAGATAATAAATCATATTAAAATGCTTCACATTTACAGTAGCCACATAAGGTAAGAAGCAAGTTCATGGGCTTTTTCTTTAGAGATTTAGAAATCTGGGACAGACTTGCTCCAGCCACAGACTTGAACCTTAGCTTTTTTCCAATACATGCCTAATGGATTCTTCATAAAGCGAAGGGATTCATCTTGCCCTGTTCAGCTTTTCCAAACAAAGCTGAAAGGAACTAACTGGCAATCTGTTACATGGAACTGTAGACTCTCTGTGGAAAATGAGGCCCCAAAATCATACAGCATGCACAGTATGGATAAACCTTGGCTATGTTGATCCATTGGACTCTGAGGTGGGCCCATTCCAGGATGAGGAGGTCGCATACTCTTCATGGAGCCACAATGAACATCTTCAACCATTCCTTTTTCATGCAAGCCATCAATAGACTGTGAAAACAAAAAAAACTATTTAGAGAGAGATAGCATACAAATCCACAACAAAAATATGAAATAACTCAGAATCTAAACAAATACATGAAGAGCAAAGCATACAAAATAATCAAAAAAAAGGAACCTCTGCCCTGAAAGTATACATTTAGGGAACCATAGAACATTATCAGACTGCTTGTCCTCTGTTTCCTTTTTGCCTTCTTTTTTTCCTTATGAACTGTTTGGCAATGGTAGGGAGGCAAATTGTCCACATACAAATACATAACCTGTATTGGCTCATTGCAAAGCAGTGTAATATGTTAGGTACACACCAACTTACGAAAGCAGAGCCTGTGGCTTAACCTAAGTTATTTTTAGCCCAAACTTTGCCCTTTCAGTCATTGCTCTACTGGAATGTCCTGAACATTATTTCTCTTCAAAAACAGGGGTGACATTGCAGGAAGTAATCTCTTCTTTGCTGACAAAAAGAAGGATAGGCAGTCAAGGAAGGAAAAAACACTACTTGTGCTCCCTACAGCTTGTCACCCCATACACTCCTCAAAAACTGCAGTTCCCATGGTACTTTCAAAGACAGAACAGCTCCAAGTGCTCTCTTTAGAAAGTGGAAAAAAGATAGCTTGGAGTCTGAGAAACAAGCTGAAGGCATTCTGGGCACTGAAACAGGCTCCATAACAGAAACTGAAGGACTCTGAAAGTGAAAATAAGGAAAAACTAACATTGGAAGAAAGATGTCCTAAGAAACAATGAAGTTTTCCATGAAAGCAAAACTTATATCTGAAGGGATTTTGCTAATTAACTTCTAACTCAGAGCTCTGTAAGGCTTTTTATTAGGAAGGAAAAGACGACCATCATTTACTTAGCCTCTCTCTACAGAAATACATGCTCTGCCCCACTCTAACACATGCATCCATGCACACTAAATGCTGCTGCTGAAAATCCTACTGTCAAAGGAGACCTCGTGGTCTGTTTTATCTAAATGTACACCTATTTGTTGAGAATTCTTTTTAAAAAGAGACTTAAGATAACTTGTGGGAAATGAAGGGAGTTAATTAAACGAGTGTGCAAGAACCTACATCAGCTCAGAGAAAAGTGTCACATTCCTTACTTTTGAGTAATTTGTTGCATGCAACTCAATTTCAACAGAACTAAACAAAAATCACCCTTTCAACAAAAGAAAAAAAAATTCTAAATTTCAATTCATAAACCATTCATATAAAATTTCCATTTCCCATTGCAATCATCAGATTTGACTGGAAACAACACACAGAATCTGCTCACTGAATCTGTTGTTGAGCATTTTTGAAGGACTTCGCTATAATTTTTCCTCATCAGAAATTTGGGTTGAAAGGAGGAAAGTTATAGAAAAGCCAAAATAAAATGGATTTTTTCACGTTTCATCGAATTAGTTAATTGCCATGACAGTATACAAATATTTGTGGAAAGAAAAAATACACACTACTCAAGAACCTATTTTTGATCGCAAGAACTTGGGATATGGAATAGAAATGTAGACTGAATGACTGATGACTGACACTAAAAATAGTTCCACTTTGCTAACCAAGTAACTCCCGGTGCCCTTTTCTGAGGCATAAAGATCCCTCCCTCTCTCTTTGCTCCTGCTTACAAAGATAGCCAATGCAGAAGAGAACACTGGCTTCACATTCTGTCTGTACAAGCTACAGTAACAGTACTAACAGTACGACAGAAACCATAACACCTATAAAGCTGGACGCATTCTTATTTTTTCATGGTATATGCTGGCTGTCATGGTTTCTCTATGGCTGCCAAAAGGAGGAGACTTGCTAGTAACTTGATCTGATTTCCAGAACAGAAGACTCTAGCTGTACACATTTGTGGTGTGGGTAGCTGCAGGGTAGGTTTCACTGCACTAATAGGTGGCAACCATGAAACCCCTGGGAACACAAACAGCTTGTATGGGAATAAGAAGGCACACAGCATGCATACATCAGAAGTACCAGCATAAACAGGGTGGGAAAGGAGCTATCAGTTGCAAAAGAACAGCAGAGAAAAATGTGGTCTTAGACATAAGGAATTTTAAAGAAAATCAAACAGGATGAGAGAGGTAGTGACATGACCACATAAGAAAATTTAATTCAGGGCATGCTTCTATGGAGAGAATGGATCAAAAGAACAGATTTTTGTAAAAAAACTATTAAACAAAAGACACAAGACATAAAAACAATTGTAGCAACTGAAATGCTTGAAGTCTAATGGAAGGAAGATGAAATACATAGCAAGAAAGAGGTTTGCATTTGTGTATTTTCAAAACTTTTGCGGTGAAAAAACTAAAAAACTAAATTCATTAGAACTCACAAATCAACTTTTTACTAATAAAAATACAAAAGATGAAGATGGCATAAACTTCTCTGAAGCCAAAATTAATTTTAATGATTATACAATTGTTAATGTATGTAGAGACTGGTACTTCCAAGAATGTATTTCATCTCAAAGCATCTCTACTGGTTATAAAAAAATGTATATAATAGGGAAGGCAATTCAGCAGAGGACAACAGTGGACTACAAGAACTGAGGAATAGTTATTCTTGATAACTTTTCTGAATCATTGTATAGTTACAGAGGTAGACGATAACTCTGTATCTTTGGAACAGGTTAAAACTTACACAGGGTATCTTACACAGAATGTAATTTCTGTAAATTCTTCAGTCCTCTATAGATTATTAAAGCTATCTTCCACAAAGACATTGTTGGGATAAGTAACCTGTATTACCAATAAAGCACCACTATCATACTGGGCTACTTTTTTTATTTTAGTCTTCTACCATGACAGAAAGAAGGGAAACAGGAAGTTGAGACATATTCAATTTTGAGTAGAAATTACAATTTTGATTGATCCCCGTAAGTAAGGAAACAAGTACTGAACAGGCCAAATAAACAACACTTCTAGAAACAGAATGAGGGATGAGCTTCAACTGTAGGCTAGCACATGCCTATAGACTTGGCAGACTTACAGACTTACATAACGTCTAATGCATAAGGAACATTCTGCCTACAGTGCTTTTACTCTGAATTTAGCAGCTAAGGTCTTCTCACAGATACACTGCAGTTTGACCTATTTTCAGGTAAACTGTGACATTACAGTGTCTGGGTTTTTTTGTTTTAATCCACCTTTAAAAAAAAAATCAAGCAAAAACCCACTCCAACCTTAAAATCAAAGACTGAGTAGTAGACTAGTTTTCTTGCAGACCATACATCCTCTAAAACAACAAAATTACACAGACCAAACAGCAGTCACGTAACTGCCACATAACCACACAAACAACTGACATGCACCCCTGATGGACAACTAGTCTGACTGTGGTTTTTGCAGCATTAAACTGGCCATTAATCTCTAAAAAAAATCACTAAATCACCATTTTATGTAAGTTCTCTCTTGATTTTTCAAGGTTGGAAATAGTTTCTCTCTTTTTTTTAGTAATGCAGACACAGACAACACAAGTAATGCAGTGAAGATGCCTGCTGATGTTGCATATTGTTACTTCTAGAACCATGACAGAACAACTTTGGTTCTCAGAATGTCTAATGTGCATAGATCTGTATAATAACACCTGTAATGGGAAACCATTTACCTTCTGTTTTAATGGAACATCTGAGTGAACAATTAACATATTTAGTAAAAACTACTGTATTTCTTAAGATTTTTTTCATTCCCTCACATTTTATCTCACTCACCAAAACCAGTAATACTGCCCATGACATCACTGTAATGACTCCACAGTCAGCAACCATTTACAGTACATCCCATTACAAATTCACAAAAAAAGTGATTATGCATCAGGTTACAATTAAATGGAAAATAAAAGAAACAAAGAGCTCACAATACTCCATCCACCCCTAAAGTGAGCACCACACAAATTAACAAGCTACAATGTTGTCATAACCAGAAGTTAAGCAGTTAAAATCATGTGGTTCAGCTGGCAGGTAAGAAGATACAGGAGGCTGTATCATAGCATCATAAAACAGCTTGGGATGGAAGGAACCTCGAAGATCATCAAGTTACAAACTCTTTGCAGTGGCAGTCTCTCAACCAGTTGCTTAGAGTCCCATCCAAACTCACCTTGAACACTTCCAGGGATGGAAAATCGACAGCCACTTTGGCAACCTGCCTCACTAGCCTCACAAGAAAGAATTTCTTCCTAGTATCTAACCTAAACCTCCTGTCTTTCAGTTGGAAACCATTATCCCTTATCCTGTTACTACCTGCCCTTCTAAAATGTCTCTCTACACCTTTCTTGCAGACTCTCTTCAGGTACTGGAAGGATGCAACAAGGTCACTTCAAAGCCTTCTCTTCTCCAGCCTGAACAAACCCAATTCTCTCGGCCCTCTCTAACAGGAGAGCTGGTCCATCCCTCTGATCATCTTGGTGGCCTCCTCTGGACTCCCTTCAGCAGTTCCATGTCCTTCCTGTACTGGGACCCCAGAGCTGGTGCAGCACTGCAGGTGGGGTCTCAGCAGAGCAGAGGGGCAGAATCCCCCTGGCCCTGCTGTCCACTCTTCTCTGGATGCACCCAGCACACGTTTGGCTCTCTGGGCTGACAGTGCCATGGCTGGGTCATGTCCAGCCTCTCACCCACCAGCACACCCCCCAAGCCCTTCCCAGCAGGGCTGCTTTGATCTGTTCATCCCCGGGTTCACCCCAGCCTGGACTGATACTTGGAGCTGCCCCATCCCAGGTGCAGCACCTTGCACGTGGCCTTGTTAAAAAACACAAGATTCCCATGGACCTACTTCTCAAGCTTGTCCAGGTCTCTCTGGATGGCATCCCATCCTTCAGATGTGTCTGCACCACACAGGTTGGTGTCACCTGTAAACTTGCTTAGTCCCTTTGCCTATGTCATTAATGAAGACATTAAATAACACTGGTCCCAATACAGACCCCTTAGGTGGCCACCCTAAGTGACCACTCGACACTGGCATCCATCAGGATTCTGAGCCATTGACCACTATCCTCTAGATGTGACTGTCCAACCACTTTCTCATCCATCTAACTCATCAAAACCATCTCTCTCCAATCTGAGAGGAGAGTGCTATGGGGGACTGTGTCAAAGGCTTTATTAATTCAGACTAAAACCATGCAACCTGGTTCTGCCTCCAGTGGAGCTTCTGTGTGATGCAGAAGGAAAGTAAGATTAGGGCAAGGAAGGTAGTAATGCTTTCTTTTAACATCTTTCAGCTTCCAAACATTTTTTCTCACAAGACTCTCTGAGGCTGTTATGATGTGTCCATTTAGCAGTGTCCCTGACAGATTTCTGAAGTATTCCTCTTCAAACATAGCTGTGATGCATCCAAAATATACTTCAGTAGAATTTGGACCTGTATTTTCCTGGAAATTTGGTTAATAGTCGTTAGGAAACTAGCAAAAAATGCAGTTAATTTATTGTTTCTGTCACACCAGTGTTTTGTAAACTAATAGTAAATTTTCCTGTAAAGAAAAAAGGTCTTCTGGTAACTAAGTGAATATACAGTCTTCAGTTTTCATATTAACAGTTCTTAAATAAAAACACTTAAGGAATTATGATTTATAAATACTAATTTTTTAGCTATCTATTGACCCTCTGGATTTTTTAAAGTGTTTTGCATTATATTATCATTTGTAACTAGTCAAACATCTAACACAGAATAAAGCTGTTTCACTTAAGCATGTGAATTTTAAAAGGAAGAACTACATGCCATTGCATACATGGGTACTCCACAAAGCAATTGTGCAACTGGGACACTTTTGGTACAATCCCTCACTTTCTACTGCATTTCATTAAAAAAACAATATTATGATATACCATGCCTTGTTTTTATATAGCACTAAGAAAAAAGAAAGTCTTTATTTGGTCCAGCTGCAGGTAGCTGACCAGTTTTTTAACTACACTAAACACTCAAGTGATATTTGCAAATTAATCTACAGGAACCCTTCTACAGCATTTCTTAGAAATGGAAAGCTGGATCACAGCCTCCTTCATTTCAGCTAGTGTTTGTTGTATCAAAAATTTTTTAGTTCTTTATGTAAAAGATGGTAATCATGTCCCTACTGACTATAATATTTTATTTTTTTTTTAATCCCTACTGATATTATTTTAATGAATGAAACTGATTCATATGTGAGTGTCAAAATGAAGATGTCACTTCAAGAGGAAAATTAAAACATGTTTCTCTTACTCTAAAACTGTTTTTTAGTAATTTTTTCTCTATGTGCATATAACAATTCCAAGTGAAATCAACAATAGCTGCCAAAACGTTTTCAGTATATTGGCTCTGTAAGCTGCTACTACATATTTCTGAGTAGACATCAGTGCAACCAAAATTATTCTGGGGTCTAAATCTCTGGTATACAACCAAACAAAAATGACAATACATAAAGATACGGTTCTTACAAGGGAATTTTCGCACAGGAAAGTACTTCCTCAAAGCAAAAAGCATTATTGGTAGTCTAAGCACAAATACCATTTTAAGTGTATAACAATAACCACTGAAGTACAATTACTGACATGCTCTACATGACATATTCCCTTGTAAGACAGAGTCATTATAAACTAACTTGAAAGCCACGTTTTCCAAACACATTTTCCATATGGAAGAGTAAACAAATTAGTAACACAAATCCTTTAAGGCGGATTAGGTATTTTTTTATTAAGAACAATTTCATGCAAAATTGAAAAACACCCCAGAAAAAAACACATGCTACGTCCAACAGACAAGAAGAAAAAAGATGGTTAGAACGGTGTGCCTTAAAGTTTTAACACTATCAGTCATTTATTTTCTCCCTAGTAACATCTGTCTTACTGAAAATACAGTTTACAGATGAACTTTTCCAGATTGCTAACTACAGTTCTAAGTAGTCTACTAAGAACAACTAAGGAAGCTGTGTTTAATATGATACATGAATAATTTTTAGTAATAAGGAAAGAAGTAAGAGTGTAGTTGAAGTTCTGCAGGTGATGTGTAAGAGCAGTTAAGCAGGTCTAAACATAGTTCAAGTAGCTCTTTTCATCAGTGGAGAGAACTCTAGGTAAAAATGTTCACTTGTAATTAACTATTACCTTATGCATTTGATGCATGCCTTCTTGCGGATAATCTGTAGGCCCCATGGTCGGCATTGGATGTGGGACACTGGGCGGACCAGGACTCGGCCCCATCATGCTGTGAACGGAGCCAGGAGATGGCCCTGGTCCCGGACTAGGCCCCAGGATCGGTCCAGGTGAAGGGCCTGGTCCAGGGGAAGGACCAGGATGAGGCATGGCGCCAGGGTCTGTAGGCGTGGACATCTATTTTCTGTCTCCTTTTCAATTAGCAGAATAGCTCTAATAACAAAAACAAAACAAAACAAAAACAAAACCACAGTTTCTATGTGACATTAGCGACATGGAAAAAATTTAATAAAATCTACTGGCAGTTGTTACACACACACACACACATATATATACATAAACATGCAACTTGTCATCAGCAGAAAATGTTTACACGATCCTTAATGCTGCTCATTAGCTTGATCATCCTTCTAAAAGCTCACCAGAAAGATAAGGACCCTGATAATTCCATCTGTTTCTGGACATTTGTATGGTATTCACAGAACAAAGCAGCTGGTGTGCTATGAGAAACATCTACCACAAACAACAGGTGAACTGACTTGCTATCACCAGATGTGTCATGTGGGCCAAGCACAGCATAGTAGTACTAAAAGCAGGAAAGAGAGCCGGGCATCACTATAACCTATGTGTTAAAAAGCATCTTTCCCTAAACAGCTGTGACTAGCCTGAAATTTGTACTTGTAAAATTCATGGTAATACAAGAATTCATGGTGAAACAGGAATTAAAAGGGTTTTTTCATTGGTCTGAGAGCATACATGGAGCCACCAGCCTGCCCTGGAATGGCTGACTGGGCACAGGCGGAGCCAGTAGTGACAGTGACAGGCTGGAACACAGCCTAACTGCCCCAAATCACTCCTTGCCAAGGCAAACAGCTCCAGTGTGGAGCCATGGACTGCAGCAAGCAGGTCTGGAGCCAGGGGAACCACAGGGGAGTGCTGATACCCACCTGGAACCAGCAGCTTGCTCTAAAGTGGCTGACTAAGTGTGAGTGCAGTCAGCAAGGACGGGGGCTGCTCCCACTCTCTCAAATGGAGTCCTAGTGAACATGACCAGCTGGGAGCTGCCATTTGGGAGCAGCCAACAGAGGTGGTGAACAGACCCAGCAGTTGGAGAAGAAGGGCATAATCTTATGCTCCCTCAGGTACGGTTTTGACACACCACAGAGCTCATTCCTGCTGAAGTCACCTCATCAGCCATGCCAGAAGCCTCCAGCCAGCAGGACTATCCAATGGCAGATGCAGCTCTTCAGGATTCAGGCTGCCAGGAGTGCCTAGCCAGGAGTGCCTAATGCCTCCCGTAAGGCTGGGGCTGACCATCACTTCTCACCAAAGATGTGTTATTGTAAGTGAGCCATCACCTGGTTAAGGAGCCATGGGTGAAGTGAACAGCCTGCACAGTACTTGCAAGATTGAGATATTGACAGGCTATTATCGAAGAGTCTCAGAAGCCTCAAACCTCAACTGAAGAGAAGATGCAGGTGGACTCAGAATCCTACCAAGCAGTAAGGCAGGGGTCTCTCGAACACAGTCACTGGCCACACTGGGCAGAACACTCTTCCTCCTGACAACTTGCAGTTAACAAATAGGACAGATGCCATTAAAAAGAAGTATGATGACTTGGAATGGGCAGAACAGCCAACTGATGAGGTAGACAAAGGCCCTTCTGGGACGGGGGAACCATCTGAGGCAAGACATCCTGTCACCCTCATCACAACCGCCCCTGTTAATTAAAAAGGAAGGGTAGTCGATACAGGTGATTCTCTTCTTAATGGAACTGAAGGCCTGCTATGCAGACGAGACCCAAGCCACAGAGAAGTCTGCTGTTTCTCAGGGGCACATGGCTCCAAAATTGGGTGACATCGGCAGATGCTTGTTTTGGTTTTTTTTAATTTTTATTTTTTTTATCATGGCATGGTCTATACAGCAGTTCATGTACCAATACCTTTCGCAGAGTGGAAAAAGGATTCTACCACAAGAGTTAGCAGGGCTCATTGACAAAGCTTTAAAATAGATTGGAAGGCAGGAAGGGGATAAAACCAGGCTTGCCAGTGGCAAGCAATGGGATGGCACACCAAAACTTGAGGAACTGAGATCACTCAATCTGCTCCATGTGCAGGCTACAATGAACTACACAGCATGAGAAAGGAGCAAGGGGAATCTTTGGCCTAGTGCCAGAAATACAACATCACTGGCATAAACAAAACTCAGTGGGATGAGTAGCGTGACTGGTGTGCCATTCTGGATATTTACAGGCTCTTCAGGAGGGATAGGCAGTGGAGGTAATAAAGCAGAGGTAGAGCATCATTTAAAACAGGAACAAAAACATAGGGAACTTACAACTGGTAACAGCAGGATTGAGACCCTCTAGCATAAACAAATAATGAGGATGTCATCATGGGAGGCTGCTATAGATCATACAGGCACAACAATGACATCGCTTCCTCAAGTAACACCTTCAAATTTCTCTATAAGGGGTAATTAAACCTGCTCTATGTTAACTGGGGACACCACACAGCTGGCACAATCAACTCCAGGGAATTTTTAAACCACCTGGATGCAACTTCATGGTTCAAGAACCAAGGGAGCTAACTAGGAAAGATGTTCTCCTTGATTTCATGCTTGTTAACAGAGAGGGTCTCATGAGTTAAATGGTGATTGGTGGCATTCTTGGCCACAGTGTCGACAAGGTAACCAAGGTTAAAATCTCTGACAGAAGGAAAAGTGCCAGTGTAACCTCAACTCTGGATGTGAGGAGAGCAGAATTCAGACTGCTCAGGGAGTTGTGAGTAAGGTACCCTGGGAAAATGCTTCCACAGGTGCTGGGGTCTGTCAGTGCTGGTCACATTTTAAGCACCATCTTCTAAGAGCACAGGAGGAGACAATTCCCAAATGTCAGAAGTCGAGGTAGAAGACAGCTTGCTCAGCAGGAATCTTCTTTGGGAGGTAGAGCAAAGAAGGAAGGGGTAGGCTCAGCAGAAGCAAGGTCAGGTGACGTGGGAGGAATACAGACATGCTGCTCACCTCTGCAGGGAGAAAATCTGTCAGGCTGAAGCTCAGCTGGAGTTGAAGCTGGACACACTTGAGAGGGGTGAGAAAAAGATGGGTTTTAAATGCATTAATAGCAAAAGACAGTGAAGAAGTAACACCATCCTCTTACAGGATGGGGACGGTCACCTCACAAACAGGGACAGGGACACACATGGTGGAGATGTTTAGTGCTTTCTTTGCCTCTGATGAATTAAGGGGTCCCAGTGCCCTGAGCTGGAGGACAGTGGCTGTGACAATGATCAACTCTCAGTTCTCTGTAAATCTGTAGGGCCCAATGGAATTCAGTTGAAAATACTCAAAGAACTGGCTGATGTCATCATGAGACCTCTCTCAGTGATTTTCAAATGAACTTGGGAATGCAGATAGGTCCCCTTAGCTGGAAGCTGGTTGACGTCCCAATTTTCCAGAAGAGCAAGAAGGATGAGCCTGGAAACTCCAGGCCTGGCAGTCTCTCTTCAGTGTTTGGCAAAATTATGGAGAATATTATTCTGGGAGCTATTGAAAAACACCTGAAGGGCAAAGCAGTCATTGGTCACAGCCAACATAGGTTCATTGAAAAGTCCTGCTTGTCCAAATTAACTTACTTTTATAACAGAGCAACTCACTTGATCAAGGGTAGCCAGTTAATGTAATCCTTCTGGATTTCAGTAAAGGTTTCAATACTCTCTCTCACAATATTCTTGTGGACAAAATGTCCACTGCACAACTGGGTAAACACACCATGTAATGGATGATCAGGTGGCTGATGGGCTGAGAACAAAGTGTTACAGTGAATACAGGATGGTAATCAGGCTGGTGACCTGTCACTAGTGGGGATCCCCAGGGCTCCTCTTTAGGGCTAGTGTTCTAAAGCACTGTATCATAGAATGGTGTGGAGGGACTTCTAAGTCTGGTTCCAATCCTCCTGCCATGCGCAGGTACCCCTTCCACTGGATCAGGTTTTTCAGAGCCCAGTTCCACCTGGCCTTGAACACTTGCAGGGATAGAGATCTTCAACCTCTCTGGTCAATCTGTGCCTGTGGTTCATCACCCTCACCATAAAGAATTTCTTCCTAATAACTAATCTAAATATACCTTCTTTAAGTGCAAAACGACTGCTCCTTGTCCCGCTACTGTGTACCCACAAAAAAAGTCCCTCTCCCTCAGTTTTATAAGGCCCCTTCAGGTAGTCAAAGGCCACAGTGGGGTCTCCCTGAAATATCCTCTTATCCATGCTGAAAAGCCCTGCTCTTTCAGCCTTTCTTCACAGGAGAGGTACTCCATCCAACCCTCTTCAACTTGAAGGCCATCATCTGGACCCAGGTCCATGACTCGTGCTGGGAACCCCTTACCCAGACACAGCACTCCAGTTAGGGTCTCAGGAGGGAAGACTAGAGGGGAAGAACCAACTCCCTCACTCTGTGGGCACATTATTTTGATGCAACACAGGATACACAACAGTTGGCTTTCTGGGCTGGAAGTGCATGTTGCTGGCTTACCTTCTTAAAAGACTTGCAAGAAGGACTTGAAAGGACACTAAGTTCACAGATGATACAGAAGTGGTAGGAGCTGTTGATGCCCTCAAAGGCAAAGAGGCCCGACAGAGAAACTCAGAAAAACTGGAAGACTGGACAATCACCAACCATATGAAGTTTACCAAAGGCAAATGCCAAATTCTGCACCTGGGATGGGGCAACCCTGGATGTACAGACAGACTGGGGATGGAGACACTGGAATGCAGTGCCACAGAAAGGGACATGGGGGTCCCAGTCTGTGGCAAGTTGCACACGACTCAGCAGTGCCCTGGCAGCCAGGAGGGCCACCTGTGTCCTGGGGACATCAGGCACAGCATCACCAGCCAGGCAAGGGAGGGGATTGTCCTGCTCTGCTCTGCACTGGGGCAGCCTCACCTCCAGTGCTGGGGGCAGCTCTGGGTGGAACCCTGTAAGAAAGACATTAAAGCAATTAGAGAGTGTCCAAAGGAAGGCCACAAAGGTGGTGGAAGGCCCAAACCAGAAGCACCAAGGAGCAGCTGAGATGATTTTGCTTGTTCAGCCTGGAGAGGATACAACTGATGGAAGACCTCACTGCAGTCTACAACTTCCTCATGAGGTAAAGAAGAAGAACAGACACTGTCAGTATATCTCTCCTCTGTGGGGATCAGTGACTGGACCTAAGGGAATGGCCTGAAGTTCTGTCACAAGAGTTTTAGGCTGGATATAAAGAGAAGGTTCTTCACCCTGAGGGTTGCTGGGTACTGGAATGGGCTCCCCAGGGAAGTGGTCATGCCACCAAGCCCAACAGAGCTCTCTGGCACATGGTATGGTTTTTCAGATACCCTGTGGAGTGGCAAGAGTTGGACTCAATTATTCTTTCAGGTGATTTCCAGTTCAGGATATTCTGTGATTCTATGACTTGACACCTTGGGATCTTGTCTCTTTCCAGGATAAAACACAGTGATGTCTATGAAGCTTCTCAGTTCAAAACTCTATAGTCACCAATTCGCCCCATACAGCCCCACAACATGACCACAAAAGGAATCAAGCTATCAAATGTTCCAACTGCAAACACCATAGCTTCCTCTAAGAGGCTTATGTTTTGTATGAAGGACAACATAGATTTCCACACAACAAATAGTTCTTACACAAGTCAATCATTAAATTGCAAAATCTAAGACTGACACTCTCATAGCTGAGTCACTATGGTCATTACAAGCAAAATTCAATCCACTTAACAAAGCAGATACCTAGCACCACAACCACCTTCCAGAGGAATGTATACAGAACCATAACACAATCAAATACAATCAAATATCAATACACAATCAAATATCAATATACAGTATCCTAAAATGCCTTATTTCACAAAAGACATCTACCTATATCCATGCATTAAAATGGGTACTAAAATCTTCCCTTCTATTCACCTATTCATCCTATTTCAAATTCAACTCACAGTTCTCATAAAAACTAGCTCCAGTCTCAGGTCCATTAGTTACACTGCCATTCACAAATACATTAAACATATCCTGTATGCAAATTAGAAAAATTTATAATTCTTTTTGATAGGATTGAAAGTGCCCAAACTATGAAAAAGAGTAACTACTAGAGACCTATGTCTGCATCATTTACACCAGACTAAGTCCCTTCATCACTTTTCTTTGAGATGCACTCATCCCATCTCACAAAACTGGGAATTGTCTTAAACACATTTGTATTAAGACATTTTGTATGTCAAAGTGAAAAAAAAAAAAACAGCAAAAAAAGTAATCTATAAAATCTATAATGGGGAACAAAGTATTTGAAAATACTACTTAAATCCAACTAATAAATCCTGTCTAAAGACAGTAATGGAAATAAAGAGACAAAGCAATTTTCTCTGGCAACAATAGTCACAAAATTTTAAAAATGCAACTGACCTAAACCAGAACACAGTATGGCCCTCCCAACTAAGTATCTCCTCTCAGAACTAACCTGTTAAAAAGTTTATAGTTTAACATGTTTCAAAAATAGCTTAGTCTGTAAGTCTGAGATTACATTAAACTACCCCCCAAGAAATTAGATACCCTGCTCTCATTAAAATTCAGTAAAAGGTAGATACCTAATTCATTTAGGCCCTTACGAGTCTCATTAAAGTCAAAGCAAAAATCTGCAAAAATACAACAGGTCCAACTGCAGTGAAGTTCCATGCAGACAGTATTGGTATTATTTTGGCTAAATTCTGGTGCCTGCAATGAAAAAAGCAGTATGAAGCCAACTCCCTGCCAAAAGCCAGTGTTGACCTATTTCTCTGGACTGCTTTTTAATGAAGAGTGCCTGCTAGAATTAAAAAGCAAGGGGGAAGGAGAGGAAAAAAATAAAAAAGGCAATGTTTCCAACAAATTACAAGACCACAGTAAAATGAAAAAATACCATCTTACTATTCCAAACGATAAAGCTCTTTGCCCTGATTCTTGAACACATTACACATTGCTTAATTGTTTTTCAAGTGTTCAATCTTACAACTTCCTCTAAATGCTAACTGGAGTAGTATTATTCACATGACTTCAAATAGGATGGGTTTTTTTTCCTGAACCATTATCCCATACCACCTCTTAGATTTATTTACATCAACATGACCAATTCTCTTTTGTGAACAGCCCCAAATAAACTACCGACAACTGAATTAGCTATGGTGAATCACATGGTTCTTTTTGTGGTCTCAGAGAATTTCTCCATCTCTGCTGGACACAACCAGAGCTAAGACAGGGAAATAAAAAGGCATCTATCATATGTCAGAGTAACTTCAGCCAGATCCAAATACAAAGAAGAGCCACAAAACCAAAAGCCAAAGATTAAGAGAGACTTGGGATCACTGCTCAACTATTTCTAGATCAAACAGTTTAGTACAGCGAATATCTGCTATTGTTTTACATACACCAGAATATCTACTGCTGTTTAACATACACCAGAAAGTTTTGTAGAGGTAACTAATTCACTGTACAATATAGTCTCCATCAGTTCAACATTTCTATTATACACATTTTGATATAAACCTGCTACAAACCCACAGGTAACAAAGGCAGGGATCTTTTCCACATGAGGAAGTATTAGCAGATCCCAAACGAAAACACAGCAGGTAAAAAACCATTTGCATTACTTTGGAATTCGAGACCAGCTGTACACTCAAAAAGATGGAGGGATTACAGACTGCTTTGACACGGCACACACCAAGTCTAAGAACAGATGGAGGAGTAAGTATTTATAATTCTTCTAGCTAGTTCCCTTCACCATCCAATATAACTTCTGCCTTTCCTCTCAACCTAAATTGAACTTCAGCCAGGATGTTCTGGCCACATATTCTGCCTTAGATATATAGTGGAAAGTAAGGAAAATATACCACTTAGATCTGATGAAATATGGACCCATGCAACAGCCACACAGATACTACAAAGCTGACTGTAACTTTGTCTTCACAATATAAATAGTTACAATCTACTTCTCCCCACACATTTCCAACTGCACTCATTATTCACAGTGGCTTTGAAAAGATAAACTGTAAACCTGTGATACCATATAGGCTAAAGGAGTTATCTTTATTATACTACCATAGAAAACATTAAATTATACTGTCAGTGATTTGCATTTCCTTGCATAATCTGCTAACTATAATTAAATTAGTATGCTCAAAGTAGAAGAGCTGACTAATAATGACAACAGCTCATCATCACAAAATAACTTATGATACTTAGAAGCAAAGCAGTGTTTTGTATTGTACAACTTCACGGAACACTCTGCATTACCTTTTATCATGATTTAACTATTGGCAATTGAACAAATGACAACTCAATCAATGAAGAGGTTTACACGAAATAACAAAAAACATCAGTGAGAAGACTCAAATCTTCAACACACATATACCAGAGTTATTAAATTATGTAATTGAGGCCAAACACACTAACAGCTGAGATCCAGACTTTGTGTACTCACGTATGCAGTGTCAGTGTAACTTGAAAACCTTCTGCAAGGGAGTTTGTAGTTTAAAATACAAATCACAGAACCAGAAACACTGAACCTTAACTACTTAACCAGACACCTAGGCCAGAAGAAAACAATCTCTGCAACACTACCCTAGCTGCATGTCTAGCTCTCTACCAGAAACTGTTACAGGCATCCCTGCAGAGCTCACAAAATAGGTGGAATGCTTACACCAGAAACCTCAGTCATGTAGTATGAGAGACAATTTACTTCAGGATGATAGTAAGTACTCCTCACCTTGAAATAGTCTTGTAGAAATTCTCACATCTACTGTGTAGATGTTTCAGCTTTACAGTTGAACTTTACAAAAGTTAACTTTTTTCAACTGCACTGGCTTACAGCCTACCCTCTCAGGAAAAACTAACATCAGAAGCAAAAAAATTACTTGTTAACAGCTGGGAGTTGAAAGTACTCCAGACTGTCAAAAGGCATAATTACAAATCAGAGTACACACTAGTTAGGCTAAGCTATGCTGCCAGACTACTGTGAAGACACTACAGCAGAGACATATGATCCTTTCTGATGCTTTGCTGCAGAAGACAGGAGCCTTCAGGAAAACTGAAGAGCAGATAGCTGCAGACAAAAGTTGAACTGGCATCAGACAATGTCCAAGATCGATCCCACATTTGCTACATATATAGATTCCACTGTAAATTTCAGGCACAGAAAACTGATCCAGGACACTACTGAAGGGTCATGGATTAAGTTTTCTTACTGAGAGCTTTACTACAGGTATTAATCACAATTATAGAACATAGTTTTCTCATTCGTTTCTAAACAAAAAGTCATGGGAGCTGCAGGCAGAAGGAAAGGAATGCACCACTATCACTGACAGAACTTGACTTCACTTAGAGAAGAAGAAGTGGAAGAAGGGAGAAGATTGTTTTAAATACAAGTTATTCGTCGTAAAATATCAATGAAAATATATATTAAAACCATACATTTTCTGTAAAAACAAGCTTATTTTTAACATCTGCTACAATGTCCCACCACTAAATGATCCACCTGGGTGCTCAAACTCTGAACTGATAAATAGGAAATATTTTCTTTTAATGCCTAATAAATAATGACTTTAAGCAATGTCAGAAACAAACAAAAAAAAAATGTCAGTGTTCGTGTTCTTATTCTACTGTATTTACAAATTCTTAAAGCTGTGTTTAAGAAAGGTTTACTTCCTTCTCTTATTCACCCTTCTTTATCGTGAAAATAAGAGCTTTTCTCTAATGCCAATTAGAGCTTTTCTCAAATGTCAACTTTATGACAAGTGATCTTTATGCCATAATGTTGTGCTTACTATTCCACTAGAGAACTACAAAAACCTAAACCTAATCTGGTAAAATCCAAAAATACTGGAGGTCCAGAAAACACCTATTACACAGAGAGAACTATGCTTGCAGGAGGAAACACACAGAAATGTAATAGACATTTTGATGAGTAATTTGCAAAAATGCTCTAAATCATAAAAAGAATGTGAAGTTTCCTTTTGAAAGGGATCACTTGTAGTTCACAGCACTATTACTCATCAGAACGACCAAAAAAACAGAGGTAAAGTGCACATATTTTTAAGTTGCTACTGCTCACATTCTGACCTTAGCTTCAAAAGTCCAGCAAAAACTGAGAAAATACATCCGGAGATAGTAATTTCAAACACACCTTTGTCACAAATACATTTAATATAAGTATGCCAGCTAAAGGACTTTTTCTCTTGTCAATTTTCAAGCCTCAGGTGTTGGTGAAAGCACTTTTCAAACTTTACAAGAAACGTTCATAGACTGCTTCAGAAATGAACAAAAGAAAAGATCTAAGACTGCTTTGAACACACTCTTTTGGCACATATTCCATGCAACACCACAGAAATACCAGCCTTAAAGCTGAGACATAACTCATGAGAGAAATAATATTTCTAATGAAGATTTACCCTCACCTCTGGCAAGTCCACATATGCTGTATGATCCACTCTAAATTTTAAAAGCTTATTATCCATGCAGTCTTTCTGCTTTCTATTACTGATATATATATATAGAGAGAGAGAGAGAGACATAAAAACCTGCCTTGAGGCAAGTCTATCCTTCTGGCACACTACTTTTTTTTTCCTTATAATCACAAAAGGACAAAAGAAACAAAAACAGAGACAGTAATAGGGCAATTAGGCTCCCAAAAAGAAAGTGTGCCCGTATTTGCACAACAATAGTAACTTGCACAGAGGAGACTGCCCCACCTCGAACAAGAAACTGGTATACTACCAAAGGAATTAAATTCTGGTACAGTGTTTATCGTTTGGGTCTTAGAGACTGTTAAAACCACTTAACACTTCAGAAAGTTAAAGCAAAACAAGAGAGAATGCAAACGGAACAAAACTCCAGATCAATGCTTCACTGAAAGCATACAGAATACTTAAAGCCGTAAAAAACCCGACCAAACAAAAAACCGAAAAACCAACAACTTTTTATCTTGACTACTTCAGCTGGGCATTTACTTGCATATTCATACTCATATTCAGAACAGGGTTAATGAAAAGTTCCGTAAGACTGAATATCAAACATAAGAAGCAGATACCAAGAAAAAATAAATTCGGTACGATGTATGTAATCTGCAGACACTTTTACACTACCTTTACTTGACCATTACGCACGCTCAGGAAAAAAAACAAAACAAATAACAACCCAAGCCAATCGTTAAACCGTAACTTCAGATCGAGTTTGGAAGAGCTGTAACTTTTCCAGCCGTGCGCAGTTTGTAGTTCCACCATTATAAATTTAAGAGGGGAGGAGACAACGTAAGAAACTCCATTTCTGCACGCACCGCAGACACAAGGAAGAGCGGCGGCGGAGGACCCGGGAGCCCGGGGGGCGGCGGGGCAGGGGCGGCCGCTGCCTCCGTCCCTGCCCGCCCCCCTCGGTCCGCGGCAGCCCCGCTCTCCGCCCTCGGGCCCTGCAGGACGGGCGGCGCGCAGGCCTCGGCGCCGGGCCGCCCGCCGCCTCCCCCGCCAAGGCGCCGGGGCGGGTGCGCACAACCAGCCGGGCCCTGTTTACCCCCTCAAGCCTTTCTGGAAAGTTTTCTCCCCGGTCGACAGGCTGTAATACGTCCCTGCCTGGAAATTTGGCCCCGCTGCCGCTTGCCCCCGCCCCTCCACGAAGCTGCGGGTGCGGCGCTGCCGGCGCTGCCCGCGCACGGCCCCCTACCTCGGCCGCAGGCAGGCGGGCGGCCCGGCGGCCGGGCGAGCAGCCGGGTCATGCCTCAGGGCTGGGCCGGGCCCGTCTCCCCGCCTCTCCTTCCCACCGCCACCATGTCACGCCGACCAAACATGTCTGTGCGCCTGTGTGTGGCGGCGGTGACTTCCTGATCCGCCGCCGCTTGCACAGGCGGAGGGACAAGAAAGGCCACCCACCCTCCTGTCCTCCCCCCGCCGCCGCCGCCGCCTCCCGCCTCTGCCCCGCAGCGGCCCGGGGACGGGCTCCGCTGCCCTCCGGCCCCGCCCGACAGCTGGCTGCGGCAGCGCTCCACCGCCCACCCCCGCCTCCGGCTGGGCACAGAACTTTTCCAGGTGCCAAACACCGCCGTCCCCTCTCCCGACATAGGGGCAGGGGAGCCGCAGCTACCTGAGCATCCGCGCGCGTGTGCATCCTCGCTCCCGCCAGGCCGGGTTAAAAAAAAATAAATTTCCGCGCACACCGGAAATAAAACGCTTTTTTGCTTGGCAGGCGATTCCAAAATTGTAAGCGCATGTTTTGTGCTACTCTGCTTGGAGGTGGGGAGGAGGAGGGGGGAGAATTTCTGCAGGGAAAACGGGAGGAGTACGACGACATGCAAGCTATTTTGGGAAGTAAAACGCGACACCTTTACAGCAGGAGTGACTGCACACTTAAAAACAAGAGACCGAAAAGCAACAGGAGCCGCAGCCCTGTCGGGCTTAAGTCCTAGCCCCGCTTCTTCCCCCTCCCCGGTGTCTGCAATGTTTGTGACAGGCAGGCAGCGAGATGATCCGGATCATGGCCTCCCTGGCTCTGCCCGGGGAATGCCGCTACTCTCCTCGCAGGCGAGACCGCTCCCCCACGCACCATGTTCCTCCCTGCCCATGCCTCCCCACTTCCCCTCGCTCGGCTGGGTCTGCGCCAGCGTGTGCCGCGGCGGAGAAACAGCCCCACGGCACCGCGCTCTGCTGCCTCCGGACAGCCTGAACTTCACCCTGCGACCCCCGGCAGCTGCGGCGCAGCCGCCCACAGCCCGTCCGTGTGGGCTGTCGCTCCCCAAGGATCTAATTCCCCCGCGGCCGCTTCGCCCGCAGCCCGTGACACGCTCCCTGGGCGGCAAGACCGAGAGTGCCGCTGACTCACGAGTCAGCCGCCGGCGACTCCGTGGGGGTTCTGTCGCTCTCACTCCGGAGATCCGCATCGTGATTATTCCAGAATAATACCGGATCAAAACTTTCTTCTCTCCACCCACTGGGGGATATAAATATTCGGGAGGGCCGGGCGCCAGGGAAGGTGGGGAGAGGAAGCAGGTGGCACGGCGGCGGCTGGGACCGCGGGGCCGTGCGCGGCGAAGGGGAGCGATGGAGAGAGGGAAGGTGGGCACGGAGCGAGCCGGCACAGCCGCTGACAATAAAAGACGGTGCCGGGCACGGGGAGCTGGCGGGGTTGGACCGAGTTGCAAGTTGTATTTACCTTCCGCCCAGGCGGAGCAGCGTGCTGACTGTCGCTCCTCTCCCCCCTCAGCGAGTCACCCGAGTCCAGAACCGGAGCGAGGGACTAGATTACGAACATGACTTCATTGATGACAGCCATTCCCTCCTCTTCCTAAACTCCTGCCCCTCCTCCGGCCCCCCCTTCGCGGACGCCACCTCTCAGACAGAGGTGTTGCCATTGGCTCGCCGGGAAGGGAGTGCCCGCCCCCTCGCGTAGAAGGGGCGGTTCTATTGGCCCGGTGAGCTGTCACTCTTGCGGGGGGCCGGGGGGGCGGAGGTGTGCAGGCGCGCGCGGGGCGGGGTGCGCTGCGCTCCGCGGCCCGTGCGCAGCGCGAGCGCTCGGCTCCCGCGCTGGCCGTGCGGCGGCGGGCAGCTTGCGATCCCGGCGGGCGCTGCCGCCGCGCCCTCCCAACTCGCCTCTGCGGCGGGCAGCGAGGCGCGGGACCTCTTTCCCTCCTCCCGGGAGTAGTTTGGGGAAGAGGTGGAGAAGGTGCTGGAAGTGCGCCGTACCTCTGCCCCGCTGGAGGGGCGGGGAGGAGCCAGCCTGACAGGCCTGGGATCAGCTGTGTCTGGTGCTTTGAGTGAGTGAGTGTTTGCGTGCGTGCGCGTGTGTGCCTAGGGACGGTCTCTCCCTCCCCTTAAAAAAACAAAACAAACAAAACAGCAAAACGCGTGGGGGGAAAGCTCAGGCGCCGTCCGCCTCTCCGGTAGCGGAGAGTGCTGTGTGTACGAGAGCAGGCTGCTAGAGCAGTGCAGCGGGGCCGGCCTGTCGGGCACCGCCGGACAGACCCGGCCCGGCTGGAGAACCGCGCCGGAGCGCTTGTTCCTGCGGGATTGGCAGGGAAAACTGTGCCCTTATGTTTGTTCGGTCTTCCTTGTTTCCGTTCGAGTAGATTTTTTCAAGTTGTTTCGGAAGTACGCTTTTCAGTTCCGTGTGCTGATGCCGGTTTTGGAGTGGGGTGGGGTTTTTGGTTTGGTTTGGTTTGGGGGGGTTGTTTTTTAATTTTTTTTTTTTTTTTTTTTTTTTTTTTAATGCTTTAGTTTGGTTTGCAGGGGCTGCGCACCTTTTTTTTTTTTTTTTTTTTTTTTTTTTTTTTTATACAACCTCTACCTGTTCGTGTAAGAGGCGACTAAGTACTTCATTAAAATAATGGGTCCGCCTTTCTGAGGGTTTGTTTGGTTTTTTTCTTGAATGCGTGTTGTAGAGAGAAAAAAAATACAACCAGATTACTGTACGTTACCGTGGTGTTACATTCTTTTAAGATCATGTCACATGGGCGGTATTTGCCATTCTGAAAGTAAAATTCACTTTGTACTGTGGAGTAAGAATATTCGTAGGCACCTAAGTAAAATCAGTAGCTACCAGAGAGGCTCAGGTGACCAAGTTTACGTGAAATTCCTCTGCTGTGGTCAGGTGGAGTAGTTAATGACCTAGAGCAGTGCTGGGAGCACCAAATGGTATTAAAGTGACCGGTATTGTTTACGTGGTGTGTAGCTTGGAGCTCTTTTTGTTGTTCAAATCACTAATTTACCGTGCTGACAATACAATGCTAGTTATTACTGTTCCTGTAGTTTTCCAGCTTGATCGTTAGCTTCATCTTATTTTTTATGTAAATTACCCAAATGCCAAAAGATAAGTAAGAATCAGTGATAACTGGACAACACCAAGTACCAATAAAGTAAGTTTAAAAGGCTGTATTTTAACTTCACCATTGTCAGTGAAAAATATTTACTTGGGAGCAAAATCAAAGAAATTGGATCATTCAAATCTTAATATACAAAGTAACTTGTGTCATTATGTAAATCTTTTGATCCAGTTGTAATTTATAGTTTTGGTTTCAGCTTTGTCTTAAGCTGCGAACTGGTGTCTAAGAGATAAAAGAATGTAGTTAACATTCTTGGAAAATTATGCTAATGGAAATGAAATGAGGAAAGAGATCCTTTTATTATCTTTTTTTTTTTTTCTTAATACTGAAACTCTCATTAGCATTTGTGGTTTGTTTTTCCTCCTCCATCTCCCAGCGTAAATCTGAGGACTGTTTGCCTTTTCTCTCTGCAGAAGAGAAAACAAACATTAAATAATGTGGAGGGGAAGCTTTGTTTCAAGACGGCACAACTGTTTGCTGGATTCAGCAATACTCAAACCATCTTAAACCAGGTCAAGCCATTCTTTTTGTTAGAAAGCATACAGAGAAGGAAAAAAAATAAGTTAATCTTTCAGGCAAAAGGAAAAAGTTCTCCTGACTCTGGAATAGATGCAGCTATATTTAGTTAATGATTATTTTGGGAAGGTTACAGCAGCTGATTTCATTTTGCAAGAGTGAGAACATGTCTGTTGCTGATGTCAGTCAGAAGGCTTTTTCTTTTTGTATTTTGATGAAGTACCATTAAATCTCATTGTAATCTATACTGAGAGGATGGGAAGCATGGTTTTTTTTTTGTCAAGGGAGGCATGCTCACCTGATACTAAAACCTTAATTGGAAGGGTCAGTAAGACTTTCCTGTATGAAACCTAAGTAGCTGAAACTTTATGCATAATGAATATGTACACACGATGAATAATCACATGCTATAGGATAATTTGTTTCCTCCTGTTAATTTATCTAACATAGCAAAAGGAAGAAAAGATGTGGGCCCTTAACTTGAGTTAATTGTTTGGCTGCAACCATTATTGGTGAAATAGCATGTAAAATTTTCAAACTAGATAAGGTACCACTACAAAAAGAGGTATGTATTTGACTAGCTAGATATGTTGTTGTGGAACTAAAGCTTGTTTATGTGAAGAATTATACCAACATAATAAGTCTGTTTAGAAACTGGTGGTACTCTTGCAGAGACGTTTCTACCAAAAGGAGGTCATTGCCATCAGGGAGTTGCCGATGTTCACAGCAACATCCCCATTACCCCCTTAAAGCCCCTGCCCTAACAGTTAGTGGTGCTATTTCTGTGTTTCCTACCAATTGTCTGCCAGCAACAATTGCACCCAGTGCAACAGAAATAGTAGAAAATATTATTTTTTAGTATTCCTGCCAATTCTTAACAGAATCCAGCTGCTTTACCCTGGGTGGCCAGTGAAAAAGGGCTAAAGCTAGAACATGCCAAGAAGATGGCTTTATGCTTAGGCTTCTGCATGAAAATCAAAGCAGCAGAAAAATGTTTTTCCATATGTCCCAAGAAATCATAAAGAAGTGAGCTTGCCATCCACAAGCCCATGGGCTCCATCATGAGTGCTGAAGGAACTCGCAGACATGATTGCTTGGCCTCTCTCAGACCTTTGAAAGGTCGCGGCAGTCAGGAGAGGTGCCACAATACTGGAGGAAAGCAAGTGCCACTGTGGTCTTCAAAGGGAGCAGGAAGGAGATCCCAGGGAGCTACAGGGCAGTTGGTCTCCTCTTAATCCCTGAAAAGATAATGAAACATTTCATCCTGGAGGTCATCCCCACACATGTAGATGATGGAGAGTAGCGCGCTCAACCAACCTGAGTGCCCTCTATACTGAGACAATGCGGGGATGAGAGGGAAGATAAGTGGATGTTTGCCTGGACTTAAAGCAAAGCTTTTTGACACTGTCTCTGGTGTTATTTTCATAGCCAAGCTCAGGGAGTGTGGGCTGGATGAGTGGACAGTGCAGTACCAGATCTCACTGCAGCCTCACTGTCTACTCGTATTTCCTGAGCTGTATCTGCAGATCCCTGAGGGTTGTAGTCAGTGGCACAGGGTCTCACTGGAGGTGTGTCTCTCGAGGTGTCCCCAAGCGTTCAGTACTGGTCCAGCAGCTTGTTCATCAGTGACTTGGATGAAGGGGCAGATGCCTCCTCAGCAAGTTCACTGACCAGCTGGAAGGAGTGGCTGATGCCCCAGTGCTCTGCAACCCTTGAGAAGGAATTCAACAGGTTGAAGAGGAGGACAGAGAGGAACTGTCTGAAATTCATGTGTCCAGTCTGGGCTCCTCAGGACAAGAGGCATGTAGGTCCTGGAGGATGTCCAATGGAGGGCAGCATAGATGAGGGCCGAAGCATCACAGTTACACAAAAAGGCTGAGGGACAGGGCCTATTCAGGGCTTAGAAGAGAAGATCACATCAATGTGTATGAATATCTGATGGGTGGACATCACAAGGATGGAGCCATACTAATGCTTAATACTTCATAGTAATGCTCAGTAATGGGCAGAAACTGGAACATAGAAACATCTATTTGAACATGAGGAAGAAATTCTCTACTAATTGAGCATTGGAGCAGGCTGCCCAGAGCAGTTGTGAAGTCTCCCTGAAGCACTGAAAAGCAGTTTAGACAAAATTCTGACTGCCAGGCCCCAGGGGAATCCTGCTTGGGCAAGGATCTGTTATTTTGTAGTTTCTAAATTTCTAGAGTTTAGTTTGATGTCATATTTTACAGGAGTAGAGAAGCACTCTGTGTTATCTCTTTCTCCCTTTGTTCTTTTCAGACTGCTGTTGTACTTCCCAAACAAATAATCCCAGTTCTTTCTTTACAAGAATAACATGCTACACTTGATTTTTTAAAAAATTTTATCTTGATAGTTTCTGAGCCTCTGCAATTTCTCAACATCCATTTCAGTTCCAGTCCTCTCTTCTGAAGTGCTGACCAACTCCTACTAGCTTTGTGTCAGCTGCAGATTTTGTAAACATATTCATTAGTGAAGAAATTTGAAAGACTATTGGAGATAACCAGGCCCAGAATGGATTTCTCTGGTACTCTGAAGTATCCTCAGTTATTAAGCATTCATTCTGGGGGAGTTGACCTGTTGTCATTCTGGCATCCTGTTATCTTCTTCTGTACCTGTTGGAAGATGATTTGTTTTCTAGTTCTGGCTCTTCCTGGCCTGTTACACAATTTGCTGGAAGTGGCCAAATATCTTTTGTTCAGTGGCAAACTCAGAATTCTGAACTGAAGCCTGATTTTTTAAAGAATCCATTTTGCTATTCTTCCTGTGGTAATAGTGCTCCTATGTCAAATGTGAATTTACCCATCTATGATAAATGTGAATTTACCCGTCTGTGAGTTTGCCTCTTAAGTAAAAGACATAGGTAAAATCTATCATTATTAACTTATTCTGGTGTTCCTTTTTAGAATCATGCTAATTATAGAGCAGTGTAGTGTCAGAATACATAAGGAAAGCTACCACTGTAGAACTTTGAATGTACTAAATTGGGAAAAGTAATTTCTTTGCTGTATGATTACAGATTATGGTGATTCACTTTTAATCCATCTGAAAAACAAGTATGGAGAACAATGGATTTTTCTTCAAATAAGACTCAAATCAAACCACTAGTCAAAGAATGACGTATATTACATACATGTAATATATGTTCTAATTTGGACTATGCTGTTAGGTTAAAGAGAAAATCTGTTTAGGCAATGGATATTGTGGGCCTTTGAAAAGCATGATTTGCCCTGAAAATTTTGTGTAAATCACAGCTACACACCAGGAAAATCTTATAACTGTTCGATCAGTAGAATTTCCAATAACTTTTTTTCCTCCTCCACACTCTTTCCCCCAATCAAATTTGTGTTCCTCTCTTTATTTTTCTCTCAAGTGTTTATCTTTGCACTTTTCTCCTTCCTTTTTTTACGCTTACCTCTTTTTTCTTTATTTGCTTTGTTTTCTTTCAGAATTTTTTCCTTCATCAGTGCATTTTATGCTAACATTACCCACAGTGACTGCAAGGTGCTCACCATTTAAACAATGCTTGAGAACCGGTTATGTCTACTTGATCACCTTCTTGAACTACAAACTTTGGTTTTGCCCAGATGCAAGTGTGTTTAAGACATGCTTAAGTGGAATCTAAGACAGCTTAGTAGAATCTAAGATGAATTTGGCAAAAATTTTCTATTAACAGGACTTTCATCCTTCCTAAAGATGTGGCTTTTGTGATACTTAACTTCATCAAATGAAAGGGGATACTCTTGTCCTGACAACCAGGAAAAAAAAATAAATGGCACAGACAGAAAACAAAACTCTAATTCTCATTCTCTGAAGAGAAAATGTAGAGATTGTTTGGTTTGTTTCCACAATATTTTTCTGGGTCCTGTTTTCTATTTTATGCATAGCTTTTTTGTTCGTAGTTTTCAGATTACAAGATTGTGAATCCACAAGCAAGGTGAAGGTTATATATATTTTTAATTCTCAAGCAGTAGAATATGTTTGCAAGTCTTAGCAGTCATGCTGTTTCTTTTCATATAATATTATAGTAACTGAATATGATTAGAACATACTGGTAAATTTTATAAATGACTCCACTGTATGAAGTAGCAGAATATTTTAAGATTCTCTCTTACCTGAATGTCTAACATTTGAGACAAGTTCTGGAATGTCCCATTAGCCTTCTTATCTCAAAAACATATTATATCAAAAATCAACCCGGTGAGTATAAGGGAAAACAGCAGTAAGATGGGGTCTACTAAGAGTGAATTGTTCCAATATTTTGTTAAATACATTCTCAGTGTGTAAGGGCAATTTTGTTGTGTCCCTAACAGAGTTTTCCCAGGTGAGTGGCTGCAACCTGCTCATTACATAACTTGATCAGAAGTACCAAAGGCAAATAGCAGATCTGGGATGAGTAAGCTTTTCTAGAGGCTATCAAACACCTGGATAAATTGGAGCCACCTCTTTTGCTACTCAGCTTGCAGAGTAATGACAAGAAAAAGCCTTAAGGGTGTTCTGTCTGTACTCCCCCATGAGCTCATTGCTAACTGCTGTAGGTAAGTAGGACTCTGGAGATATTTTTATTTTCTATTTATGCTTCTTCCTTACTAAATGAGGTGCACGAACGTGAAATACAGCTACTCAAGAAGGAAGGTATGCAATTTGAGATGTGGGGTTTTGTTTTCAGCTGGTCTTGTTGATATGCAGACTTTTTCTAATTTAGTGTTGACAGTCTTGTTAGGATATAAGAATAGTTTACTTCTGTTTAGCTTTGAAGAACTGGTCTTGAAGCCAAAACAAATCCTTCATCCTGGGATGGTGTACAGGGCAGGTCATTCAGTAATGCTAATGCAAGAAGTAATGTCAGCTTTCTGTAATTGTTGTTTACATAAGTCACTGCTTCTAGCAACCTGCTGACACAGCAATTCATATTAACACTTTTAACACAGAAATTCAGATAAATCAGGTTAATTTTGACTGGTAAGGTAAATTGGATGTGCTAGACATGACCTAGAAATGTGCACCACAGCCCAGAAAGCCAAATGTGTCCTAGACTGTATGCAAAGTAGTGTGGCCAGCAGGCAGAACCCCTCCCGCTCTGCTCTGCTCTGCTGAGGCCCCACCTGCAGTGCTGCACCAGCTCTGGGGCCCCAGTACAGGAAGGACATGGAACTGCTGAAGGGAGTCCAGAGGAGGCACCAAGATGATCAGAGGGATGGACCAGCTCTCCTGTTAGAGAGGGCTGAGAGAATTGGGTTTGTTCAGGCTGGAGAAGAGAAGGCTTTGAAGTGACCTCGTTGCATCCTTGTATCTGAAGAGTTGCAAGAAAGGTGTAGAGAGACATTTTAGAAGGGCAGGTAGTAACAGGATAAGGGGTAATGGTTTCCAACTGAAAGACAGGAGGTTTAGGTTAAATAGTGAGGCATTAGAACAGGTTGCCCACAGTAGCTGTCAATTTTCCATCCCTGGAAGCGTTTAAGGCAGGTTTGGATGGGACTCTAAGCTACCTGGTCTAGTGAAAGGTGGTGCTGCCCACAGAAGGTGTAGGAACTAGATAAGTTTTAAGGCTTATTTTAACCCAGGCAATTCTATAATTCTGTGATATGAGCCAACCTGTTGCATTTTGGCAAAGTAATGCTGCTTCAGGCTATGTTTTTGACATGCACATTATTCACAAGAAATGTGATAGGTAAAGGCGACTTTTAATCCAACAAAACAGGTGATTCCAGAAAAAAATCATCCAGTCATAAACAGATCATACAAGGGATTAATAATTGTGAAAAAAATTTAAGTTCACATAGTCTAGCTTAGCCAGGAACATTTCTGTGTTAAGAAGATACGTGTTCTTTTTAGAAATCCTAGTGAGTTGTTCAGCCTTTTTACATGTTTCCTACTTTATTGCAAATAAATTCTGCTTCTTTGCTTGCAAGAGTTTTGTGTTCATTGTTGCAACAACTTTGCCTGCTGTCTGTCTGAAAACTAGAGGCTGTTTGGCCTTTGCCATCTTGTTTAGTGACCCTTATATGTTAAACTTAACAACAGCTAGGAAGGATTGTTTTAATATGTGATGTTTTAATCTAGCTGTATAATGTACTTGAGTTAACTTGCAATCGTGCTTGACAGCTCTGGGTAGAATAGTGGTGATGATACTTACTGTCCAGTTTGTCTTGTGTAGTAATGGTAAATTAACTGAGGCAGCCAGGAGATAGCCTCTGGTGAAGAAAGTTCTCAGAATAGCTGTAACTAAATACCATCCTCACGACTTGGACATGCATCCTTATACTTTCAGAAACTTAGGTATAAATGCAGAAAAGTCTGTCAGTAGATGAAGTTGTGAGGCTTGGCACAGATTATTCTCACCAGGTTTGCTATGAAAAATTACTAAACTCTTCAAGGTTCTACTAGGGTCATAGTGCCCCTCTCATTGCAGCCCTGACAGAAATTTTGGTAGTTTGAAATAAAATATTTTAATAGGACACTACTGCTTGGGTAGATTTCCTCTCCTAGAAATCATAAAACATGTTCCTGGAATTGGTCTACTAGATTATTAAATGTTTGTGGAGATAAAACTACCAGGTCTAAGTTTAATGGTGCTGTTTCAGTTTAACCTGTGATAGATGAGGTGTGGGCATGGCATTGCTTCTTAAGCCAAAACCATGCAGTGGTTTTTGCTCTGAGGGTTTGTGAATGTCTAGGGATATGGAGACCATCACTGCCAACTTCACAAAGTCACCCTGCACTTTCCATGAAGAGAAAATATAGCCTGCTGAAGAGATTTTACATCATGAGACACTCCATTGTCCTGGCTGGCAGAAGGTGGAATGGCCTGTGTGTCTAACAGTGTAATGTCTAACTGCTGCACTCTTTAGTGCACAGATGGAGTATAATGTATGTATGAGACTCTTACCACAATCAAAACATTGTGTTCTGGTCCACCTAATTGTTTTTTTAAATTATTATTTTAGGATTTTTAAAAGCCTTTATCAGTCTGAAAGTCTTTAACTGCCTCAAATGTAGATGTATCTAGCCTCATGGTGTATGATTATTTTCCTAAAATAGTGAATAATAACAATCATCTTTTAATGAAAAACTGTTTGTAGGGTTATAATCTTTATTTTTAATGTTTTTTGTAACTGAAGGAGCAAAATTGTATACTACTTTTGAACAGTGTAAAAATAACTCACTTTGAATAGAAGATACTCAAATGAGTTAGAAGCCTGTTACACAGAACCTATCAAAGGTTTTCAAATATTTCTGTTATCAAATATCATGAAACAGGAATTGTTTTCCTCCTTTCACTTCCTCTAGAGTATATAAAACATATGCAGTTAACCAGCCATTCTGAATTTCCAAAAATTTACAACCTACTGAAGATACCTGGGATACTTTTCTGCAAAATTAATGAGGACTTTTTGTGCTATAAAATTTGTATAGAATGACTTGCTCAGAGCAATAACAAAACAGAGCAAAACAACTGTCAGATTAATCCCTGCAGCAGAGAGTGGGAATCTGACAAAAATTGTCAACCCTTGTTACATACCTAGTTGTAGAGGTGTTATAAAGTGTCTTAAATGACATAAAAGAACTTGAAGAGTATTAATATTAGACAATGAGGAGAAAGATGAAACTACATCTTGCCATACTAGTATCTGGAAGAAGGTAGGTAAGTTTGAGATATCAAAGTTTTTCAGGATAAAAGATGAAAGTATCAAGGAAAATGAACCATCATGAAACTCTGGATTTGTACTGGAAAGGTGTTTGTCTGATAGGGTTTTAACTCTAGTGCACTTGCTAATTTCAGTAAATGTAAAGGGATGCATTTAAATGGGTCATCTCTGATTAGAAGCTATGGAAAGCAAAGTGATTCCACTCCAGGGAAGCCAATGAGCTAGATAAACATACAGTCCTTAGTTACAAAGGCTTGATATTAATATTCTGGGTGATGAAACTAGGTTGATATGTTATTATTATATTGTCCATAAGGCTTATAATTTTGTCAACTGTATTATTTATTGGCCTGTTGTACTTACTTCCTTTTTAGTGGGGTAAATTTTCTCGGTGTGTCAGGGGTACAATCCTCTGTCTCACTATTGCCTTCATGCATTCTCATGTGTAGTAACCATAACATTAAGGACAGTGGCTGTGCACCTTTTGCCCCTGACTGCCTTTTCACCAGGCCCAGTATTGTGAGCAAATTATCAAGAAAAGCAGGCTGTCAGTTTGGTATGTCCCCATTTAAGTGTATGTTGATATTTAGTTTCATGAGTGTATGTGTTAATATGTACAGACTGGTAAGCAGCACAAATGCATAATTATATTAAGCTTTCTCAGGAGTCTTTCAAAAAATGCTGAGAACCTGCATTCTGCTGATGAACTACTGAACCTCTGCTAAGACTGTATGCATTAAGGATAGTTAAGAAAGAAAACAAATTTGTGAGTGGGTTGATACAAGCAGACTGAGAAGAGTAATAAGACAACCATTCCCCAGTGACCAGATAGAGTGACATTTAAAAGTAAACTGGAAGCCAGTACTGGAGTGCTGTGTAAGAAAACCCCAGGGACACGGGAACAAATATAATCAGTTACAAAAAATAAGCTAATATAGCCCTAGATGTAAGGAATATAGAAACAAAATAATGCCCAAGCTAGCAACAATTTAGTTGGAATTGCTGTTGTGTAAGGGCTGAAACAGGTATGAAACACAGAGAAATCTCTACAAAGTATTCATTATTCTGCATCACCGTAAAAGGAGCTAATTTTTTTTGTCATTAGAAATTTATTTTGAGCATTATTGTTAATTAATTAATTGGAATTTATTATCATAAATTGTCTTGTTTGTGGAAGAGGTCATAATGGTTCTTGCAACAGGAAAATTGTTTTGAAGAAATGATGAGAGTTATATATCTCCCCTCTTTCAGCAATTCTTCCCCCATCACTCCCATTATACCCAGCTGTTGCCCTGCCTGTTCAGGAGGACTTGCAAGAGATTCAGCTTGCTATTCCTGCCATGGTGTAGGACAACCAGGAGAAGAAAAAACCTTGGTTAATCCTATTTGCTTCTGCTGCTGTCTTGTATCCCTGCAATTCTTTCCTCAGAAGCCAAGGTTATGCAAGTACAAAGTAAAACTGACTTTTCTGGTTGTATAGGTTGCTGAAACAACAGATTATTGCTGTCTTATCCCAAATAAAGCAGGTAGTCTGCTCTTCTGAGTTGCTTCCTACTTTTCCTGGGTCAAAAGCTATACTTTTTTCACTTGTGAGACTCTGAACAGGCTGCATTTAAGAATCTAGGAAAGAGCTATGTTCAGTCTAAATAGAGATTGCATAGGCATGTCTGCTTCTGAAGCCACTGCACATAGAGAGGACCTTCCAGAACAACCCCTGAGAGCAAAGGTGTGGCACAAATCCTTGCACAGGGCAGATCCAAACTGGGACGTTAACTCTAAATGCACTACCGGCATGCTAAATTCAGAAACCATCCCAAAAGTTAAATAGAAGTTGTCCACTTAGAAACTCCTTGGCTAGTTGTACAGACTTCTAGCTAGTCATGATGCCTGGGAAATTGAACTGCAAAACCTATGTTCGTCACAGCATAGAATTTTTAAATAAAGGAGCTGGACTATATGTCTGTCTTTCCAGCCCAGTTATTAAAGCTTGTGGTGTTGAAGAACAACGCAAATACACTGGAGGCTGTGGGTTTCACTGCTGCATAGTCAGCATCCACAAAGAATAACATTGTTAGGACATGAAACTGTATTACTGTGGCAAGTCTAGAGATAAGGCTCCATTATCAGCATCGCTGATGCTGATCAGCATCATTGCTATTCCTTGCTTCCAATACATCACCCATTAAGCACGCAAAATTTTGGCTGCTTTCAAGAGTAAAGGATCCCCCCAAAAATACTGCTCATTTTATGTACTCATTCTCTTTCCTTTACCTAGCTCCTGTGGGTTAGAGTGGGTGGCTTTTTTGATTTGTTTTGTGGGCATTTTGTCCCTATTTTTGTTTATTTGGTTTTTTGGTAAATCTGCCTTTAAATATACATGAAACTTGATTACTTGTGTCTTTGTTCCTACTGGAATGCACACTCTGCCTAGAAGAAAAATGTCTTTTTTCTAACATGAGGGAGGAGCTGATGAAGCATAAGAGAAGGTAAGAATAAGAGAAAGGTCGTAGTGGGAATAAGAAAAAAAAACAAGTTAAAACTAATTTATGGGAGAAAATTCAGGCCAAGGAATATGAAATGGAGCTTCCTGGCAGTCAGTGGGAAGCATGTTTAACTGAGCCAGTTCTTTTGCCTCCTCATGGCTGTTGCAGGTTTTTCTGGTAGCTGGCACATAACTTCAAAACTAACTTCTGTGCTTTGTTTCATCTGATAGGCATACTTGGAACACTCTGTATAAGCAACTTCACACAGAAGCAATTATGATTGTTGTTGGTTAGAGGATGATCTTAGGGATAAAGAAGACTTAGTTGGGTTGTAAACAAGTAACATTTTTATCATGCTACCATGGCTCATGCACGCTATTATTGTTATGGCAAAGGACTGTTATACCACTTTAAGAAAGGAGCACGTTAATGCTGCTATAATTGTGGAGAGGCTGGATTGAGGGTTAAGGCAATCCACATTCAGACATCTCAAATTTCAGTCATTATGAAAGTGTTTTTTTCCAGGCATAGCTTATTGGTTTCAAGGATTACATTGTTGTGTAATTTTACTCAAGAAACAGCCTGGCTATTAGTAGACACTGATGAGTACAGAATTTGTTGTTAAAAGGACTGAGATTGTGATAGTTACCACAAGCCGTGCAACAGACCATACAATCTGACATCTGTTTAGGAATGGAGGTCTGCAGTTATATTGAAGTTTTTATTTAATGGCCAGGCTTTGCCAGAGGCCCTCTGGAATATCAAAGCCCTGATTTCAAGAATTGGCAAGGATGTTAGTGCAGATGGGACTTGAAATGTCATAGATGAAACCTTTCTTACTTTGTTTCTGAAATTTTTAACTCAGATAACAGCAAGTTGCTGCCAAGACATTATGGAACTATGCTACACATAGCTACTGTATTTTCTTGTCCTGACAAATACTGCCTTCAGTGTTTTTTTTGTACCTTGGCATTAAATTGCTTTGGAAGCTAAACTGAGTAGACTGTATTGATACTTCTGTTCAGATCCCTTACACTCACCTTTTATACACTTCTGGCATATGAAGCCATGTTAACATGTGAAGGTAGAATTTCTAGCTAAGCATGCCATGGTGGTCCATTTTCTCCCCAAGTGTTTCCTTTTCCATGCCTGCAATTACGCTGTGGAGAATAATATTCTTGTCCTGAAAATGTGATTTGGCCAAACACCTAAATTCTTTCAAGTTAGATAATCCCTGCTTCGAAAGCACAAAGACAGCATACAATTTCCCTGAAAGAAAGAATAAATTAGTGGCAGATACATGAACAGCACATAGAGGTCAACTGTTTATCCAATGATCTAGGTGGCTGAAATGTTGAATCTGTGTTGATAGAGTGGACTTCCTCTTTCAGCTCAATAATTTGCATTAATTACTTGAGGGGAAGAAGAGTGATATTTTGAAGGCATTCTGTAAAACAGCCATGGACAAGAATCTTAATTGGTAGGTTTAAATACTTGTAGTTTTAAATTTAGGTTCTCGTTAGTAAAAATTCTTTAGAAAACTAGCTGTCCAAGAATAGATGGTCACTAGAATATCTACTATAAAATCACATTTATTTTCATTTAGAAAATAAATAGTGACTTATCTTACCCTTTTAATGATTTGCTGAGTAACTTCACGAGGTGGAAGTGTTTGTAGGAGGATATAGTTCGATTTCAAATACAAGCAGGGCTTTGTAAACATATTTAAATCTCTGTGCACATGGCAGCTTTTTTTGCTGCTAGAACCTATACTAGGTGGGTTTTATATTACAAATCTCATGCACCAGTAACATGATTTTGTAATAAATATCTTTACAGGTTTGCTAAAAGACTTTGCAGGTTGTTTTTTTTCTAATACTGTAGAAGTTCTACTATCCATCCAGTCGCAGATTTTTGCATTACGAAGTTACTTTCATGCTATCTTTGGTGCTATCTGAAAAAGCACATTACAAATGTTCTGCAGTATTGGGCCTTGCTGGTTTGCCTTGTAGCTGCATGCTGGCTGAGTATCTGGGACTGTTCAGTTCCAAAAGAGCCATTTTGTAGTTGTGGGTTTGGGGTTTTTTTGCAATATGATTCACAATCCACTTTCTTCGAGATCCACCACCCACAACTACTTTTTGGCCAAATTTAAGACTGGGAAGAGGGGACCCAGTAGTGGCTGAGTCACTTCTGTTGAGTGCCAACAAGTTGCTCGTTTGCTGATTAGCCACCTGCTTTTGATCTGGATTATATCCAGACCTGCTCCAGCTGGCCAGAGAATGGGAATGTCAGCTGTAGTCAAGGATACCTGCAAAGCACAGACAGCTGCAGCAAAGCATCTTTGAAGAGAACACAGGGAAAGGCAAATTAAAGAGAAGACAAGGGAAAAATAGAGGCAAGGAGCCAATTTCTGATCTCAGCATCACTGATGTCACCAATACAAATTTGATCCACAGAGTGCTGAGGAAATGAGAATAGAAACAGGTCAGAGGGAAAGGTGACAGACTAGCACAGGTGACAACAAGGGGAAAATTAATTGTATCTCAACTGTAATCTTAATGGCTACTCTGCTTTAACTCTTGAAGTGTCTCTTACTCATCCAACAGCATAAAATTAATAAAATCTTTCCAACAGTCTGCTTGCCTTTCGTAGCAGCTCCAGACAGCAATTTTTACTGGTGGTGCACTCAGCTGCAAGTGCATTTGAAAAGCAACATGCTTTTCAGATCTAATGAAGAGGAAGAGGTTTAAATCACCTCTTGTTTCAAGTGAAATCCTATAGAAGCAAACATCCTTAGACTTAAGATCTTCTTTCTTGTAGTGTTCTACACATTTCAAAGATTGCTTAATTTGCTGGTGAATATCAACAAGCTTCAGCTATGCTTAAGAACATGTATTTGTAAAAAATGGCACCTCACAAAACTCTCTTCCTGAAATACTTTCCTTTGAAAATGGTCATGAAACTCTATTGGTGAGTCAAAAAAGATGAAAATAAGTGTTAACTAAAAAATCGTTATAGCAAACTTATTTTACTAGACTATTTGTTCTGAGATTAGTTTTTCTGCTTCTAAAATAAGGAATAGAAAATATGCATGAAAAACTCCTTACCTCATTTCAAGTATTCTTTAATCTAAGAAAGTTGTGTTTAATCAATTATTTGTTTACAGCAGTCCATTCTAAATTCTTCCCTTTTTTGAACATTTGTCCCTGAAAATTTGTTGGGGTTTTTTTTTGCTGGTTTTGGTTTGTGGTTTTTTTTTTTTTTTATTAACTGGCAATCATAAAACTAAGGCAAATGGCCAATTTCATGTGTCTAGGTACCACAAGAGTTATTGTGATTCAGTATGATAATGTACACTGCAGGTACTGCCTTTCAGTAAAGAGAAATAAAGCTTTGGAATTCTTTGTCTGCTTGAATAGCAGTATGATTTTTGGAAGTGTTTGAGAAGTCCCACAGAACTGGGGGAAAGGAAGCAATGTCTCATATTCCTTTTGCAGGTACTTCGAGGTCTGATCTAGCAATAAGGTATTCTATATTGGTTTTCTGATTGTTGCATTAGAAAATACAGGGAGTTTTTTTTTTTTTTTGCTGAATTTTTTTGTAAGTGTGAACTTCTAAGAGATCATCTTTGACTTGAGGCTGACAAACTTTGTCAAGTCTGAAGAAATCACCTCTCACAAGGAAGAATAAAAGCAAAGAAAATTCTCCTTCCAGTTAGTTACAGTCTTAGACATAACAAAGACAGAAACTTTATATTAAAACACAGACGTACTCCTGCCCCGAGAAACAGAACTGTCATCTGAGGTCAGCAGTTTACATTAATAAGATATTTGAAATTCTCAGTTCCACATATTTCTGTTGCTGTTTGATTTCTTTCATTGTATATTACCCTAGCCACCCGAATTTGCAAGTGGAAGCAGTCTTACAGCCTTAGACAAGCCCCTGTTGAACTGCTGCTCACACAAGAATGTCCTTGTATTTCAGCAGCATTGCCTTCAGAATTTAGCACTCGTCATGTTTACAGATTTCCAGCTTGAAGCCTAAATAGAGCAGGTGTGTGACTAGCTAATTAATACAGCCAGCTGAGCTTTTAAAAAATTAACTTAGGTATAAAATATATTACAGACAGATCCCAGTTTTTAATACTGCTGGATGAGGTAATTCCTCTTAATTTGGAAAAAGCTTTAGTAAAAATGCATGTCTATTAAGGGAGTATGCATATGTATCTATTAAGGGCTGATTGTGTGATACTCTGTAATGAAAGTCAAATCATGTAATTCAGAAATATTTATGTTTAAGATTAAAAAATATCTGTAGGTTTTGCAACTCTGTTCCAAAGTGAACAAGAAGAAGAAATTTCAGAATGTGAGGTATCTTGCTCTAGTAAGTTTATAAAATGCCTTAATGCTATTATTTTGGAAAAATAAATATAATTGCTCTCAGATTTTTATTCTTGTACTTGCATTTCATGTAGAAATTAATTTTGTTTCCCTTAGCAGCAGCTGAAGCTGAGTTATGCCCCATATCTTCCTAGTAAAACTTGTCTAAGTACAACCATTAGGGGCAGAAATTTGCATTAAGCTGCTAGTATAAACTTCAGTATAGTATAAATGCAGCCAGTCTACTTCTTACCATGGCAACTTCTTTATTGGTAAATGATCTCCCTACAGTGATCCTCTTTGGAAGAGCCATGTGCACTTTATTTAATGCTTGCTAGGAAATATGAGCGAAACTCAGGATGTGATTGTAAAGGTTTCTTCTCTTAAAGCTTGATTGGCTTTTCTTTACATGTATTAAACAAAAAGTCTGCTCCTGCAAAGATAGCCTTCTGCATTTGGCTGGGAGAGGGAGTCATGAGATGATCGTATGCAGCACACCTCCATGCTTCCCTCTCAACAGTTCTTCTCCTATCTGGCAGTGCTAGATTGGAGGTGAACCCTGCACTGATTCCACTTCAGCCAATAATCATCTTTCAGAAAACAATCATCTGAATTTCATTTCAGAAAATAATCATCTTTCGAAGTTGAGGCTGCAATAAATTTCCAACATTTGTTAACACAAAGCATGCTTGTGAAGATGTGTACTGATGACACAGCACTGTAATTCTGAAAAGGTCTCATTTCAGGCAAGTGCTTTGAAAAAGACCCTTCAGCCACTTAGTGACATCCCTCTTATCTGCTGCTCATTGAGAAGACCCTCCCCCCTCCAATGCATGAATTGCAGCCAGAAATAATGAGGGCATGTCAGGAACTCTTAGGAAATGAGATGACACTTTGATATGACCATGACTAGGGTCTATGACTGACATAATAGTGGTGGGGTCACTCTAATCTCTTTCAGAGTGATTTATCACATATTACAGAATACATGCAGAAATGTTCCTTGAATCATATGTAATAAAAAGATCCTGAAATTCGTAATAAAAATGTTTCTCTGAATTCTGCAGTGCAGAATGGTATCAGATGAATGTGATGCATATATATATTAGGAATGCATAAAAAAATATGTTTTTCTCTAAGGATAAAAGTGTATTTGTCCTTCTAGAAAAAATTAATTTAGCACTATCTGAATTTTTTTTTCTGCTGGAAATGCCTACTGTTTCCTGAAAGAATAGTCTAGTTTTTCACAGGATTTTCCTTTTGCTTGTTGCTTGTGCAGTCTCACAATTTCTCGAAGAATGAGAATAAATAAATTGGCACTTCAGCGTCTTCTAGCTTATAGAAGTGACAGAGAAGACAAGATCCTCTTTCTAAGCAAGAACATTTCATTTTTTAGCTTACAGGCCACAAACAATGCATGTGAAATTGCTTGGGAAAGTTCTCATGATTTCTTGGGAAAGTTATGGAAAAGGTGCTTCATTCTCATTCTTTCTTAAATCAGGTTAAGAAGCAATCTCTATGTAGCTTGAATCACAGCACAGTACTCTTTAAGTTACCTGGATTCTTTACAATCTAATGTAACATGATTTAGGAATTTTTATCGGTCTTGATATGATGTCAGTAGCAATATTAACACAAATAATAAATTTTAAATGTTTTATATTCTATCCTGCATGTTCTAATTATTTGATTCTTTCATGGTTTTGCAATCCAATCACTAAGTCATTCCTGCAACTTCCTGTACTTCTGAGATTCCTAGATAATATACCCCAAAAATTGAGAAGAGTTAGAGGTTAAAAGAAGTGCCAGAATCTGTCAGTTTTAATCTTCATCATGGTTTGAAGTAAGAAAAAGAGCAAGGCATGCTTTAAATGCAAGCTGAAACTCAAAGATGTATCTAAAATGTAGGAAGTGCTTGTATAGCTTTTTGAGCCCTCCAGGAACTAGATTTGTATAATAAATATTTATAGCTTAGCTATGAGTTCTTTTGTATTCTGGATTCTTCACCTTACAACATGTTTGGTTGCAAGCAGAAGTTATTCCTTCAGAATTTTGGTGATCCAGTCTACTCTGAGTGTCATTGAAGTGGTGGAAAGTGGTGTATTGCTGCTTTACCACAATGACTTGCAAGTAGCTCTTTATTGTAAATACCTATACTGCTTCACAGCTATTACAAGTGGTTTACCCATAACAGGTTTCTTTTGTCCAGAAACTGTAATTCCATTGCTTTTTTCAAAAGATGGATTTCCACTCCTGTAAAAATATAGCCTGTAAAAGGCTGTGTTGTGGTACGTGTTTCTCAAAGCTTTATAGAAAGCTTTTAGAATAAAGATGTTTTCAGAGAAAAACATTTTTTCCACTTCCAGGATACTCACTCAGCCATGCCAGTTTGCAGCCTCCCTTCCATGATTTCCTACACACTGGGATGAAGATCTCTTGTGCTCTAAGAGAGCTCTGATCAGCCCCTCTATTAAGGAAAAATACCTAGGGGACCTCATTCACCAATTTTTCCCAACAGCTGGAATTTCACTCTTGCAAAGTTCAGGGTCTTGATTTTGCTCCTTGGCAGGTCAAACTCCTTGAGATCACAAACACAGCCAGGGTGATTGATACAGCCGAGGCTGCCTCCCATCTTAACTCATTTGATGTGCTCATCCACTGCATTGATGAGTACCAGGTCTAGTGATGTCTCATCTCTGGCTAGTTTGTCTGATACCTTTGCCAGGAAGTTGTCCCCTACATTCTCCAGGAGTCCCCTGTTTTTTTTGCTGTGTTGATTTCCCAGCAGATGACCAGGTGGTTGAAGCCCTCCATCAAGATGAGAGCTTATGACCATGATGCTTCCTGTATCTGAAGCAAAATGCGTTGTTGACAGGCTCTCTCTGATCAGGCAACCTATGGCAGACCCCTGTCACCAGGTCTCCTTTGTGAGTCCTGTCCTTGATTTTCACCCACAGGGTCTCAGTCTGTTTATGGCTGTTTATCAGAGGCAGCTCTTCACAATCTGACCTTTCCTTAACTTTGAGCGTAACACCTCCACCCCTCCTTCCCACCCTGTCTCTTCTGAAAACTTGTGGCTCTCAGCTGCTTTGCTCCAGTCATGTAGCTCATGTTTCTGTGATAGCAGTTAGGTCATAGTTTTCTAATTGCACCATAGTTTCTGACTCCTCTGGCTTGTTATGTGCTCTGCATGAATTGGTGTAGAGACACTACAGCTGGGCTATCCACCTCTTCATCTTCTGGGAAGAGCCCTCTAATTCTTTTGGGTTGATTTGCAGGTATTTTGCTGCTATTCCCTACAGTGCTGTTGTTCCATGTTCCTTTCTGATAAGCCAGTGGAGCATCCTCTTTTTCTGCTAAATGTAGTTTAAAGCTCTTATACTATGTCTTGCCAGCTTGTTCTCCAGGGTAAGTGTCTGAATGCTTCAGTACCAAGGCTTGCTTAAGCACAGCACAGAGATATAGAATTGTTTATTAAATATATTTTTAATTCTGCAGAACCCTAAAGGCCAGAGCATGAAAAACCATCTGGAAATAAAAAAGAAAGGAAGGAATATTGTGCTGAGTCTAATAAGGCCCTTTTTTTTTTTAAATTTTTTTTTTTTTTTTGTGAGAAAGCTGTTGAATGCATGATCATGTGCTCAACAACAATGCTTAAATAAGCAAGTAAGCCCAGCTTCTTAATAATGATAATCAAGGTCAACATTTTTTAAAGTGCAAACTACTAATTACAGAAATATGGGGCTTGATCTTACAATCTTTCCCACAGGGAGAGTTTTCTTGGCTCCGCTAACATGCTCACCAGAGTAAATATTGGAATCATAGAATCACAGAATCACAAATCACTAGGTTAAAAGAGATCTCCAAGATCATCAAGTCCAACCCATGCCCTAACATCTCAACTAAACAATGGCACCAAGTGCCACATCCAGTCTTTTTTAAACACATCGAGGGATGGTGACTGTACCACCTCACCAGCATTCCAATACTTTATTATTCTTTCCATGAAAAACTTCTCCATACAGCCAGTTCCTAACCCAGCACAGAGTGCTCCTGTCTAAGCCATGGGCTGCAGCTTTTCCAGGAGTGTGCTGTGGGAGACAGTGTCAAAGGCCTTGCTGAAGTCCAGGTACACAATATCCACAGCCTTTCCTGCATCCCCCACGAGGGTCACCTGGTCATTAAAGGAGACCAGGTTGGTCAAACATGACCTACCCCTCCTAAACCCTTGCTGGCTGGCTCTGATCCCCTGGCCATCCTGTAAGGGCTGTGTGATGGCTCTCAGTATCAACTGTTCCATTTCCTTACCTGGTACTGGGGTCAGGCTGACTGGCCTGTAATTACCAGGATCCTCCTTCCTATCCTTTTAGTGAATGCGTGTCACATTGGCCAGCTTCCACTTATCTGTAACCTCCCCAGTGAACCAGAACTGTTGGTAAATGATGGAGAATGGCTTCACAAACTCATCTGCCAGCTCCCTCATCATCCTGGGATGGATCCCATCTGGTCCCAAAGGTTTATGAATATCTAAGCATCTCAGCAGTTCTGTGACTGCCTCCTCCCAGATAACAGGAGGATTACCATTACCTGGATAATCATTCTTCTCCCTGGCACCATCTACCAGCCCAGGAGGACAGCTGTCTTGAGAACAAGTCATCTTCCCACTAAAGACTGAGGCAAAGAAGACGTTAAGCATGTTTTGTGTGATTAAGAATGGTTTATGTTAGGAGGGACCTTAAGGATCCTTTTGTTCCAGACTCATTGCCTTGGGCAGGGACGGCTTCCACTAGACCAGGTTGGTTGGAGCTCCATCCAACCTGGCCTTGAACACTTCCAAGCATGGGGCATCTACAGCTTCTCTGGGCAATGTGTTTCTGTGCCTCAACAAGAAGAAATTTATTTCTAATTTTCTACCTAAATCTACTCTCTTTTAGTTTGAAGCCATTCCCCATTGTCCTGCCAGTAGAAGCTCTTGTAAGAAGTCCCTCTCTAGCTTTCTTCTAGACCTGCCTTGCACACTGGAAGACTGCTTTAATGTTTCCCCAGAGGCTTCTCTTCTCCAGGCTAAGTCCAGCTCTCTCACCATGTTCTCATAGGAGCAGTGTTCCATCCCTTGGCCTTCCTCTGGACCTGCTTCAACAGGTCCATGTTCTTCTTACATTGGAGCTCCAGTTACATTATTTATAATGTTTCCAAAAGTGATTCATTCATAGGTGCAGACAAAAAATATCTCATTTTACCTTCTTCAGTCATGAGGCAGATACTGGGCTTAAAAGCACAGTTCCTTTAAAAGCTCTTGGAGCAGATTCAAAACTGACCAAAACTCAGGTGTTGATTATTTAAGGTTTCCCTCCTGCAGAGTGAATTAAATTGAGCTGGCAAACTGAGTAAATGAAAACAGGCAGACTTTCATCTTATTTCCATTGTTTATGACAGATTGGGTGGTGCCTGGAGGAAGGTGCATGTATAAACAAGCTCTAAGGTAAAATATTGGCAAGTCTGCAAGTGCTGAAAATTGAGCATACATCATGCTGAAATGATGCTTCCTCAACAGAGAAAAATAATCTTTGCAGATGTTTGTCTCAGAGATGTTTTACAAGATGTCTAAGTTTTTTGGAAGAAGTGAAACAGATTCCATACTTGTTAAACTTTCTCTAAATATTAAACTGTACCCACTGAAAATGAAATTAAATGTGCTAACTAGTAATTCCCTACTCTCAATAGAGAAAATAAGTTCATTAATTTTGGTTCATTGAAATGTGTTAAGTAAATTTAGATGAAACTCCGCCATTTTTCCTTCCCTACGAGTTCTCCACCACTGCTGTAACAATGTTTTCCACAGTCCTTAGATTTACAAGAGGTTATTTTTCTTGTAATGCTGAAAAATGACAATTTGCTTCTGCTATGGAGTGTCATAATTTGATTTGTGCTTACTGCTGTCTCTTCATTCACCGGATATTACTAGAAGAGTTGACTCCCTTTTCTTTATTCTCTTCTGTTGGGTGTTTGTACACCCTGAGACTTCTTTAGGTAGAACAGTTCTAGCTCTCTCAGCCTCTCTTTCTGTAAAAGGTGCTCCAGTCCCTTCACTATGTTTGTGGTCTGTCATCAGACTCACACCAGGATGTTCACTGTGGCCAGACCTGGACCTAGCAGTGCTGAGCAGTGAGACAGGATCTCATCACTTGACTTACTGGCAGTGCTCTTCCTAAAACAACCCAGGGTACCACAGGCCTTTTTTTTCCTCAGGGGCACACATCTGGCTCGTGGTAGCTTGTTGTATAGTCAGACCTCTGGCCCATTTTGTGACAAGCTGTTCTGCAGCTGTTAAGCCCCTGTGTGTAGCCCCACTGTGTGGTGACCTCGTGTATGTCTGGTTTGTGTGTGCCTCAAGTGTTTAGCACCTGAGTTTTCATTGTAAGGTACTCTAGGTAGGTATCCATGTCTAGGCTGAAGCTGGCTTGACAGGTCTGAGGACTGCTTTTCTGGTCATGCCTGAGCCTGCTCAGAGGATCTTTCGTGAATTATTCTGTGCCTGCAGCTCCAAAAGGATCTGGTGCTGTGACTTGTGTTTTTAGCATGCACTTGAATGGGTACTGCCACTAATGAACCATCTCACAAGAGAGCAGCTGTGGTCATTTTCATTCTGAAATACAGCTGGCAGTCCAGCCAACTCTTTCTTCTTTCTTCTTTCTTCTTTCTTCTTTCTTCTTTCTTCTTTCTTCTTTCTTCTTTCTTCTTTCTTCTTTCTTCTTTCTTCTTTCTTCTTTCTTCTTTCTTCTTTCTTCTTTCTTCCTTCTTTCTTTCTTTTTTTTTCTCTCTTTTTTTCTGTTCTTGTTTCTTTTTATTGCAACAGGACTTGCTCAGCAAACAAGGAACCAAGTTTTTTGGTCTTTTACAATTCAGGAAGTTCAAAGTCACAGTTTCCAGAGAACCCAAGTTCGAGCTAACTGATTTTCTTTTTGAGCCAGTGCATACATGCTGCTGATCAGCCCTGGCATGATAGTACTTTTAAGAGCTCAGTTAGGCTGGATGCTGTTTGTAGGCCTGCAGGAACAAGCTGTCTTCCCAGAGGTGTTCTGATACCATGGCAACTGTCACTTTACAAGCAGACAGATAGCAACCCAAGCCCTGAGCCATCCCATTGCCCAGAGCTCCTGAGGCTTTAGTTCTAGCAAACATTAGAGGTTGCACTAAGCCTGATGTGATCAACTGCACTCCAGTGAGTTCACAGGCATTTGTCCCACTGTTACCCTCACTAAAATTCCTATTTCAATGACAGTGAAATAATTCCCATCATGTAGAAATTACTTAGAAGCTTTTGGATAGCACATAACCACACAAGTTAAACTTACTTGTTAGCTATGATCAGTGAACTGAAGACAGTATGGCAATCTAATTTTACATGTTTTATTAAGATGTAGAAGTTGGGCATGGCTACCTACAGGTCAATTCCTATAGAGAACTTCCATTAGAAACACGAAATACTGTCCAGGGAAGCAGGACCAGGCTATATTAGAAAAATTAATTTCAAGCAATTTACATCTGTCCATTGCAAAAGCACTTTGTCTTGCAGCCACTACAAAGAGAGAGATAGAGAGGCATTTGTCTTTGTTCTGAAAATGTAACATAACAGTGACAAGCAAGGGTGATACCAAAGGCCAGACTGAAAGGACTCATGGGCTTGCCAGATAGGTCAGATTTAGGATTGTCTGTCAGTTACTGATCTGAAGCCTTTGCACTAGGTCTGACTAGGATGAAGGTCATTTTCACCATAATAACTTCTGTGGTGCTCCTGTGATAACAGACCAACATTTGAGATACTGCTGAACAGCATTTGTGCAGCATGAAAGCTTTGTTTCTCACTCTTACCCCAGTGAATAGATTAGAGTGTGTGAGAAGCAGCAGACACAACTAGGCATATGACCCAAACTGACCAAAGAGATTTTCCATGCCCTAGAGTGTCATGCTCAGGAATAAAAGAGAGGGAAAAATGGAGCTAGGTAGGTTAGTTATCTATTGCTTGTGGGCTGATGGGGTATCAGGCTAGAATGGGAGCTGGTTAGTGATTGTCCTTGTATCATGAGCTCTGTTTTTTTTTCTCTGTATCTTCTTTCACTTTTTAATTGTTGAACTTTGACCCATGAATTTTCTCCTTTTATCCTTCCTCATAAAACTGTCTTTGGTGGTAGGGAAGGGAGCAAGTGTCTGTGTGGTGAATAAGTGCCTGCAACAGTTTTACCTAACTCATACAAATAAGAGTTTTCGGGACAGTTCTCTAGGTGTGTGTTTAAAACCCATGAATTCATGGAATTGAAGCTTTTTGTAGGACAGTTTTGTGCTCTAAAGTCCATGGAAACAGGGATCATTGAACAGGCAGAGAAATTCCTTGCATTTTCTGGAGACTACCCTGTGAAGTGAGGCAGGGCCTCTGAACCATTTCAGTCCTTGCCTTGTTCTCTTTGTCTTTCCTAGTCAATGGTGTTGTCTGATGAGACAGCCTTTGAAGAGCAGCTACTATGAGGCTTCTATCAAGAGACATGAAGACTGCTAATAGTACTTTGCTTGTTTGTTTCAAACCATTGTGTTCTTTCCAGCCTGAAAGTTTTACTGCTCATTTGTGCATTTCATGTTTCAAGGAAGGCTGGCATTCTCCTAAGAGAAAGCTGGAAATGTGAGGAAAACTGCAAAATCATGATCTTGGATACAAATAGTTTAAATATTTGCCTGGTTTAGCTGCAGGAAAAGTAATTCTCAGAGGGGGGTTCCATGCCCATAAAAAGCTGGTTAAGGAAGTAGAAAATGTATTTATATGTTCACTCCCCATTGATCCTCTATTAAGAAGCTGCTCTAGTGTGTTTTGCTTGCAGTGCAGGGATATTCTAGTATATCTCTGCTTTGCATTATCTGAATGCAGGGTCAAGTCCTATACTTTCTAAGGATTGAATATAGGGAGCACAGACACAAAGATAAATGTTATACAGGGCCTGGCTGGGATGAATTTAATTTTCTTCCATATGCTGCTCTGCTTTGGATTTGTGACTAAAGCAGTAGTGATGGCACAGTGTAGTGGCATGGCTTGTATGGCACTGGGGCTTTCTCTTTTCCCAGCTCTGCCTCAGCAGCAAGAGGGCTGGGGGAGCATGAGATATTGGGAGAGGGTGTAACCAGGACAGTTGACCCATGTTGACCAAAAGGATATCCCATGCCAGAATATAATATGTGGGGAGGGTTTGGGTTTTTATGAATGTAGACATTGCTTTGAGACTAACCATGTATCAGTGTACTTGTGGGAGGTAAGTGGCTTCTTCACATCACTTGCTTTTGTTTTATTCTTGTTTATTGTTGTTTTCTGTCTTCTTCCTTATTCCCATTTTAAACTGTTTTTATCTCAACCCCTGAATTTTCTTGCTTTTGTTCTTCCTATTCTCTCCTTGTCTGACAGTGGGGGAGTGATAAAGTGGTTGTGTGGGGCTGACATGCTGACCAACGTTAACCCACAGCACATTCTAAAATAATAGTCATCTGCAGCACCTGCCAGGCAGAGCTCACAGAAGACCTGATTTTCACTCATATGCATGAAGTTTCTAATGGCTTAAATGTTTGTTGTATAAGGCCCCAAAATAGAAAAGAGGCATTGAGGCTTCTGAGAGGGAGAATGGCACAGGTGAGTCCTATAATTTTAAATAAAATAATTTTTTGATAATTGGCATAACTATGTATCTTTACAACTGCTTTTATACAAGTGCTTCCTGATCCAGTTTGCATGTAGCCATCAATCTGTTTACCCTAGAAAAGTCTCATTTGAAAGCTTGTCTATTGAGTTGTGACTGGTATCTCCATAATGACATATTTTAACAAGTTGTGGCAGGATGCCCCCCTGCCCTAGGAGGGCATATCTGTTACCCCTCAGCTGATGCAGTAGCTCAGGGCATCTTCCCCCTCACAGGCATTTGCTAATTGCTGAAATAACTCAGTCAGGACAGCTTGTCTTGTAACAAGTTATTTCAGCACCATGGAGGTGACATTTCCAGCTGACAATAAATATCTTGTCTTGAGAGCAAAACTGTAGGAAGATAAGTTTGAATTTCTGACTGACTGACACTTCACTTTTCAAACTATAAAAGCTACATCAACCATACTTTCAAAAAGACATCTTCTGCACATTCTCTGGTAATGTGTGGGGATCTCTCAGAGTTTGAGATGCCTGTCTTGAGCTACTCTCTCGAGGGTTGAATGAAAGTTCTCTGTGTACCCCATCACCAATTTAGTGGTAAGTTATATTGACTTCTAATTGATACCATTTCTTTGCTAGGTGATATACAGGTACTTTCATGTCATGCACTGTTTTATGTAATCTATTACTAGTTCTTTTGTTTTATCCTGTGTATTAAGTAACTCTGGTCAAGGCCTTTTGTTTGTTAATCTCCTGTCTATTTAATAATTAACCCATTTAGAATAGACCTGATCTGCCATTCTTGAAAACTTGTGAGCCAGAGCGATTTAGGTGCAAGCTAAGCAGAGCTGCTGTGAAAAATCTGAGCCTAAGGCTGGGCTTGTTCAAAGCTCTCACTCAATCCATAGAACAAGTGTATGAAGAAGGACTTGCATCTGAAAAGGCACCAAGACATTTACATTGTTAAAAGCTTTCAATTTTTTTTTTTACCTCCTAGACAAAAGAACTGTATATCAATAACAATACAAAAAATAGCTCGGCTTTAAAGAAAATACTTTCTTTAAAACTTAGTAGAAAACTTGAATGCTGAACTTGAGCAAATCATGTAATTTATCTGTTTATTTCCAGTTCTGTGGAGAAGACAATGACATCTGCGTTGCAATACTGCCTTAGTATAGCACTGTATAATAAGCATTTCTAAGTAATTGCTAGCATTAATGTTATACATTACCTTGGGTGCACTATCCCAGAAAATACAAAAATGTGAATATTTCCCACTTGGGAAAGCTGTACATCACCTTAATATTTTTCTACTTGATTTAATGTGCTCTAGCCAATATTCTGTCAAGCTGACATTTGAATGCATATAACACTGGCATGTGTATATATATTTATGTGTACGTAAAATAAGCATTTTGATACTACTGAGAAGAGATAGAATATGAGTAGTTTGTCAAAGACTACACAAAGTGAGCATGGAAATATCTTCTTGGAGCAACAAACAACAAATCTTTTAATATGAGTGATTACCTTCATATGGTGAATTAGAGTTACCTGGACACCTATCAGACAATGTTAAACATAACCTTGGGATAGTTACATGACATGAAAATGAATTATAGCATAAACAAGTGATTCTGCATGAGTTTGTGATTGGATTCAAGATCACAATATGCAAAAGCAATCAGAACCAAGCTGAATGTTGTTCAGGAGTTCCTGCTCTGGTTTTTAATCACAGGTTCAGAATTGAATATCATTCCAAACTTGTGGTAAAGTTAGAGTTTTCTGTCTCGATTTATGTAAATGAAATATGATCCACGGCCTCTAGCCTGAAAGATGCATCTCTTTCTATCCCTTTTTGTGTCAGCTGAGAATGACTGGCGAACTTAGGTTCAATCTACTCCAGTATCTACAAGATATGGAGATGTTAGCAAGATCTTTTCAGCTTAGGTCTTGTTTCCCTGTCACAGTGGCAGGTACATCTATAAAATCACATCTTTCTGTTTACTTGCTTACACTTCTTGTCCACGTCTACTCAGCTGACATATGCTTTTACCCATCACTCTTGATAAAACAGCTTGAGCTAGAAATCAATGCTGACAGGAAAACTCATAAGAGCAGCTTCAAATCCACTCTGTTGAGAGCAAATCCATTTTCTTTTAATGAAGGCACACCTGCTTATAGAAGTGATGAATGTGGCAATGTGACAAGACATAAGCATGTGTTTAACTGTAAGTATATCCTTAAATTTCCAAGCACTCTCAGGCTTAAAGTGTGTGTTCATTTGAGCTGAGGGTTCTATTGCTGATCCTAATAACTGTGAAGAAAGCTGCTAAACTGATGATGCAATAGGAATTGAGATGGCAATAACTATGTATATGCCATCTTCAAAAATAAATACTTTCCCCCTTTCTGTGCTTGTAAATGTCATGACAAAACACATGTCTTTCCAAGCTATTTGTTTGTTTGTTTGTTTGTTTAATGTTGGGATTAATGAAACAGATATGGATAATAGCAGTATTTTCCATGGGTTTGGGGTATTTCAGCAGGTGTTTATGGACAAGGTTGGCCTGATGACTGCCTTTTTAAGAGCATAAGGGAGTCTAATGAGGAAATTTGAATCACTAGGAAAGAGGATCAATGTCTGTCAGATTTCTTCAGGGCTTCCAAGCAATGTTGTTTACTTTTGACTATTGCACCAGTATGAAGAAAGTGCTTCCTTCTCCCTGCAGAGGTAGCACCACTGAAAGAACAAGATATGTTCTCATATTTGCTTCAGGTGTAATTGAAGAGTAGCTGGTTTCAGGCAGTGAGGGCTGTGACTGAACAGCATGTAGCATCATGTAGTTTGAGCTAAATTACATCCCATACTATGCATTAAGCATAGACTTCATTGTGCTTTTTTGCCCAGGCATGTTCAGCAACTGCACTTCTTTAGTAAGGCAGTTCAAGGATGCTGTATTAGACTGACTTCCACAATACTGGAAGGAAAAAATGTGAGCCTGCATCATGAATTAACTTAGGTGATCTGTTTCCTTTACATGTTCCAGAGGGGCTGGACATGTTCATACCAAGGGTAAGTCCACATAGAGCTGTACAAAGCTGTAGTCTTTCAGAAAATGGTGTGAGTGTTTTGCAGTCTTGGGGTTTTTTCAGGTAGCCCAACAGTATTTTTCCTGAAAAGAGCATGTTTGCTGTGAGCCAGCCCTGCTCATGTTTGCAGTCCATCTCCTTCCAGGGTGGGTAAAGCCCATTCTCTCTGTCTGCACATTCTTCTCCCATCTTTTGCATTTGAATGTTGCCTGGCCACTGTCTTGTGGTTTTCGTTTTAATCACTCTTTTTTCTTCCTTAGTTGTGAAATGTTGAGAGGATTGGAAGTCACTGTGTGCATGATAAGATACTTTCTATTTGGTATTGCAGTAATATAAATGTTTTCTTAGGGTATCTTTTCTATTACATATTACGCAGAGTTGATTCATGGTTACAGTGCACTCCTTGCATTTCAGAATGTCATGTGCTGGATCAAATGTTATTCAGATGATGTGCCAAATACCTTTGCCACACTTTCTGATGCATTTATACCCCTGCCAGGTGACATATTCTCTTGAACTAAGTCTGAAATGGTACATTTTCTATCAGCACACTTATGCTTGTGAATGCATTGTACATCTGCTTTGAGTATTCCAGCAGTTCATGAAGAAAGAACTGGATTCACTTCATCATATTCAGAATGAGGAAAGAAAATTCATGCATGCTGAATTCTTTAGTTTTAGTGGTGCATAATAAACGGTTTGGGTTTTTGTGAGTTATCCCAACATACAAGTTACAGTACAGATAACAAATGAAAGTTTAAATTGTCTGAAGATAATAAGTGAGGTAGCACTGCATCCATAAACAAAGAACAATTATACTTACACCAAACATCAGGATGAATTAATTTTCCCCCATTTGGGGAATCTATTAACAACTTTTTTATTTCCTTCCTGGCTTAATTTTCTGCAACCTGTATTTGCTCTGCAATCATTATATTTTAGTTTCTTTCTACTATTGTGTCTATGGCCTTACTTATCCATCATTTTATTTGCCCCCCCATTTCAGATGTCAGATGTAAGCTGGGATGTTTATCTTAGCTATTGGAATTTGGAAGAGTCACTCAGAATGCTGTGGCAATATTCTTCAAGAGGTGGACAGAGGCCTTCAGTCTGAATCAACTGTTCCCTTCATTCTCCCCTTCATCAACAGTTGTTACAGTAATTTAGAAAAAGACATGTATTACACACACAGACACACACACTCCTCAACAAAGAACACTTTACCACAATATACCAGTCAGATAAATTGTAATAAACCCATGGCAGCTCCGGTTAGAGAAGATGAGTTACTACACTTAACTACACAATAGCATACATCTACAAAGATTTTGTCTTAGCCATAGAGGTATCACAGAACTGTTGGAATTTATCTGGATTCAGCCTATAAAGGACAATACAGATGGCAATTTTAAGTCCTGTAGGCTATCATTGAGCTGAGCACCATATAACAGAAGGAAAATAAAGTATTTCATTACTGAAATGCATAGTTATGAATGTCATTATTTTTTTGCAGGCTGAAGCAAGCATTCAGTTTACAAGTTGTATATTATATCAATACAGGTTATATCAATACAACTTATGCTTGTATGGATTGAAGGCTCTAATTCAAAAGGAGAGAGCCTGTGTAGGACTGGCCTACCTTGCAATTAAGGGGAGACTTCACTGGCTGTTAATTAAATGCTACAAGTTTTATTATAAAAGAAAATGAAAACCCAGGTGATAACTGCTCCAATTTTTTGCAGGGCAAGCTGATCCATGAAATCTAGTCCCATTCACAAAGGACTAGATTAATATCAACTGTACAATGTGATCTTAGTTGCCAAAATTTATGAAGCCTATTAATGCCTACTCTGGTCAAAGGAAAAATAGCATACACCATTGAAAAAAAAAAAGTACATAGAAATAGTGTGACTAACATATAATAATTTTATCAGACATGGTAACAATACTCAATGCATGCTCTGAGATTACCACAGGCACTAAGGGTTGGACATAAGCTTGCCTAAAAGGAGGGAAACAGAAAAAAAACATTTGACACACAACTAAACCATGAAAGTAGAGCTGGAGGGCCTGGCTAGAATGCTTCTTAAGAATAAGGTATCCCAGATGAACACTGCAGCCATAAATAAGCTAACAACATTTGGAAGATTCAGGAAGAGTAGACAGGAAAATAAAATGTATAATGATGACATTTTCATGGTCTCACATTTTATGGACCTCCAACACTACTTCCTTGATTTATATGTTGAGTTTTTTAAATACAAAAGTATGGGATCTGGTGGAAAAAATAAAGGTGGTATTAGAATGCAGCTCCTTCTGTGTCACAGAGGAGGAAGTATTAATCAGAACTACACAATAACTGCAAACAGCTGAGAATACCCATAAATATGGTTGAGACACAGAGCTTTCTGTGCAATCTGAGGGGCATATTGAAATGAGAAAATGGAGAAATAATTGCCAAACTGATGATGACCATCAATGTTCATCATGCTTTGCATAGCATTGAGTATGCTGAGTACCCTTCCCTATGCCAGCTACCTGGGCAAGCTATTGAGATTTTGCTAATGTTGCAGGTAAATGAGAGTCAGATGGCAAAAATCTTTGGGGTAAAACTTCTTTTCTATCACTGTAAACAGTGTCATTTACACTCACATTGACAGACAAGGACTTAATTAATAAAGAACATTTTACCAATGCACACCTTAGTAATTATTTACTTATTGCAGGAACCACATGTGGATGATAGTTAGATGTTAATCAGAGAATTATAGGATATGGTGAGTTGGAAGGGACCCACAATGGTGAAAGTGTTTTGAAAACTTCTACAAAGGATGTTTGTGTAGAGTATCCCTGAGAGTCCACGCCATTTTAGTAAGAGTGTGGCAGAGGGGAAAAATAACCTTCAGCCTAAGAATTAAAAATAAGAAGGCATGGAAGTTCCTATCATGAAATGAGCAAGAAAATGATATCTCGAGTCCTTTGGGTTTTTTTAATTACTGTCAAATTTTCTTCAGGACCAATTTTAACATGGCTTGAATGAGACATTTTGAGATGCTGGCACTGAATTTCTCCCCACAGACAGATGTATGAAGTGAACTGTTAGATTTTTGGTTCTCCAGAGTACAGCTCACTTTCAAATGAAGAAGTGGGATCATTCTCTGTTTTCCCGTGGTTCATGTTGATAACTGTGGCAGCTGCACAGTTCAAAGAGAGTTCCTGAAAGTACCATACTTCAGGGCTGCTAATGTGTTTGCTTGGCTTCTTAGGTATAGAAGGCTTTTTTTTATAGAAGTGTTCTAAGAGATTTGTTAGCAGTGACTCCACCAAGAGCTTGTGACAACATAGAAAGTGACACTGCAAAATACCCTTAATGATCAATTTCTACTCTTTTTAAAAATTAACTTGGATTTCTATAAAATGATCACAGTTCTGCAATTAATTTGCATTTAAATGATTTCCATTCAATATGTTTTTAAACATAGTTTTGGCTTTGTGGGGCTCAAAATAAGAGAACCCAAAAACCACATATCTTTTTGCAGAATATGTTAATATACTTATTTTATCAACCTGTTTTTCAGAATATACTTATGTCATCCAAGTGATTTAGTTCAAAGGTAAGGTCTAGTCTGTCTAGGAACTTGCTAAGATGGGTAAGCTTGACTCTGCTCAGCTTAGAATAGTTCTTATTGGTTTTCTTAACTTGATTTATGTCTTGGTTTGAAAGACAGGTGTCTGCTATGAAAGGCATGAGCCTCTCTTGAAATAGAAAATGTAAACTCCCTCCCTCCAAATTATTATAATTTTGAAATGAAAGTGCTCTCAGGCAAAGATAGGGGAATAACATCTTTATGAGGGAAAATTAAAATAAAAGTACAGTAATACAAAAAAAAAAAAAAAAAGAACCAAAACCCTGACAGAGTCAGAATACAACCAGACACCATGTCAGTCAGGGTGTTGGTATCAGTCTGATTAAATGGTGGCTGCATCCTCCTGCAGTGACAGATGTGGTTCAGCTGAAGCAGTGCTCCTGTAGAAGGTGCAGTTTTCCTCAGAAGGTCCAGGGATGATATAAAAGGGTCTGGGGTGTTTTTTCAGGAATCCAGTGGAAAAAAGCTGCTCTGATGTTTCAAATCTCAGTTTTTATCTAGGTAGGAAAGGCTTGGCTCCTCCCCCTGGCTGGAGCATCTCCCAATGGGATGATGAAATTTTATCAGTCATGCAGTGGGACTCAGTGGCCCATTAACAGAAGGTATCTTCTTGGAGGAAGGGTGGGTTGTGGAAAAGATAAAGATGATTGCCCCAGCTGGTTTTAACAGGTGGTCCATTAACAGAAGATACCGTACCCAGATATAAAGATCACTGTCCCACCTGGTTTCAACAGATAGTGATAGAATACAGTTGGCTACATGCTGCTTTGCAATCCAAGGCAATGTAAAACCTTGTGATTCAATTCTGAATGTTAAACCCAGGAGCACTACATAGGGCAGCTGGAGTGCATTATTAAGTGTAAGAACTCCTTCCATCACAAAATTATATGATGCATGGTACCACCAGAGAACATGGTAAATTAGTCTAAGTTGACATTCTGCTAAGAATTGGAAAATTAAGAAATTAACCTAAACCAAGCAGTCCAAAGCACACAGGGGTGTGTGCTCATATGCATATGGGAGCATACAATGAGTAGGAAGGACATATTGTATGATTCATCTTGCTGACAAGCAGAAAAATTATTTGATGTCTTAGATGGAGCCCTAATACTTCATAACTTCATATAGACTCTGGATGCAGTTTTGATACACAGCAAAATATGTGTATGGTGAACCACCTGCCATCTTCTTCGCATTAAAAAGTTGTCTTGCTTATTCATTTATTCCTGACAAAGATAAAACTTCAAATAAGTTTCCTTTCTACTCTCAATGCAGTACTTTATTAATGAAAGAAACACAAAATCACAAGTCATTATTTTCTTTCTCTTAGTCTACCATTGCCTTATACAATGTATAGGGTGTACATGAAAAAAAAAAAAAGATAGTGGTACAGCTGTTCTGCTGTGGCAAAGAGAAAAAAGGAAGAGGCCTTTAAGACAATTCCCATCATAACTCTAATAGGATGTCATAGTAAAAGGGATATGTATGTTATTAGTGGACAATAACCAGGATGAGATTTTTGCCTGTCAGCTAGGCAGTGTCCTGTGGGATTTTAGTATTGAAATTTTTAGAACTAAAGTCTCCTAATAAACCAAATATATAAGTTCTAATGCTATATCAAGGAAGTTGATTTACAAATGAGTAGAAGGCCAGCATATTTACCTGAAATAAACAGTGAGAAATCCAGGCTGCTGCATGTAGGTAGATGAGACACACATTGAGGCAGGATGAAAAAGCCAGAAGATGAACTTCCACAGTTTACTTCTCTCCATGTTTACTCATAACAAGCTGCAAATTAAATCTTTGGGGAAGAGTACAAACACAATTCTGAAAAGCAAAGAAAGAGCTTTAAAGATCATGATGAAGTTGTCATTGAAAGCAAAGAAATAGGCAGCTGAGGACATGACAACATTCATGCTGTCTGACTTATAAACTCTTGAAAGTCTTTCCACACCTTTAAAGAGATGCAGAAATCAGTGTAACAGGAAATGGAGATACACATTTTTAAAACAATAACTAGACTGAGATCTGGATTCCCTTAAGTGTTAGGCTGATGCCACTCCTCAGGACTGCCTGGTCCATGGCCACATTTGTGCTTGGAGAATTCTTTTATTCACAGGGCTTTTTTAGGCCACAGAAAGGCAACACTTTACATAAAACTTTATTAAGCTACTTCAGCCCAGTTAGTTATCAGGCTATATGCTATGGAAAAGACATTTACATAGTATTTGTACTGCAGGAAAGTAATACTCCCAACTGAAATAAAAATGTGGAAAATCTAAATGTGTGTAGGCTAAGGATGACTTGTGTCAATAGAATTAATTGATGGGAGGACTGATAAGATGACCTTCTGTAACTAACCATCCCATTCTTTACCCATGGACAGCTCAGCTGTGTCACAGCTGTGTGTAAAATAGCTCCTGAATCACTAGCACTTGCAGTCCAATTATTTTGAAATAAAATGATAACTTTTTATTTCCAAGACAAATTGAACTTAACTATGGTGTTTCAGGGGCAACCTAAGCCTCCATGTGGCAAAGGTCCAGTACACTCAATGCTTTCTCTAAAATGCATTGAGCAGCTCCTGGGGCACCCAGAAATAATCTCTTTTTCTCTGTGTTTCAGTTTCTCTGTGTTTTACTGTCCAAGCAGAAACCCCAGTGCCAATACCCTGGAATAATCAGTGTAGGTGACATTGCCAATTTTTACAAGGTGATACTGCAGTCTCCAGGGGGGCTTGATAAAGGGGACAATTCACATTCAAATAAACCCTTGGCTCTGACAGTCTGGACAGTGTTTTCCCAACATTTCAGCTGGGTCACATGTGACACTTCATTAAATTTGCCTGCTCTGTAGCTGCTAAAATCATACAAATATATCCACTTTTGAATGGGCTTTATCTCTTCCTTCCCACCATTGTCAAGATGTAACTGGGTATGCTAGAGAAACTGGCAGCTGTAGAGAAGCTGTAGGTGAAACAAAGAGCTTTTTCACCAGGTAGGGCTGTCGTCATCTCTGATGGAAGTATTGTGTGAATACTGTGTGAAAGGTTTGGCTGCACTGGGGATTGATTCAAGTTTTTTCAGTTTGCCCTTGCCTTCTTACAATACTGCTATTTATTTCTAGGCATAGCTGTAAGAAAGGTCCTTCAACCTTTACTATCATGATGTAAGTCTAAATGCTGGATGAACAAAGATGCTAGGAAGGGATCAATCTGCCAATAGCCAAAGGTCAATGCCTGGGTATAAACTGCAAAAATAAAATCAATCCACCATAACATAAATCCTTCAAAGATACAGGCAAAATGCCAAGATGGGTCACTCACAGTGCCAAAGCACAGGTTGCATGGCTGTCAGCCAAGCCAAACAGCACGTTGAGAGGTTCCAGTCTTGCAGACCAACAAGCTTGTACCATGCAAGGGCCTGGTATCTCCTACAAAGAGGCTCAGGTAGTGTCACTAAATTCCCAAAAGATCATGAGTCACGTGAAATGGACAAGGTGGAAGCAAACCCCATTGTCCCCATGTTACCTGGATAATGCATACATGGATGCCCATCAGATCTGTGGCAGTGGATCTAGTTGAGTGCATGCCTCAGAGCAATGCCAGCTTTCATCAATGCCTGCTTGACTGGCATTCTTAGAATGAGCCTGTCATGAATCCTAGTGCATACAGCCTTGGAAGAGAACCTTACCAAGCTTCCTTTTCCATGATAGCTTTGCTCTACCCTGTCCTTAAGTTTGCCCTCTGCTCTCGAGGGTTGATCTGCTCTGATCTGCACATTTGGAGTATAGAGGAACTGTACTCCAGATGTCTCCTGCTTGCACTCTCAGTGACATTTTTTTAAATCTAACTGGGCTAACTGGGCAAGCCATGGCAAGCAAAGAGTGTGACAGAGTGGCTCTGCACAGGCACTCCCCAGACCTCACTGTGTTCTCCACCAGGCTCTGCCACAGCATTCTGGGATTAATTCCTCCCCACTCTGATGAGGCAGAGGAAAGCTATTCATACACTGAGAACACACCTGCACGTCAAGACAGCAAAGTAATTAGAAAGATATTTTTAAAAAACAGACAAAGTGCTGGATGTTGTTGATAGATAAAGTGGAGCAGGATCTTTCAGGGAGTGGTGTGCAGGATTGGTGTGCAATCCTGGTGTGAAAAATTAGTGCCTAAGGTGTTGAGCAGATGGTCTTCTCCTTTTAAGGTATAGATGCACTTTGGTATTTTATAAACTTCATGAAAGGAAAGTCAGGGCAACACAAAGCTATTTTTTCCTACTTAACAGCTGGAAGTAAGGTGAATTTATCAGCCTCAGTGGTATCCTTTCTGAACAACAGCATCCCACAAAGCAAAAAGGCAAGCAAGTAATGCAGCGCAGCATGACATGTTTGAAATTATCTTTCTTGTTTTGTGCACCTGAAAGAACAAACTTTTTGTTACAAGGCAGGTGTAATTTGTGCTGACTCAGACTTGGCAATTAGCTGAGAAAAAACTGCAAAATATGGTGAATTTTTTGTTAATAATGGGGACTTTATGTCTGTGTGTGTGCGTGCGTGCATATGGACAGCTGCAACTCAGTGGGACTGAGAAATGAGAGTGGACTGCATTTAGAGCAAAAGTGAGGCCTTCACTGGCTAACCCACCAATGCCTCTCTTCTTCTTTCTCCCCCTTTCCACTCTTCCATATATTCACCATATAGCATCTTTATCCATATTCAAGTGCTCAAATATAATTTAATCCACACAGTCCCTTCCTGCCCATCTATAAAATAATTTGTTCCATTGCAGTGGAAAGTTACAATGTTTATTACATATCTGTCTAAGATGAACCCCAAACAAGCATTTTATCCTTACTTATATAATCATCATAAGGTAGAAAATGAAATTTCCAAAATCAAAAAAGTGTAGGAGAGCTTCAGGGAACCACATGTCAGTTTTCACTTTGATGTATGCTATGTTTAAAAAAATATCTGGGAAAGAGAGATGGTGCAGAGAGGAAAAAGATGTATCTTCCAGGAGATTTCCTCTCTATTGCTTAATTCTTTCAATTGTAGAAGGAAGAAAATAATCTCTCCTTATTGCCTGGAGTGAGAGTAAAAGTATTCTGAAGAGACATTGTAAGAACTCAATTTAGTACCATGGATGGTTTCTCATTCCCACTTGCATCTTAATAAAAGTAAATACTAGCTCAAGGTTTGCAGTGAGAATATAATGATTTTTAAAACTTTGGTGGGATTGGCAGATAAATACATTGTTTCCTAAGATGCTTTAGAAAGGAGCTTTGTCTCAGAGCAGTAAACTTTATCATCTGAAGTAAAGCAGAAGCTGGGGTTCATCCAGAAGATGAGTCCTGTTTCCGAAATGTATACTGCTATTTATTTCCTGGAAGACCAGAGTTTTAGTCCTAATTGTCAAGGGCAGTTGAATATATTAACATCTTTCTCTCTCTGTGAACCTCTCTTCTCTGTGTAGAAAGACATTTAAGCACATACTGTATGAGTTCAAGAAGAAGAGCCCTGTATTTCTCTCTTACTAGAAATTGCATCCTCTCTACCTGCTTTCATTATTTGGTTGCATCTTCAAAGTAATAGCTCTTTTTTTTTTTCATGGTTTTCCTAAACTAACTCTCTCTTTCCTCACTCGTCTCTGCCACCTCCTATTTGCACTTGCAACTACTGTCAGTGTCATCTGTGCCCACCATCTGCTTCCGGAATATTATGAAGCTGTAATCACAGGGCATTTTGAAATTTATTCATACAAATCAAAGACATTCAGTTGCTGTCAGGGGTGGATTTAGAGCTAAGAAAGGCATAGGTCTCCTGGCAGAGGCTGTCAGAAACAGCAGCTGGCAGAGGAGACTGGAGCAGGTTTCCCTGCCCAGTTTTCCATCCCACCTGGCTCCTGACCTCTGGCATTTTTGCATTCTCAGGGCTGGCTTCAGCTGAGATCAGCAACTCTGCCAGATTTGCAGTTGAGTGGTAAACACGAATCATGAGAATGAGACCAAAGGAATTTTTCTCTGACCCCACAAATGACCCCATTTGTGCCTGGGCTGTAAAAGTGTATAACCACAGCAGTAACCTCTGTCTTGCTCCTTTTACAAAAAGGTTGTACCTTAGTATACATTTTTTCTTATTTATTTGAGGTAGGCACTACTTTATTAAGTCCAAGCAGTACCTGTAATAGTGGCCTAATCCCAATCAAGGGCCTTTAGATGCTACTCCAGTAAATGGTACTAATAGCATCAGATGGGAGCTATCTGTGTCATCCCACATGGAAAGCAGATGCACTGCTCAGTTTATATTCTCAACTTCCAGAAAAATTGAATAGGTTGCAATAAACTATGATGGCATTGTAAGATGCTGTAGACTGCTTCTACTGCTCCAGGAGAGGTTCTACAAAAGGAAGCAGCTGGTGCCAAGGACCCACATACAGAGTATGTACATTTCAGGCTAGTGTTGTTTTTGCTTTGAACTTTCTCTACTCTGATCTCTGGACTGAGAGAAGTGCCTTTGCTGAAGTCTCGTGAAACTTCTAATTTGCCTTCATTCAAGGAAAGACTGATCCATGCTCTGTGCAATCCAGGGTGGAGGTGGTGGAGAACTGCACAATTCTTATAAAACTAGATGGCTGAGTTTTGCAGTATACTCCACTGACTTTGAAACCATTTAAGATCAGTTTAAAAATGTTTACTCTTTCAGAGTTCCTTTTCATACATTTGGCTGTGGACACTGCTGAAGAGCTAGGCACATTAGGCCTTTTTCTCAGGTTCTGAGTCTTTTTATCAGGCTGTGAAACCTTTTTAACTTCAGCCAGGAGTTTTCCCAGGATAAAGTTTTTCTCTACTGTAAATACAAGAGAAAAAATCATAGCAAAATATAAGCACCTGCTGGATCCATAGCAAAGCCAGAGACAAGAGGTGTCTCTCTGACCAATGAACTGTCTGTATTCTGTTTTTCACTATCTTATTTAAAGCCATGGCTTCCTTCAATAAACTCTTTCTTACACCAGGTAAGAGATCACCTGTGGCTGTGTTCTTTCTCTGCTCCATAACCTTTTGGACAGCAACATTTGGTGGGTTAATATGCCTTTCAAAATGCCTCCTCTAGGTCTCCTGTTTTCCACAAGCACATTCAATATGTCAGTGTTTCTATAAATGTCCCTAAATGGAAACATCATTTGTAGGAAAAGCAACAAAAATGATATTTCTGCAAAAACAAACCAGTTGCTGAGTGGATTCCCTTTTCTCCCAAGACCTGTAAAGAGCTGGAGATCCAACATGAATTTAATGTGCCTGTGGCCTCAGTGAAATGGGTGCACAGTGCCTGTGCTCCCCATGCCAGCTGAGCTGCTGCAGTCTCAGCTAGTAGCTGGAGGCAAGCCAGCTCAGGGTCCTGGAGGCTGTAGACACAAGTCAAAGACGCTTGGCAGGTATTAGACTACAGAAATCAATGAGTAGAAAAGCTTCATTTGGCTCTGTTGTTACTGCTGAGTTGCTGTGTAGGAATAAAGAAGTGTGACCTACTGATTTGCTGTGGCAGTACTGCAGCTGAAGGATTGCAAAAACAGGACGGTTTAATCCCACAGGTTTTAGTTGGTTCTTTGGGTGTGTTTTTGGTGTTTTTTTTTTTTTTTTTAATAATTTATTTTTTTATTTAGGGGGACATCTTCAAAACACACACAAAGGAGCTAAATGTGACACACAGTGAAAACAGGAGCAGTGTTTCCAACGGATCAGAATTAGGATGAGTTTCTTCCCTGTAATTGTCTACCCACTTCCTGGTGCCACAGCACTTGATAGCATTCCCTCACAGATAGGAAAACTGGTGAAGCTATGCTTAGCTAGAATTTAAAATCTGTGACAAGTACATCTTGAGAGGAAAGGTTGGTCACCTGGTGCAGTGGCTTCACAAGGGATGTGGCTGGTACCATGTCAATGAAGGCTGACAATAGTTCAGGTGAAAGGGCAGCCATGGAAAGAACCAGTGAAGCAATGAACAGCAATGTCAGGGAAATACAAAAGAGGAGAGGCCATAGTATATTACCATCCTTGATGAAATGCCTGAGCCACTTGTCATGGTGGCAATTTGTCATGTTTACTGTCAGGTAATGTGGATTGGCAGCAGAGATCTAGAAACAGAGGAGGGAGTGGTGGCTGTGCACAAGCAGGTGAGAAGGCCCTGAGTCCTTGAGTCCTGCTGCTGTGGGGATGCTGTTGTGGTCATACAATGGTGAAGCAGCCAGTGGTATCTTACCAAACCCCTATTTTAGTGCTAGTGGGTGATTTCAGCTCCAGGCAAGCACGGATTTTTTTGTAATTGTTCAACTAATCTCACAAAAGGACTGTATACTGAAGTGAAAAGCAGATTACTTTAGGTGCAGGGAAAGAGGTATAAGTGTTTTTGCTATGTCCAAAATGCATCAACTGAAAAACTTCATGGGCCACCTTTAACCTGAAGGTTGAAGCAACCTTCATCTCCTTGCTCCTTCACACAGATCCTGTATGAACTTGCTGATGTGCATGTGATGTGCAGACAAGGAGCCTTATGTCAATCATGGAGTTTGCAAATCCTTGTTCTGGGCCACAACCAGTGGGTGTGACAACAGAGGCTGGAGCTAAAGTCCTGCAGCTGCATCCCTGTGCTTGCATTACCACCACTTGGATGGGGATGGGGCACCCCTACCTGTTAGTGCATTGTGGTGGTCAGAAAGGTTAGGGGGCACAGCCTAGGGATGGAAAAGGGTAGGTTTGGTCATGGTACAGGACACTGGAAAGGACCTGGGATTCCTGGGAAGCAGAAATTCAAGGTGGGATTAAAAAAAACCAAACATTTTCTTCTTGTTCAAGTTAGCTATGCATAGACTTGTCTAGATCTGAAATGGGTGGGATGATTTTTAGAAAATATTTAGCAAGACAATTGTAAAACAGCTTGCCTAGCTAGAGCTTCATAGCTGTACACTGGGTTTGTTTTATATACATAGCTACAAACTCTGTTTGGTATAAACCAACTGTATATTAGAATATTAGTGTATGTTAGACTATACTGTAAACTCTGCATCTCAGCCTGTTTCACATACCTCTCACTAATCTTATATCTGTCTTTGAAATTAAAAAGTTTGCTGAAGTAATTATTGATTTGTAATAGGAAATGCTGTAGGTTTTTTTTTTGTTTTGTTTTGGTTTTTTTTTTTTTATGTGCAGCCTGCAGTGAAATAAGTACAAATCCATGGATCATGCATACTTTACAGAGAAATACAGATTTGGTAGTAAACTCTGCAGATTTCAAAAATATTATTTCTTCAAATCCACCCCAGGATTTCTAGTGGAACTGAAAACAGGATTGACTTCTGGCTGTTCAGGTTCAGTGCTCCCAGGACAGTCCTTATAAGGCACATGTTTGCAGGAACTCAACACCTAGTTTCCTAAGTTCCTAGATCTGTTCTTAAGCATGCATCAACAAAATTAAGACACCCCAGTCTCATAAGCACTGGTGTGAAAGCTGAGAACACGAAGTCATAAAATAGCACCTGACAAAATTAATTTGGAAGCAAATAAAGCAGATAATTTTTTAAATTTATCTTTGTTTGAATTCTCTTTGTTTTAAAGTCACAAAGTGGCAAATAACATGATTATACAAATAATGTGATTTTCCAAGGTGTTTCTTACTAAGACATTCCAATCAAGGCTTACTCTTTGTTTTCTATATCCAAATGAAAAATACTTTGCCTTTTATGAAATAATTTTTTTATAACCCAAGGGCTGTACCTGCAGATAAACTTGTGCTTCAGCACACTCTTGTGACATGAAAAGCACTCATAAATCACAATCTAAAGTGCTATTTCACATCCTCTCAAAAATCACTCTAACAGAGGCATGGCAAGTCATTTAGCTGGTTGGCAGAGCAAAGCCTGTCAGTACACTTACACTGCAGACATGTAACCTGTTTCCCCTTCCTCCATCTGCTGCATCAATTTGGGGTTGGGTAGGCATTATGCAAAACAATAGCTTCTACCATTTCTGAAATATGTAGAATTCCCCTTTAGTTTGCAGCTTTTTCTATCCCTTCTTATTGTATCAAGATTTTGATATCGCACACGAGTGCTTTACTGAATCTGAGGGAAAAGGAGCCAAAATGTAGTGGGAGGTATGGTGCTGCCAGGAACATGGTAGACCATGAGAAGACCATAGGCAGATGGTGTGTTAAATGCCTGTCCTTTGCAAGTGTGGGGAATATCACTCACAGAGTAAAAGCCATGGCCTTGGGCCACCCCACAGCTAGGAAATCTGCACAGGAGAAAAGTGTTGCACTTTCCAAGGTCAGACATGGACCATTTCCCAAAGAGAGGCTGGGAACACCCATCCTGGAGCCACCTGCAGGACTGAACTGACTTTCCCTGCTGTAGGTAGATCCAAGCAGTGGAGCAGGGTGTTGAAGCATCACCAAGAGCCAGTCTTGGTTCAGTGGAGGCTGCAGAAAACGGTGGAGCTTCATGTTAGTAAAGCATTCCTGAGGTTACCCAGGATTGCTGGCCCCATGCCCTGGGTGTAAGGCATAAGCAGAATGTTTCAATACAAAAGGTGCATGATGCCTATTTGCATTTATTATGGGAAATATTCTTCTGAGATCCATGTGGATTTTGGGTGTTACTATTACCCTTTTGTCTCCAGTACCAAGCCCCAAATCCCTCTGAACCCAGGTGATGCACTCAATGCAGCTGCTTGATGAGAGAGAAAACATCAATAGTCAAAATGGAAGCACTCCAATAATGGGAATGTGAGATGAGAAAGCCAGTGATAACATCAAGAAATGTTTAAGGTGTTTTCTCAGCCAGACAGTTTCCCTTTTTAGAAGTAAAATCAGGACATGTAACAAACAAGGGTGAATTAAAAGAGAAAGTGTTCCCATGTGTCTTGCTTTTGTTTTCTCTTAGGCTCAGATTTGAACTGTGTTGTAGCCCAAACTGCTATTAGAAACATCTGGTCTAAGTCTGTAGGGTTATTTGTTTATGGGTTTGGCTTTTTAAATTATCATTTTTCTCCCTTGCATTTTTTATTCTTTCTCCCCTCTAGCTTTATTCTAGTAATATTTTCTCAGCTTTTGTCTTTGTTTCTCTTTTATCTTCTCCTCTCCTGTCTCTCCAGTCATCTTTAGCTGCACTTGCCTGCTCAATGCACTGTCTTGCAGAGTTGGTAGATCCTTCAGATGGCCAGTGCTCAGGTTTCAGAAAGACCTCTTTTTCCTTTATTCTTTGTTTTGTTTTTCCCCCACATTCTTTTACTGTCTGCAAAACCAACCACAGAGGGATAGAGGCTATCCTTCCTTCCTTCCAAGTACAGCATGCCACCTTTCTTGGAAGTGGTTTTCCCTGATTTCTGCAGCTAATGGAATTATTTCCCTCCCTAGTTTCTTTGATGGGTCTCTTTCTGTCTCCCAGTGAGTGGGGCACCTGTGTGAGGGTTATTGGCATCCAGACACTTTATTATACCCTCTCTCAAGTAATGGGTTTGATTTTCATGTTCATTAGGGTTGCTCAAGGTGTGGTGAAGTGCTGCTGTTAGAACTTTATAGTCTCCCAGACTGGTGTGAAAGGGGGTTTGGCACAAGGGAGAATAAAGGCCAGTACTGTCATTACCTGCTGTTCAAAATGACTCATTGCTTACTTTTGTTCATGAAATTGATGCTATCAGTGATATGAGAGAAGGATGTTCTTGCTACTTGAAACACTGCACAGTGACTTGAAGAATTTTCATTCACATTTTTGCCCTTAGGTAGTGCATGATACTCATTAGGTAATACAGTTGGAGGCCAGTTTTTGTCTCCAAAGAATAAAAAAAAAAAACTTTTATTTGCTAAAGGTGCTTTAGGATTCATGCACTTTAGAACTGATTTTTATTTGTACTGCACAGATGGCCCAACCACCTCTGTCTTCACATGAAATAAACCCAAATGTCTCAACTGCAAGAATTACTTTTTTGCAGGCGTATTCCTTTTCTCCTCCTTGGATAAGTTCATTTGTAGGATGTTCATGAGAGGAATTTTTCCTTGGCCTGAGCTTTGTTTAGTTCAGATGCACATGAAGTACAGGTACCACTAAGCAGTTCAGAGAATTCATGTTCCTTCCACAGTTCCTTCTTCAGTTAGAAGTTCCCCTTTGAATAATTTGCACATAAGTCTTTTGTACAACATTGGCCCTTCTTCACCCCCTACTTTAATAATAACTGTTATAATTTGCTTCAATCATTTTCTTTGTCAGTGGGATGACATATGCCTCCATTAGATGACCTTTTAAATCCCCTTTTTTTGTGAAGGAAACAAAACCAGATGTCATATCTGAGTAGGTTTTCTCTGCAGTCTCCCTGCAAAAGTATCTGATTCATCACCCCAAAGGACACAACAAGTGTGAGTATGCAGAAATATGTGTCCCTGTCTTCTCAAGATCACAGTTTTCTGTGGGTGTATCCACACTAAGGTACTACATTGCACAATGACAAAAATTTGCCAGCCATTTTCTGGTAAGCAGCCAGGTATCAAATCCGTTCCACTAGCAGCCTGTTCTGTCTTCATAGTCTTCTGGAGTTTGCAAAGCATTGTGGCAGATAGAGAAATTCTCTACTATTTTAATTATGCACTCGGTAAATATTATAATAATGGGGTATTCTATTTAATTTTGCATTGTACTTATTTCTAATAAGATGCAGACTATGAACTTCAGATGTCAGAATTCAGCTAGTTTGTACCTTTCTAGTGTTTCTTCAGGCTGTCAGCAGACTTGGAAAGACATAATGATTCACATGCTGTTCACCTTTCCATTTCACCTCAGAAACAGACCATTAGAGTCACTGTTATTAAGGACAAGACAGGCTGAAGCAATTCTGCAGAAGTGGGTGAATCTGACAGGGATTTCTACAGTGGGAGTGAATTTCCCTGTGTTTGTTATATATACAGACATTATATACACATATATATATGTGAATTTGCTGCAAGAGATCTCTAATTCATTTAAAATTATGGTATGATGTAATTTTTTCACTCTTTGCCCCTTTATTGAAACATTAGTACACATTTTGCACTAAGCAATATGTTAAAAGCAATATTTTAGTCCTGTCTACATCTGCCTTTTAATTTATTTATTTGCTAATTCTTTCATAACTGTTATTTTCTTGCCTTCTATTTGCAAGTTCAATCTTATAATTTGCCCTATGTAATGAGATTCTTCTCAAATTACCTGTTGTTTTCCATCAGCCAGTGTGGATACCTCCTCATTCTGCTCCTTTTTTTCTCCCATGACCATCTTCTCTTTTTTTTTGGATCTGCCATTCTTTATACAAAAGTAAAGACCCCTTTTTACTGCTCCAAAACTCTCAGGGAGAGAGAGTTTTCCCTGCTATTTCACCTTTGCCTAAAATTCAAATGAAACCTTGTGCATTTATTTAAATTATAAAACAGTTATTAGAACCAGAGAAGAGGCAGAGATGAAGTACAGTGCTGATATGATTGTCTTCTCCATCCCTCATGACTCTTACCCTTGCTGATCCTTCTTTCTTTCACACGTGTATATAAATGACGACTGTTATCGGTAGGGGCCAGTGTAGCATCCTAGGCTGATGGTGTTAGGGATAAAATTCCCACTGAATTCCATGCCCTTCAGTGGTTGCCTGAGGACACCAGCTACTTATTAACGTAAATAATCAGCACTATCTCTACTTGTGGGAAAAAACATCTGAGGAAACTATTTTTGAGGAGAAGCAGAAACAGGCAAGTGAGAAATAAGTGAATTGCCTTTCTGTTTCCTTTGTACATCACAACTGCCCAGCTGTGCTCTGCTTTCCTGCTGCCTCCTTCTGGGGATACAAGGGCATGTATGGATGTCTCTTTGGAAGGTGCAGCTGAAAATCATTGGCTGTCCTTACTGATGGGGTCTCCTCCAGCAATCAGCTCAGGTGCACATAGACACAAGCCAGGCCTAGGGGCTGCTCCTGGCTTTTCTGCCAGCTGTGCAACTGCTGATTGTCAAACAGCTAGAGAGGTCACAGGAAGTACTTTCTTTCCAGTATTTGGTCCACATTGTGTGGGTTTTGAGGCACAAGTAGCTTCTGAATTCAATAGCAACAGTCAACACATGGATTTAAAAATTGCTGGAGAGATGGTTGCTTTAATCCTGTTTTCTAACCTTCTGCTTAGTAGGAGCTTAGAAGTTACACCACAGGGTGCCTCTGTTAAGTATACAGCTCAATTTAAATGCAACATTTTCCTCACCAAGGCAGAAAAAGGTGTTTGAAGAAGAAAGACATCGTCCTACACTTCTTTATTACAAATTCACATCCATGTACAAATCAATTGCCATTTATAGATTGCATGGGAGAGCAAAGATAAGGCACGAAGTAAAACTTGAGAATAGATTCCTTTTGATGTGTACTAAGCTCAGGGCTCTTATGAGATGTTATCACCACAAATGGTACACCCAGAAATGTGTGGTTCAGGCAACTATGGACACTTACATGACCCTTGTCATTTTAATGTCTTCTGAGTAGAAATTCATACATGTGCTCTTACATCATACACTGCCTGTAGGGAAGGCTTTTGCTTTTTTATGGCTTCTCACATCCTGGTAGGAAACATACTTTATCCATAGTTTGGTAGAAGTGGAATCAATGTGTTAAGTGTTGAAATGGGGTCCTGTGCTTCCCTCTTCTCTTGGCTCCTCAGAAAAAGTCTAAGTTGTAAAGGGTGAGGTGCATTCTGTCAAGAAAGATAATGCTATTTCTTCCTTTCACTGGCAGTTTGGCAGTTCATGCAAGTTGGGTCTTTTCTCTGCAAGTACCAGTTTGCCTGGTGTACACTGCATTTCTCTACTTACCAGGCAATTCTCGTTGTCACTTAGAAGTGGCATTACTGTCATAAAGTTGATTACATGTGAAACAAAACTTTTGCATTGACATCATAATGACTGGCATAAAGACCTTTTTCTATCATTTAATGTATTACTGCAGCAACTGACAGCTTTTAGTACAGGTGGCCATTAGCTGCCAGGAAACACCTGACCTAAAGCTTATTGTTTATTAGCTATGAATGTCCAACCAGACAGCCATTACATCAAGTATAAAATAATGCAATTTCCGTCCTGCATGTTGAAAAGCTAGAAGCTGATCTGCCCATTGCCATGGATACAGCAGCCAGCTCGCAGATGGCATGGGAGGCACTGGCCACGAGATGAATGGTCCCACCATTATCTGCCAGCTCCATCTCACTTGTTTGGGAGGCAGTGAACACTGGAAATACGCTTTTCCCTCCTGCTTTCAATGGTTTTTTCTCCTTCAGATGTGAACAGTCCTTTACAAGGAGCAGAAGGAAAGTTGTCACTCGTTGCCTGACCCTGGGTAAAATGGTCCTGGTTGAACCACATTTGTAGTTAAGCTTACAAAAAGTCTGAAATACCTTCCACAACTAGAAAAGTCACTATTGAATTCATTAGAATTTAGATCTCGTGGGGAGCAATAGCAAATCCTTTAAATCAGCTGTTGTTAAGCCAGTTTGGGGGTTTATATTTCTAGCTTTTGAAGCTTTGCCAAGGACACTTTCAAGGCTTCAGGGTACATTCCCCTTGAAGCTGTACAGTTAAGATGCTCTTTGTCCTGATTCATCATGATTCCTGGGTGGAACACACTGTTTCAGTACTTTTGCCTAGACAAGAGGGCTCTTCAGAGGAGAGAAGAAAAGGATGTGTAAGAAAGCCAGAGAGGAACTCTTTACAAAGGCATGTGATGGTAGGAAAAAGGCCTTAAGCTGAAAGAGGGTAGATGTAGATTAATTACTAGGAAAAGATTTCTTACTGTGAGGGTAGTGAGGCACTGGAAGACATTTCCTAGAGGGGTCCCTGGAAATGTTCAAGACAGAGTTGGATGCAGCCCTGACAAAGCTATCTGGTAGAAGGTGTCCCTGCCCATAGCAGGGGGATTGGAACTGGATGATCTTTAATCTTCCTTTGGATCTGCCACCCCAAATCATTCCTTGATTTTATGAAATCAGGATGCCAGCACTGGGATGTGCACAGAGCTTGTCTGGTACATATTGCCAATGCTGAGATGTAGACAGAGACCCAGAATTTCACACAGGGAAAAGTGAAATGTTTTTTACATTTTCTGCACATATAAAAGCTAAGGAGTTCAAGCAGCCTACATCGAGGCTTGCCAAAAAATTAAACACTACTGCATCATCTAAATATACCCCCATCACAGAGTCAGGGTTTTCATTAACAGCCCTATCAACAAAGCCCAAATGATACACATTCAAAAAATGGATCATGTTCAAGTATATAGAAATTCATTATTATACAGACTTCTAATTCAATAAATTATATTTAATTTTTCTGAGATTATTATTTTTCTAAGAAATAACACACACAATTGAGTTTTACTTAATAGTTAAAGCAAAACAAAAACAAAGAACCTTTTATTTATCCTTATAGAACTCATGAAGTCTCAGACATTTTCTTTCAGGTCAGAGACACTGCATACAAGTAACTGTTCTGCCATTCAGTCAATGAGGCAAGATCTGAAATCAGTTTCATCTCTGGAATAATTACTCAGCAAACAGGATGTGTGTAATGCATTTTTATTAATAATACTTTGATTAAGATTCAGGTACCATATTTTACTTCTTATAATGAGCACAGTTTTACTATGAGTGCGGTACATAACATCACTGACAGCTGCAGAATGCCTGTCATGTGCACCAGAGCTGGGTTAAATATAAATACATTTCTCTGGGAGTAACAGTGGTAGAGAGATAAATTGCCATGTATGTCTTACTTTATATGAAAAAACACAATTTTCCCTGTTATCTCAGTACCTGGACATATTTGTTACAACTTTTTAATCAACAAAGCCATATTACTAATGTTATATTGCATCTCAGGTAAAGAAAGATTTTTTAGTTGGTGAGCTCAACTGCAGAGAATGCACATGTTTTTCCAGTTTCAATTATTTTAGAGTATAATTCCTAATATTCCCATATGACTTGGGATGAAGACCCAAGATGTGCTTCATGCTCCCACGTTTTTTACTCTGTAAGTGTTTTACAGTTTTTTTACAGGTTTTTTTACACTTTTACACAGACATTTAAACTTCTGTAAGAGGAGTGACTTGGCTGATTTCTGGATTTGTGATTTTCTCCTGTGCTAGCTATATCCTGAGAAGGGCAAACAGGAACAGAGAAGTCATCAAAGTAAACCTTTGCTCAGTGGGAAGAGCTGTGTTTCTGAGAGTTTTCAGATGGCCATTTTCTTCTGCATGCATGAAACTGTAGGTGGAAAAGTAAAGTGAGGGGAACGAGCAAAATTTCATATTCTGCCACCCCAAGGGCAGGAGTGGTAAATCTTCTCAAGATGAAGGGATTGATTTTTCCATCCTCTGTTCCATGGCTTCCCATCACTGGAGGGGGTTTGCTCCCTCTTAGTCCCCTAGGTTCATGCTTGCATCTACCCCAACAAAATCTATTGAGTGGGCTCTAAGATCCCATTTGTCAATATCTAATGGCTACTACTTAAGGAAGGCATGAAGATGAAGCATGAGGCTGATGTTTGTGCCTGAGGTTTCCTCCCCTTACTTTGATGCTGGATTTCATGTCACACTGCTGTATTTCTACACAATATATGCTGTAAATCTCTGTATTTTCTTTTTCACAAGTGGACCTCTTGCTACAGCAGTAAGCTGCACAAAGCCAGATTGTTGTTTTGGACTTTATGGATCTGTGTTTAAGATACATTTCAGTGTCATGAAAGTGTTTAGGACAAAAAAAAAACCCAACAGCATCAAAACCCCCAAACAACAAACCTACCAAAACCAAAAAAACAAACAGTTCCTCTCACTGTAGGGAAATCTGTTTAATCTCCCATAATGGACTACTCACTGACTAAACACCCTGGCCTGATCACTGTGAAGAAGCAGACTATGCACAGACAGAAATAGCAGCAGAAAGGAATCCACATCAGGGAGCACATTCCTCACCTTACCCTAAATATACTGAAGAAAGAGAAGGGGAAATTTCCTTGAAATTGGAACTAAATCACCCACAGCAAAACTTTCATCAGAAAATACCCCATATAAGACCTCAGCTTCCAATCTGTGTCAGGCTTTTGTTAGGATTCACTCAAAAATAAGACATTTGGTAGAACTATCTCAAGGATGTATCAAAGAGACAGTTAATTTAGTGTCTCATACAGAAAGATCTCAGTTATTAGAATATTAGGCTTGATGCCTAATGGTGGGCATAGTGTGGACCCCAAAAAGCCACAGAGACACCATCTGCACCTGTGGAGGGTGCAGCCTATCCTTGCTGTCACTCAGAGGCAAGAGAAGGAGAGACATCTGCACTTGAGTTTGTGGTCACAGGCATAACATCAAAAGACCGTATGGCCTTTAATGTGGGAAGAAGAGTGTGCAATTTATTATGAAGTTTAGCCAACAAAAGGCTCTTTCCCTTAGCAGCAATCAGTGCTGGTCCTCCCTCTCCTGTTTCTGTCACAAACTTTCTTTTGTTCCTCTTTTTTCTATTTCTTTTTTTATTTTATTTTTTTTTAAATTTTTTTAGAAAACCGTTCAGCACTCAGACAGCAGAAGCAAAACAACAAAGTAGGATTTCCCTCCCTTACTCCCCCACCCTGACAGAATGATTTTATCACATAATACCCAATCTAAACAGTGCAGTGCAAATCATACTTTGCATGCAAATGCCAAGACATTACCACAGGAATGGAGTCTGTTTAGGTATGGGGTGAGCAGAAGAAGGCTGCTCTCTTCTAAAGTGGTGCAGCAAGAAATTCACAGATTCTGGGAGAACAGGAGAAGTATCTTTCCTATTTTTTGCCATTTAGCTTTGTCTTTACTGCCCAGAAGGAGACATTTTCAGATGCAGGAAGCCAACAAAAAGTTAGCAGCAGGGAGATTTGTCCTCTGCCCAGAGAGTCAAGTGATTCAGACCAGCTTCATACCTTTCATATGAAAACAGAATTATCTGCATACACTCCAGCTGGCATTAAGTCTCTGTTTACTATCACTCTTCAGCTTCAAAGAAACAGAAAATGACTTCTTGCCTGTACAAAAACCAGGGTTTCATGGAAAGACAGATTTAACCTTCTGCCTGCTGCATTGCCTCGGCTCTTTGGAACAAGACTGCTAAAAACACTCAACAGCTTGTTTCCATGGATTTCACACTATGTCCCAAAGTCTCACCATAATAATGTAGGTAGCACTACTGGAGCCTACATGTCCCCATGCTACAGACAAGAGCATCCAAGTACACTAATGCACTACATGGCACTGTTCCTGCTTCCCAGCAGTGTGTACCTCTCATGAATGTTGGAGATAACTCTGTCCAGGTACCTCTTGCATTCCTGTGAGAGCATCACAGCAAGCTATGAAAACAGCTCACTTGTCAACTGGCAGCCACCCATGCTAAAATCTGGGTGCAGCCCTATAAAAGACTTTTAACATATGCTTCTCTGCCTATATTTGAAATCCCCCATCTCATTTTTATTGGGAATTATTAATAACCCTTCACTGATTCCTGATAGTTGGTGGTGTGCACCAAGCACTTGTCCAGCTGTGTTTTTGAAACACAATGATAGAAATTCAATCTAATATTCTTCCCACCTTGGCTATTCATGTTTTGTGCACCCATATCTAAGTGGCTTCAATACTGCATAACTTCTGTATCTCTCACTGTGGCATGTCAATATTGTCTGTTTATTCTGCAGGGAACACACAGGCTTTATTACACAACTGTAAGTACCACAGGGCCCCAAGATTTGGCTGAGGCTTTTGTTGGTCAATGTTCCTGCATAGATGAGGCTTGAATTTTAGCATTACTCTGGACTCATGCTGAAGGATGCACAAATACTCAAGCTGGGATTCAAAAGCAACAAATAGCAAGGTGACGGATAGCTACTTCCAACTTTTGGCATGTAAGCAAAGGAATTAGCAGGCTGTAACTGCACAAGCTTATAGAGCCTGGAACAGACTGGCAAGCACTGACGTTTGTGTCAGCTGAAAAAGAAAGCAACAACAAAAAACATGGAACACAGAACAGTAGTACTTCAGAAAGGAAATCTCAGCTATTTGCAGAATGCCATCAGCTGAAATTTCTAAAGACCAGAAGGGCCCATTTTAAAGTGCTCAGCATGCCCAGACAGGGCCAGGTTTTCAGTGAAGCTCAGTTCCCATGGAGGCAGCTAAGCAAGAGCCAGATTTTTAAAAGCACTCAGTATCCAGCTGTTTCCATTGCAAAAATTCTGTCCCAGTTTTTCAACAGAGCTCAGCACCACCCAACAGGCTGTGTTATTTCAAAAGCTTGCCCTAAGTGACTTCACACCTGGTGTCATTGTTTCATTGGCTACCTGTCAGAGGATAAGTCACCTCCATTTCTTGCTTCTTTCAGCTTTCCTGAGCCCTGATGTGGTCTGAATAATCTGAACTATCAAATAACTGCTCTGGGTGTTGTACCAAGAGGCAATATCAAGAAATGCACCTCACAGACTACAGCATGGTGAGCTTCACAGTTCTGCCAATTTACCAGGCACTTTTGAGCTGCAAGAGCCAGCATTATGCTTTGACCTGCCAATCATGCTGACTCATGTCAAATTATGTCATCTTCCAAATGTCTGAATTTGGAGGTCTCAACCTATTTTCATATGCAGATGAAGTTGAGAATTTCTTTCCCTTGAAGTCTGCAGAAAAGCAGAAAGACAGCAGACTCCATGATTTGGGGAACACTGTGTGGAAGGTGATGTAAACCATTATCTGGTTATCAACACTTGTAGAAATTGCAGTCTTTCTTCCATCAGCATGTCAGTGTGAAGCTTGCTAAGGGCAGGAGTAATCTTTTGCTAGGAGAAGCCTTTCTCAGAGGTCCTAAACCACACACAGCTCTTACACTTTCTCTCAAGCTTTCTCAAGCTTATAGGAAATGCTTAACTTACAGATAACATGGGAAAGGGCAACATCTCCCCTAGTGCCTCCTGTCTGCCATGGTTCTTGTGTAAGCAGAATGGTATAATTCAGAACATGGAATGAGTCACAGAAATTCTCAGAAGGTGGTCTGTGAGAAGAGCCAGAGTCTCCTTTTATTTCTGTTGTTTGTGTTGGTACTTCTGTTCATCTGTGTTGGGTTTTGAGGTTTTTTGTTTGGTTATTTGGTTTGGGTGGGGTTTTTGGGGTGTTTTTTGGGATAGGAGGTTGTTCTTTTATGTGAAGATCCAGGAGATGGTGGGGGAAGGGCAGTAAATTGCCTTGATTAAAGAAGCAGTCCACCACACAGACAGGCAGGCTCAGGCTGTGCACTCTTAAGCATGGATAGCTGAAGACACTTTCCTTCTTTCAGTGAGAGTTTGAAATGCTCAAAACAAACTACTTCAAAGAAGAAAAGACCTGAAAAGCAGGTGAATTTCAGTCTTTTTTTTAAAAAAGGTGCTGTTCATTTGAGAGGCATGTATCTACCCATTTGAAGCTTCCTCCTCTGTCATTCTTTCATTTCCTTGATCCCCCTTGCTGTGTGACCATGTGACACTCTGTCGTTTGGTGAGAATAGAGAGAGATATTGGCAGTTTGGGAGCTGTTGTTCCTGCTTATGTATGCAAAGAACATAATTGCTAAGTGCATCATCTGTTGTAATTTGCACATCCACACACAGAATAGAATAGGGCAGTCTTCCCATAAGGATGCAGTGCCTTTTTTCCCTCTCTGCTTTTCTGGGCAGTAAAATATTAGGTCTCCTGGACATCATTGCAGTGCAGGCTGAACAAATACCCTGGGATGTAATCCCTGCCCCAAATAGCTTACACTCTTAATATAGCTGCAGAGAACCAGGGTGAGAAACAGTAACAGAATTCTGTAATTGTCTTGCTTCACACACAAGTTTGAAATTACTTGAGAAATAATTTAGGTGGGTCTGCAGCAGGTGTGACAAGTTAGCCATGCCAAACCCAGCATTACAAAAACACTCTGCAGTCACAGACAAAACAAAATTTTTAACAAAAATTTTAACAAAACAAGCAGGAATTGTGTTGCTCCCAAAGATTATCTAAGCAAGGGGCAACCATGGAACAGTCAGTGAATATTGGTTTGGAAAACAAAAATAGCAGCTGAAAAGAAAAAGTAGCAGCTATGTAACAATAGGAGGACAAAATATTAAGAAAAGAAAAGAAAAGAAAAGAAAAGAAAAGAAAAGAAAAGAAAAGAAAAGAAAAGAAAAGAAAAGAAAAGAAAAGAAAAGAAAAGAAAAGAAAAGAAAAGAAAAGAAAAGAAAAGAAAAGAAAAGAAAAGAAAAGAAAAGAAAAGAAAAGAAAAGAAAAGAAAAGAAAAGAAAAAAATAAATTTATAGAACATATCAGAGAGATTTCTAATTTCCTCCCCATCAACTATTTTGATTCTCACTGTCACAGCCATTTGACTTCTCATGATCTTCTGCAACAGAAGCGAAGCCAGCATGTTCCTTAAAACCTTAAGATGTGGGTCAGACAAAGACCTCACTTGAAAGTGCAAACTGCACTAAGGTATATTAGACATCCCAGAAACCAGTCCTGTGCTCCCTGATGACAGGGAAACGGACTTCCTGTTCCATCTGACTGCCATAAGTAAATATACAGCTCACAATATGTCTTGAATTTCTTTAATTTCTTCAGCAAGCTGTACTTCTTGCAGGAGATTTCCCAATTACTGTTTAGGATCTTCAGCAATAGAACCTCATTGTCCAAAGACATTTTCAGTCTTTGGCAGACCCCACAGATGTTTTTATTAGAATCCTTTACCCTTGTTGTCTCAGGGAGCCTCATCTCTTCCCAGTTCCCTGGAGTGCTGTGTCTCCTTTAAAGCATATGTTCAGAAGAGAAAATTTCCCCTCAGACTGGTTTTTAAAACAGCAATGCACCTTGTGTGAACATGTGGAGGGACCGGTGAGCCTCCATCAGTATTGGAATGCCAGTTCCTTCCCAACCCAGCTCTTCTGCTTAGTGGAGCAGAGAGCTGCACTATTGGATGTTACTTTTGTGCAGCAGCACCAGAAATGGGGAAACTGGGTGCTACTAGTGAGCACCAGCCATTTTCCACATATGTGCTTTCAGGTTATGCTTTGCTTGTGCATGTGAAGTGTCCTTTACTCCAGCTGCACCGCGGGGATGTGGTCCCCAGGCAGAGGCACAGCCACTAGAGGGCAATTGAAGGACATCAGATGAGTGGGGAGCAGGTGTCTGGGCAGAGGATGAGCCAGCCGTGCCAGTCTGTACCCCTGTGCCGAGCTGTGGCATGCAGCAAGAGCCTCATACCTCAGAGCCTTTCTCCTTCTGTCTTTCTGCAGCTGCCTCTGGGTACTCTGGGTTAGTGGTTTGCACAAAACATGGCATGGGTTCTTTCCATGGATGAACTACTGCAAATGGCCAGCAGCTGACATGGAGCAATGCTGCTAAGTAGACCACTGAATAACTACACCTCCCTTGATTGCATCCTTCAAAATAGTTGGGAGTGTAGATATTGGACATAGCTTTGTTCATCAGTTTTAATCAGTTGCCTGCAACCTCCTCATTTAGTTTTTCTTGGCATTAAGTCGGAAGTCCATGATTTTCCTACCTTTTGCCATCTCTCTTAATGGAGAGAGCTGTTTTTGAAGCTGTTCTCAAATTTTAACAAAAACGTACACCTACGCATTATACAAACCTCTTTCAAATCCATTTTGGCAGACTGAGGAATTGAATATGGGCTTCTATATTCCAGTGAAGGCCAGGGCCTTCAAAACAAAATATTGGCAGTGATTTCATCACCATGTAGATGTCTGCCATCCAAAGGGAATGCCTGAAGCAGACCACAGGAAGTCTTCAGTCAAGCTTAAACAACTCCCCCAGTATTCCTCTTTACTTCCTCTTTTTATTTTTTTTTTTCCAAGAGATCAACAGTACAGAAACAGTATGGCAGTACATGCACTTGCACAGTGACTTTCTGCACAGATGAGTTCCCATGAGAAAAGTTTGCAATGAAGAGCTCCAAGTTGGCATTTCTGGCAACCCCTCCAAGTGTGTGGGAGAAAAGGGACAGGCAGGAAAATGGTGAGCTTCCATTGGAAGTGGACAAGAAATACAAGAATGAGTTTGCCTTATCCTTGTCTATTGTCAGGTTTTTTTGTAGTTTAAGAATGACCAAGTGCCGCCTCAGTTATCTCCCCATCAAATTGCTTGGCAAAACTTCAGATGCTCACTAGTGGCCTTCTGAAAACAAGCAGGAATCTTGCAGAGTTGAGGTGGAAAACCAAATGCTTTCCATAGACTTGAGAGAAAGGATGCCAAGCCAGCATCGAGTAACACAGGTCAAACTCTACAAAAGCAAAAACAGGAGCAGTCTGTCTATCCCTCAGACATTCTCAGGTTGAATCAGGTGGACTTGTGGAGGGGATTGGGAGCCCTTTGGGCACAGATCCAGAGACTCAACCCCTATAACTGGCACAGCAATGGAACACTGTGACTCATCACTGTGCTGAAATGCAGCTACTGTGGGGTGGGAGTGGGAGTGATAGGCTGGATTTAGCTCAGGACACACGTTTGCAATAGTTTGAGCCCCTGTCTGCTCTAGGAAGCAATCCTGATGGACATGTGAGATAGCATTGGTGTTCTTGTGCTTCCCATTGGGGTTGCTACTCCACCCTTTTGCTTCCAGGAGCTTGGACTGAGCACATCAAGGTCTATGGCCAAGAGAAGCCCTTTTATACAAAGTGATGCCTTAAGTCTCAGCAATAACTCAGAAGGCAGTGCAGGGATTATTTTTATACCAGAGGTAGGCACAAGAGATGTTTCTTGGGGCACAGTAGCAGATCTGTGGGTACAGCTCAAGAACCCTGATAATGTTATTCTGAGTCCAGCATCCAGCTTTTTTACATAACAAGCCAGGTTTTACAGACATTGAGCTACCTGTCTCCATTAATGAATTAAGACTCAGCAAACTGAGATAATTGGTGTATTTTTCCTTTAAGAAGAGAATTAGAAAACACACTTGCACTGGGAATTGTGAATGATACACTCTGCCTGAAGGAAAACAAATTATCACTCCAACAGGAAAACGCACATCCCCTGGGTTCTGAGAGCAACTCATGTTGACTCTCTTGTTTTAGTCTGTTGGGGATTTGAGAGGAATGATTTGAGACAGGAGCAATGGAGAAAATTCTCTCCTTGTGCTCTCTTTCTCTTTTTCATGACTGTCACACAACAGGTGATGGAACAGGCTTCCTGAAAGTCATTATGGTAAATGCAGATTACATTTCATACACAACAGACAGTTGCTGCAAATCTTGACTGGTACACTCTTTAATGATATATTGGCTTCAGGGAGGCCATAGATGCCATTGCTGTTCAATAAGTAATAGATTATATATTTTTCCTCCCACAGCATAAGGTGCAGTTTGAAAGGAGAACTGAACTAAATAAAGTAAATAAATAAACTAAATAAAGTTCCCAAAGTGAACAGAAGGCACTACTGTTACACTGTTAAAACTGCTGCTGGTTTGAGGATGGCTTTGTCATGTCAGGTTACCTTGGTGACACACAGGTGGGAAAAGAGTAGTGTGATACCATAATCCTGCCTACCTTCCAAGAGTGTGGCATTTTCCTTCAACTGCTATGCAGATTCTGGAATCCACCTTTGAAAGCCATCTGATCAGATCTTGCACAAATTCAGGCTATTGCAAGGATACTCCAGAGGCTGTCTGAGGAGAAGTTCACATATGTACAGTCTTAGACACCAAGAAAGGCCATGAGCTTCGCAGATCACATTTCAACAGTGACTTCACCAGTGGTCCAGGTTGCACAAGTACTGGATTTTAAAGTTGAAAATAGGTGTGGAACCTTTAAATACAACTTTTGTGAAGTCTTGGCTTCTGACAAGAGTCTTATCCTGGTGATGTGATGTGAACAACACTGCCATGTCCTGGTGAAGTCAGTGTGCACAGGTTATTTTTGCAACATCAGTGAGGAAAGGAACAAAGTAGAAACATACTTTCAGTATTAGGTGCAAAAATATCCTGTATTTAAAGGTGTATTTCTTCTCTTGTATTAGTACAAGTGGGAAGATCTGGGATACAGAACTTCCAAAAAAACAATGTAAGATTATGTTCTGTGGGAATGGATTTTGTATATCAAATTTTAGTCTTCTGCATAAATTGAATTAAGTCATCATTATTGCAGTGGAGTTATGGCAAAATAAATCTACTGGATGTATAGAAATTGTAATTCTTAGAAATACATCAAGATTACATCAAGACAAATAAAGGCTAAAGGTGAACTTTGGTCAGACAGTAAATACAAATTAAATATAGTGTACACAGACTTCTGAATAAACACATAGAAGCTGGAGCAATTTCTTAAGACAACTAAAACATCTTACTGACCTGTATTTGCAGGGAGGGCTATGCTACTTATGGTATAAGACAAGGTTCAGTGATGGGCACCTATCAAAGTATTTTTCAGTGTTTGTGTACTTGTTCTAAAGCACTTAATAATATTAGCTGAGAAGCCTGTATGTGGGTACATCACAATTTTAAAAATCAAGCAAAAATGAACATCCTTTAATTTCATTTTTTTTCCCATGGCAGTAGTATCTGCTGTCATAAGATAATAATGAGTTATCCTGTGTTTGCTTTGAGAATCAAAATGGAACATGTAGCTCTGAACTTTTTCATCTTCCTGGTAGAAACACAGGGCATTATTTGGAGGTGTTTGTACTCGCTGACAAAATACCTAGTTTCCTAATTGTAGATGTATTAGCTACTTGTAGATTTTAAAACATATGCTAAGTAGCTGTGACTATGTAGGGCTGATGCCCTATTAAAACCCTTAGTCTCCTCCTCTCTTCTCATTCAGACTGCTGGAAGAAAGGGCTGTGCTCTACTTTCTGTGCAGCCAGGGTCCCTCATGAGACACCTCTTGTTGAGTACAGAGTGTGCCTCAAGAAGGCACATAAGCATGAAGTGTAGGGCAATTACTGACTTCAGTGGGCTTCCTCTTATTACTTCCTCCTAATCCCATCTTTCAAACTAGTACTTGGAGTGGGTAAGCAACTTTACATGGGGGTCTTTCGTGCCTCTCAAAAAGAGAGTTAATTATACACAATAATGTTTTTGGCTGAGCAATGGAACGAGGTCTCAATTACTCTTTGGCTACAACATATTTTAAATACTGTAATCACAAGAATCTTTCTGTGAAGGATAAATAGCAGACAAAGTAACTTACTGAGAAGAGCACTGTTTTTCTGTATCTTCCTCATGCAAACAAATAATAGTTAATAACATTAATTGAGCAGATTCTAGGGCAGCTGGCCAAGGAAAGTATTTGTCTTATGCTGAACACCTTCTGTTGCACTGGGCAAACATAAGCTGCTAGAATGACCTCAGCACTTATTTTGCTTTTATTCAAAGTCACCGAGATGTTTATGATTCAGTTTCCTCCCTATCTCAGCAGTAAATACCTACGTGGCAAAGGCCTGTAAATCTGCCATTCAAGCAGCAAAAACAACAACATGCCAATCCAATAAAAGACTCCCTCACAGTGTTTTCATTATACAAAGAAGACTTTTTCTGTGTTCTGTCCAAGAACACCATCCTGCGAAGTTTGCTTTACAATAAACAAGGGAGGGCCAGCAGAGATGGGCAGCAGATCAAAGAGAATGTCATGTAGACTAAAGCAGGGTGAAAAAAAAAAGAAAGCATAATTATTGTTGAGCATGTTCTTAAATTATCCAGTGATTCTATTAAATTAACTTTCGTACATAGATTAAAATTTTTTGGAAGTGGCCTTTTGTGGCTGTATTTATTAGTACTTCAATATTTCACAGTGCTGAGACTGGTTTGTTATAATTTCCTGCTTTCTGACTATGAAAATAAATTATTTTCCTGTATTTTTTGCTGCTCATCCACTAGTAAGGGATAATCAACCAACAGACAGTTGAAACAAATTCTTTGTGGGCAAATTACGAATTTATATATGGCTTCAAAATGTATTTCAAAACCTTACGAACAAAACAATATGTCAAAATGTAAACCAGTGTATTCATTATTTACAAACTGAAGAAAAGACTGCTTCAAAGTCACTGAGTAGTTTGCTTGTTATAATTTGTTCAATTTTGAAGTATGTGATAAAGGAGGGAGGAAAACAATTTTGAAATGCCTTTTGCAAAGCCCAATGCCTCATTTATAAACTTGCTGATTAATACATGAAAAAGAAAGAGGGTGTTAAAAAATAATTTTGTTTCACTATTGCTACTTTGCTTTTGAGAGCTAGCACAGATGTGATCAGAATTTTTCTTTCCCTATAAAGGTAGATTTTCAACATTTCTTTATTACTTAGTGTCCTGGTTTGGAGGACAGGTACTTGCCAAAAAACAGCAGGAGCTGCTCCTGAGATGGAGAATGTAAAAACTCTCCCTCCTGAGTCCCACAGCAGAGAGCCTGGCTCTCAAAAACAAAACAAAACAAAACAAAACAAAACAAAACAAAACAAAACAAAACAAAACAAAAAACAAAACAACAAAAAAAAAAGACAAAAACCCACAAGAAACCCAAACCAACCCACACAACCCCCTCCCCAACAACAGCTCCGCAAAAACACAACAAAACAACCTCCACAACACCGAAATCAAACAGGTCTCCCCCTCCAAAAAAACAACAAACACAGAATAAACCCTAATTAAAATAAGAAAGAAATGAATGGAAAAGGCCCAGAAATCAAAAGCTATGATCAGATTGGCTCAAACATTTTATGTCTTTAAAGACTTGATTGTCTTCCACATCTCTGGGCTCAGCCTGTTGCACAAGCTTCCATGCACTTTTCTCCTTCAGAATAAAAGCCTTTTTCAGTTGAGGCAGGATGTTATACAGTTTTTACCTAACTCAGGAAAAGTAAGAGCAGGATGAGGAGAAAACAACCAGGATGATTTTATCTCTGTTGGATTTCTCTGTATAGGTGGCTAGATTAAAAAAAAATAAAAAAATAAAAAAAGAGACACCTGGTTCAGTCAATATGTTTTAGAGCTGATGTTGGGAAGGGAATAAAAGTGGTGAGACAGAGAGATGGAGAGAAGGTCAGAGTCACTCCTCTTCAGTGGAAGAATGTTGAAAGAGAACAAAGGGGAAGGATGAGCAGAGAAGAGCTATGTGAGCCTTGGAAAAAAGATGAAATGGCAGAAGTCTTGAGAACATGAAAAACAGAATTCAACCCTTTCTGCAGAGAAAATAATGTTAAAAGGAACAATCAGCTGAGGAAGCTGAAACTTAGGGATTTCGAGGCAGAGTTCGCTGTTGGAAATATAAGAAGAGGGGGAAGAAAAGAAGGAAAAAGTCTCAAACCCAAGGAAAGCCAAAGCACTGCAGGAAGACAGAAGGAGGAGGTCAGCTCTGTCTCTGTTCTGCACAGTAAGGGCTTGGAACACGTGTGCTGTACGAGGAGAAGGGCAGAGCAGTGCACAGTGTGACTGCACTGTGGCTCAATAAAAAAGAGTAGTTTCCACAAGAAAAAGACACACACAAGAGTGATTTAGCACCAGCTGTGCTTACTATGTTTTTAGTGGGTTTTTTTCCCCTATGTTGTACAAACAAGCCTAATTTTGAACAGGATATTGTCCTTTCATTGCTTTCCCTGTAGCTGACGTTCTTGTCAGCATCTCCTGCCCTAAGATACAGACCACATTATAATGATGCTGCAGTGCACTAACTTTCAGGGACAGTGGGGAGAGCAACCCTTTGATAACTGTGAGACCTCTACTGCAAGAATAGGAATAAAAACCTTCAGAAAAGGAGGTCCTGGCTGCTCCTTATTAAGCTGTTTAGTATATTTTGTCAAGAAACACCACAGAATCATGAAGTAACCTGCAAAGCAAAGACCCAGGGAACAATAGGAAGCCAGTGGAGACTGTTTTTTTCTTCAAACGACCTTGTTGATTGCAGCATGGAAATAATAGTGCTTTGCAGGCAGCTGTGCTCCTTCCTAATGCATTGTGTGGGAACAGGGGGAAATTGGGGAACACAGAGCTGGTGCTCATCTTCTTCTCCTGTAGCACGTGGCCCAGAGAGAGGCAATGCTGCCCAAGGCAGGAATAACTACCATCTCCATTTTTTTATTGCAGATTGGAAGATCAAGTCTAAGAAGAACAAAAAATGACAGATTTTAAAAAGTGTGCATCCCAGCATACTCTAACAAAGTAATAGTAACAGCTATCTCCTGTCTATTTTGTCTCTACCTGTTATAAACTCCACCACCCTGCTATGTCACAGGACTTCAAAAACTATTTCTGCAGACCCGATTTAAGAGCTGTCTGTAGAAAGATTATCTGTGATGTCTATCTCATATACCTGGACAACCTTAAGATACCTTATGGCAGAGAGCTGTAATTATCTAATACACCAGCAATATTTTTCAATTATACATCTATTGCAGAAGCAGAGCCAAAAAAAAAGCCCCACAATAAGCTGTGCAATTCTTTGCATTTCTGTAACTGCAGAACACTGGGGGGTCCAGTAACCTTGCCAAGGTGTTAGCCATCAGGAACTTTATTCAGTATGCTATGTGTCTGTTCCCCATAGCCTTACACTACAAAGGAGGTCAGGACAGGGATTCCTTCAGGCATGTGGTGGAGCTGTGGGCATCAAACGCAATACTGAAAATGTGGCTTGAAGCAAGAATAAAATGTGGTATCCTTAGAGCAGTATTATTTCACAGAAATACTGCCCTGTAACTCTTGCTGAGTAGCCAGCCAACTTACCACAAAATAGGAGGAGGGGGTTGGGCTAACAAAACAGCCTTCTGAGGCTGCCCCTGCCAGCCAGGCTGTGAGAGCACAGCCCCAGAGGACGAGGGGGCAATAGCAGCCTCAGTCAAGAGGGCAGCCTGAGTCACACCAGCTGAGTCCTGTGCCGAGCCTGGTGCTCTTTGTGGAGCCTGAAGTCAGCAGCCCAGGAGTGCACTTTCTCACACAACATGCAAGCCTGTGTTTATGCATTCCCTGAGGACTTGGAAACAGGACATGACTTCTGATGCCAGTGCCATTCATTTAGCTGTCTGTCCCAGCCCAAGGTAGGCAAGAATCTTTTCAGATAGTTATGATGATCCTCAACATTGCCTTATTGAAACTTGATTAAAATCCTGCTGTCCTATTAGCCCATTTTCACTTAGTTTTCCTCAGGCAGGTTTCCAAACACTAAGGAAAATGGACTTCAGGACCTAATTCAGGGAATTTATTTTCTCCCATCACAACAGGAGAGAATGTTTGTTCTGCTCTAAGAATCTGAAGAAGATTTGTAAAGTACATCACAAAAGAAGTTTCCTCTGGAACCCTCATTTCTTGGCTGCAGTATGCCTGTCACATTTCCACTGATCCATTGTTCAACTTCAGGAAACAAAACAGCTCAGTCCTCTGCTGAAGTTTGTTCCATTTGTATCATAGCCTGTGATAAAACCCTAGCTGCACTGTCTTGGATATTCACTGCATCCTTGTCAAACAAGGGAAAATGCTTGATGCACAGATTATCCTGTGCTTAATTTTGTATGCCATATAATTTTAGAGCATTTAGAAATGCTGGACTTAGCCAGCATTTATCCTCACAGCTGTGGCAGTTTCAGTCTCACTGACTTGCTTGCTAAGGATATGACACTGAGTTTCCATTGTAAGCAGTGTCTGAGGGGCAACAGAACACTTTAAGGCATAAATCCTCTTATCAAGAGCATTTACCTTTCTGCAAAGAATAGGCTTGTACATCAAATTCCGTTCAAATCCATGCACTGACCATGAACACTGTGAACAGACTCCAGCCCTCCAGTCCACAAGCAAAGCCAAGGAGCATGACAGCCACAAATCACTCAGCAGACAAACAGTTTACTGCTTCCAAGTGTGTCTTTTCCTCTACCTTGACCTCACCTGTTTTCACAGGCTCCCACTACAGTGTACCAGGAGGGAGAATGTTTTTCAAACCTGCTTGCCTTAGTGGCCTGTGCCTCCAACACCAGCCAATGCCCTTCGGTGTACTGGACTGGAAACAGCTGCAGTAGGCATAAACAGGATCCAACCTTGGTGAGTTTTAGGTCAGCTGCAAGATTACAGGCAGTCCTGCTCACTGCAAAAGTACAACCCTCCCCATAGGCCAGGATAGGAAGCCTTCACCTCACCTTACCTAACCTTGACAAATGCACACTATCACGTATTCTCACATAAATTCCTGATGGAGACAGGAAGTTGACTTCAGTTTCTGAAACAGTTATCCAGATAGAGCCATATTTTAAAGGAAGTTAAAAAACCTGTTAAAAATCTTGTTGTGTTTTCCCTCATAAGCTAAAGGATGTCACATTAGACAGAGAACAGATGTTGTAAATATTCACACTTGGGTATACTAACAAAAGGCAGTAGCCTCATGGTTCCCCTAACATCTGTGTTACATGTTGTACTGTGAAACAATCTCTTTAGGGAAGAGAAGCAGCAAGCAGGCTCTGTGTGTAATCAAAATTCTCCTCACAAGACACGATGAACATCATGGCAGATTTGCTATCTTAAATGGACAATGAGACCTGGTCAGGGCTTAAAGAAAATGGAGTGAGACACATGCTTCAGAACTCTACAGTTTGCTTCAAGTCACAAAACAATTCCCCTCTTACCCTCATTTTCATCATCTTTCCAGATAAAGGCCACTACTCCAGGTTTAGTAGCTACAGAAATTTTTTTCCATTGAAGAATTCCAGGAAAAGGATCATGCCTGAAAATGACCATTTCATTATTTGTGAACTGAAGCAGCTGAGAAATGCTTTGAGAAAGAACATCTCAAGGTTAAAAAGAAAGAAATGTTTTTTTCACCTGCGCCTTGCATCTCTCCGTGATTAAACTTGCTGCATCTGGTCTCTCTGCCTCTCTGTGGCTGCTTCCATCTGTGCATTAGTGTTGGGGTCACTACTCTAAAATCTGCAGCTGTCCTCAACCTTTCCTTTGCATATTCATTTGTCACACCAACAGTTTTCCACCTGAAGGGTTTGTTGGCAGCAGACAGTCTCTGCCAGACTAATTGAACACCTGCCCTAAAACAGCCATTTCTGAATTTAGCTGGGGAAATGCTACTAACCGGTAATTCCTCCCTTCTATTAATCAGCGATGGGGATTTACAATACCCCAGCACATTTCCCAAACATGGTTTTTCATCTAACTTGGTAAGCATCTAAATCTAGCTCCTGGTCTGAGCAGTACTTGAGAAAAAAAACTGTCACAGAAGTCTAGTCTGAAGACTGAGGTACCCAAGTTCCCAGGGCACAGATATCCTCATGGCTATTAACCTCTGCTTCAGCTGGCTCTGGGAGAGCCAGTCCAGGATCATACAAGTTACAAAAATGTTAGCCAAGGGTAAAGATACCCCTGAAGTTTGGATCTTAACAGCTCCACTTCCTTTGAAATTGAGTCCTATTAAAAGTCTTGAGTAATTTCATCCACAATGGCAGTCACAGAAAAGGCTGCTTCTGCAGCCATGAAGAGGGTATATTTACACAAACAAACTGGGCAGGGGAAAAGATAAATCTGTTGTTTTTACCTGACAGGCATAGCCCATCTCCTGGGTAGGTCACCTCTGCAATGGGCTGGTATATTATCTCTGCAGAGCTGTTGAGAGACCTTGTGCGTATATGGAATCATAGAATCATCTATGATTTTTTGGGGGGGAAAAACCTACTCTGGGACAGGAGATTAATCTAATCCAGCCAATAATATTGTCTTCTTCAGTTTAATGACAGTTAAGTCAATTATGAATCTCATCACAAATTTCTTATATGCCTTATTACTAAGATATTTCTACATATCCTTTCTTCTTTGCTATCAGTGATTATGTGATATGTTGGTAGCCTTCAGCAGAGTGCCCTCTTGTTTGATCCCATGAATCCAAAGGTTGTACCTCTAAGTGGTAAAATCACAGCACCAAGCCCCCATGCCAGCTGGGTTCATCTCTGTGCAGCACGCTGTCGGGAGCAGGGAGTGAGCAGGGCTGCAGGTGGCTGGGGCAGCTGGGCTCTGTCTGCCGTGCCTGCCTTGTGCTTCTCTGCAGACACAGCACTGCTCCACTGGTGGAGCCCTTGGGCTTACTCTGGGCCTTTTTCACATGCAGGAGTTACAGCTCTGAACTCCTGCCTTTAATTTCCAAGCTTTCCATGAAATGTGACTGTGGAGAGTCGACTCGGGCTGGATACCAGGTGCCCACCAAACTGCTCTAGCACTGCCTTTGTCATCTGGGCATGGAAGGGAGACAAAATAAAATGGAAAACAACTCGTAGGTCAAGGTAAGACAGTTTACTAAGGCAAAAGTAAAATGGTGCTTACTCAAACAAAGGGGAAACCACAACAATTTGATTCTGTACTTCCCATCAACAGTGGACCACTTCTCAGGAAGCAGGGGTGCAGCACATGTTGCAGTTGCTCTGGAAGGCAGGCACTGTAAATAACCAATACTCTCCCTTCCTCCTCCTATACTTAGCTGTTTTTATATCTGAGCTGGCATCATATGGTATGGAATACCCCTTTGGTCAGTTTGGGTCAGCTGTCCTGGTTATGTCCTCTGCCAAGATTTGCCACCCAGGCTGCTGGTGGGAGGGTGGAATGGTGGAGAGACAGGAGGCTGTGCAGAGCTGCTCAGCAGCAGCCAAAACACTGGAGTGTCACCAACACCTTTGTAGGCACCAATGCAAAGCACAGCACTGTGAGGGCATCTGTGGGAAAATGAACTCCATCTCTATAAATGACAACAAAAACTAAGGCTTGTGTAAAAGCGCTACTGCACAGTTGTCCATGTTGTATGTCCTTTCCCAGATGAAGAAATTTTCATGAGGAAATGTCCCATCATCTTCTCCTTGTGGGGATAATCAGTGGCTAATGTGTATAGCAGGGTCTTAAAGGTTTCTGGAACTCATAAAATAACAGAGAACAGTAAATATTTGCAAAGCAAACTCAAGTGAAAACAAATGAATTTTCTTTCATCCTTCAGAAGCAGTTGGATTTTTAAGTCTGCTACACTTACAGCCACATAGTTTCTTTAGATCTCTAGGGTGAAAATTCAGGTATGTTCAACTAAGAAAATATTAACTATTATGTGTGTCGCATTTGAATTAATGGCTGAGATGTGCTCATTCTCAGAGAAGTGCTCGATATGGAAATGTGGTTTCTGGGAATGCAAATAGCTCACACGGGTTTTTTGGCAATGATAAACAAATGGATGTTTGCACAGGTGTAATTAAGCACAGAAGAGTCAAACCTCTGCACAGAACTGATTCACAGTCAAATTCATCTGCCTTAAAAATTCAGATTACATTGCATGTTGTTGTATTATCAAACTGGTGTTTCAGTGACTTGAATTACAAGATCTTCAGAATTATGTAAATTAGGTGATATTGGAAATAAGGTGAAATTGGTTTGAACTCTGGCAGTGACAGTGGCAGGGAGAGGGGGGCGGTGGGCAGGACAGTGTGTGAGTAGTTCTTATTGCAAGAACTGGAAGTCCATCTTCCCAAACACACACATAAAGCACTGCAAGCCATGGAAATTATTTAAGTAGAAGGTACCATGGTGTCTTTTCCAAATAGCACACCAATAGATAAAGAATATTCTTTACTTTGAAAAATTTGCTCTTGCAATAGAAAAGTAAAAATGAAATACTATTTGGTACATAGGTAAGGTGTTTGGGGATGTCATGTAGAATGTGGGACTCATCATAAGAGTCTAAACAAACCTAACTCTGATTGTTCAAACAAGATTTCCTGCAAGTCTAAAGGCTTACAAAATCTCATAATAGAAACAGATTATTCTAGTTCTTACTCTTCCCTTACATCAATCAGCCCAATCTGAATCCAACAAATTTCAGGAAATGGAGAAAATTATGAAAGAATTTAAATATTATTTGAGAAGTTTTCTGTCTTCCTTATGATTAATACATACTTAAAAATTGTAACAACCAGCAGATGTCTCTGCAGCCACTGATCAGTGCTGCAACATGAGGAAAAGCAGGGAGGAAGAATTTAATGACAGAGCCTTCACTTCCAGATTTACTTCCAGAAATGTCAAACCTACACAGCAATTCCAAAGGAGCAGAGTCTGACAGGATTATAACAGCACTCCCTAGGAAGGAGTCAGCATCTTACTTGGTTTTACAAGTATCAACATGAATGCCTTAAAACTGTTTGTTTTCAGAGTGGTTTATCAAGAATAAAAAATTTCTAAATTTGGTGTCTTTGCCTCAAAAAGGCTTTTTTCTCAAAAAGGGCAAGCTTGCCATCCCTGGAGCTAACCTGTACCTCTATTCCTTGTCTTCCCACAGGTGAAAATGACTGCCACAAACATCCCTTGCTCTGCTCCAACTCGGGGCATGCAGCTTCAGGCTTTCCTTTGCTAATGTATACACAGAAACGTGTGAAAAAAAGACACCCTGCTGTACATCAAATTCCCTCCACGGGGGAAGGATAAGATGGAAAATGAGGCAGATGACAGTCATGAGTCACAGTATTTAATGTGTAAGGCACTTGAATGTTATGACTGTGAGAGCAATAGAAGAGGCTATCTGATAACAAAGCACATATTTTCTACCACTGTGAATGATTTGTAAGCTCAGTGAGTTGCTGATTTGCAGCCTAATGTCTCTAATCTTTATTGAACCCTGTTGATACTAAAGAATTCCCAGCAGGTAGATTTGTGTAGCATTTCTGTCTTGTACAGAGGCAGTTCCTCTTGCCACAAAGTTACAGTTGCCTTTTGGCTTTCGACAACTGAGGAAAACCTCAGGGAGCACAGTAGAAAGGTAGAAGCTCTTTTTAGCTGTTTTTTCTCTTCCAGAGGTCTGGGTAGCCCAAAGCCAAGTGTAACTTGTCACTGACTACAATGGGCCCTGCTTGCAGACCACTGTGAAACGAGCACCTCTTACCTCCTCACAAGCGGCATGAAAAGCGCTGAAGATGTGAAGATGAGAGGCTGTTTGGCGTGAATGCAACTGTGGCATGTCTGCAGGCTGCATCAGCACTGTGGGTGCTGGGGAGCACAGGCTGGGGCTGCCTGTTGAGAAAGGAGCCCCAACTCTGCCTGCTGTGTCCCCTGACCTGTTACACCATGGGCAAGGTACAGCCCCTGCTTTAGCACCACGCTCTGGCAGTGGCACCTACATAGAGGCACTGCCACTTTGTGGAAGACACTAACATGTAAGTCACTTCTCTTGATTCTGTTCTCAGATTACAATATATGTGTAGTTTATGTGCAGTTCATCTTCTCCAGGTCTTCTAATTATTGAAATTCAAGAACACCACTTCACTTGGGTAATGAAATAGGAAAATCTTACTGGGGTTATGGCTCTTGGCTGAAGACATATAACAAATGTGATCCTTCTCCTTTCCCTTCCAAGTAAGGTGGCAGGTCATTCAGTTTGGGGGTGGAAAAAGGGCAGATGGTGTTAGATGTCTTTACTATATGATATATGTTTGTATGAAAAGTTTTTATTTTTCTTATTCTTTCATTTCTGTGAATTACATTTTATTCCCCTCTTTTTAAAATAAACTGAGTAGCAAGAATTGTATATATGTGTACGTATATGTATTACCACTATTTAATGAAAAGCCTGCAGTTCATACCTGTGATACATGATGTATGATGCTGCCACAGGAAAAGTAGCTAGTGTTGTTGCAGACCTTCATCTTAATTATGAAAATTTTTTATTTAAATATAGAGCTGTGCATACAAAATACAGCACTAGGCCATCTGTTAGTTTTCCATCTGGACTCATTTGCAAAATACTCTCTGTTTCCCTCCTAAACACTATTTATAATCTTCCTTGGAAAAAAGTATGACTAATCCATGGCACACAAGAGAAAGCTATTTGCATGCCACTTTTAATGGAAGTGGCTATATAGTTTAAAGTAGTAGCAAAATATACTTTTTTTTGTTTTGCATGCAGGTGTAAAAGCTCACATGGTTTCTAAACACACACACACACACATTTTTCCTGTTGCATTGCTTTCAGCAGGCAAAGAAGTGAAAATCTTCAAGATTTCTGATTTAATGGAGAAGTGACAAATGAGGATGAACAGTTATAATTTTGAAGTGCCTGACCAGGACTTTTGCAGTGGTTCTGAAGTGACTTGTATTTCTGTCTTGCTCAATCTGAAATACCCCCAGAGGCCTGATTTTTGAAGATGAGCACTCAGATGATACTTATTATAAGTATTTGAGCTGAATTATATTCATCTGAGCTGGATATTGCAATATTAGTGCAATCCCTGGTCCTTTTGTCTGAACCCATGTACCCCAGACCCACAAAAGTGTGGGCAGTGGGTCTGACCATACCTCAAAACAGCAGTTGCAGGGAGCCCACTGGAAGCCCACTGGAAGACACAGGCATGGGATTGATTTCATGGTACCCTCCAAGGCCATCTGTGGGTCATCACCAGTGTCATCCAGAGCCACATACGATGGGCTGCTGAGAGTTGTGTCCTATTTTCTTCCTCCACTCAGTATCACAGAACAGTGAAATCCTCATTCCATGGAGGCTATTCCCTCGCCACCCTGTCACACCTCTGCATCAGGTATCCTAAAATACCTTCTCTGGTCCTAATCTCTCCCTTAACATGTCATCTTTGGCCAAACTCTACTTCACAGTTGCCAGAGTGGAAAGAAAAAAGGGGATTATTTCAAGGGTTTGTGATTTGAAGGGCAGCTATTCAATAGCATCTTGCTCTCCTTTTCCTCTTCACTTCATTTTTCTGTGAAGAGAAAAATGTTTTTAGACACCCCTGCTTGTTTTAATTTTTCATAAAAAGGTAAAGGCTGATTTCTCCTGACTAACTTACATGCAAAGTTGTGAAGTAGTTATTTGCAGCATAATGTTAAATGATCATTGGTGTTTTGGGTTTGGTGGGTTTTTTTGTTTTGGTTTGGTTTTTAGGGGTTTTTTGTTTATTTATTTATTTGTTTTTTGGTTTGGGGGGGGGGGGGTTGGGGTTTTTTGTGAGCAAATGAATTATGTTCTAGAAAACACATTATAATCAAGAACTAGAATAAACTGTCAGGCTCTCTGGCATTGATTCTTCAGGCTGTCTAGTATCTCATTGCTCTTGCCTGTCTGTCTTTCTGCCATCACTATGTCAGGATGCTTTAAGCTCTCTGCTACAAAGACTTCTTTTTTTCTCTCTTATTTTCAGTACTGTGCATACATGCATTGTTGCAAAATGAAGCTTGCATGTGCAGTTAAAACACAGCCCTCCCCTACACACCAAATCTGAAAAAATGTGGTCCCTGACTATGATTGTGGAATGGAAAAAAACTTGAAAAGTTGAAGCAGTCCACATGTAGAATCCTTACTTTAATTCTGGCAAGACCTGGAAACTCCATGCAGCAAACCAGTTTTTATTTTATGTTAATAAGAAGAAAATGACACTAAAATGCTAACTGTCTTTTTAAAGTCTTCCCGTCAAAGACAAAAAACTGCCTTATCTCAAAGTGTTGTATACATTTACAACAAAATAGAGAAAATCTGAACAGATGCAGGAAGTACGAAAGACACATAAGTACTGAGTTTAAATGACTGTAATGCAAACATTAGTAGCTATTTTCTAACGATTTAATTAACTTCCCCCCACCCATGCCACCTCAATTTCAATTTTTTCAATAACATATGGCGACCGTAGAGTGCATTTTGCAAACATTGCCCCCTCACAACTATTTGCATACTTAGAGCTAGATGTAGCTCAGGAACTGAAGAGCACTCTGGGGCACACAATAGGCACATGTTGCTCCACAAGTGCAGCCAATGTGACAAACTTTGGGCTATGTGGTGTCCCCATTCAAAGTGCTGAGAGCCCTTTATGCACCGTGTGCTTTGGTCCCTGCTGGCTCCTGTGTGCTGGTGATGGCCCTGCCCTTTACTCATTTTCACTGTTGACAGCTGGAATTGGACCCACCACTTGGTACCAGGACCATCTGAAGGCACTGCTGTGCCTTGTCAGAGCCAGCCTCCTGGAGACACCCGTGTTGCTCTGTAGGACTCAGCCACCACTGGGAGTTGCAGACATAGTTAATGCTTCCCCTGAAGTTTCCCCTCTTAGTTTCCAAGAAGAAAATAGAAAAACATGAAGTAGAACTCTTTAGTAGCTCACTGGTAGGGAAGCTTACTCTCAAACTTTTCAAGGTCCTCTTACTGAGCCAGCATCAGCACTTACTCTTCCCTGGTGGGTCAATGGAGCTACCAGAACTGCAGTCACTACTTTCTGCTGCATCTGAGATACAGACAGAATGATACCTACCTATCCTAACAGTAACCTCAGGGGTGTTATGTATGATGCTTGCAGAAGAAAACCAAAATGCAGTGGGGCAAGGCAAGGCATAGGCAAGATGAGGAAAGGCTAAGAAATGAAAGGCAAGGCAAGGCAAATGAAGGATCCCAGCTATAGCAGAAACCTCTGCTTTCTTTCTATTGCCCAGGAGGAAAATCTTCCACACAAGGAAGTCTTGTATCCAATTTAACAGTCTAGATGTGAGCACTCTCAGCCTCTGGGTTAGTATGAGGTCAAAGGAAGAAATGGCACAATTTACGTTTCTCAGTAGACCAGGACTGGTCCAAGCAGTTCCTCTGTTTCTATGTGTTCAAAGGAAGTAATTTTGAACTCTAAGCTGAGGTTTAAGATTAAACTCTGCTTCACACATACGTAATAAAATTCATGTACCATGGACATGCAGATTGGTCTGTAATACACAAGTTCCAGGGTTTAATGTGTGCTGCAGTGAGTAAGGATAAACCTTCCAGAGTCTCTATGGTTAAGAAGAAATTACCCAGTTTTCAGAAATGCTAAACACCCAATTTTTTGTCAGTTCCCATGAGATTTGCAAATGCTCCAGACTTCTTTAAATCCCCTTACTCTCACTGGTACAACTAGGGTATCACATACCTACAAGTAAATTCTGTGGCAAACAATCTGCTCTGGGGTTTGCCTTCTAGTTTGTTGTTACTTTAGCCTCAGAGCTGATTACTCACATACAAATGGCTACTCCTTCTAAGAGGATTTTTCAGAATCTGTTCTGGAAATCTCTTTGCAATTAGAGTCAGACACTTAAATGTATTTAAAATGCTTCAGAAAACTGAACTTAAAAAGAAGTCAGATGGCAGATTCGTGGAACAATTTTTTTCCATTTATCTTGCCAGGTTAAAGGAAAATCTTCCATGGCAACATAGTGGCAATCACCCATCCATTAACAAAAATAAATTTGATTTATTTTTTCACTGTAGGAGCTGTAATTTCCTTTCTCTTGTCATTATGCCTATTTCACATACTTTGCTACTCAACACTTCTATTTTCAGTCATTTGGGTTGCTTATAAATAAGAATTTTTCAATGCCAAGTGAATTATCAGCCCATTATTAACCTCATACAGACTGAAATTTCAGTCTTTCTCTTTCTGAGATGTGTGCATATTCTCGCTTTCTGGGATGTGTGCAATCCCTATCTAGGATGTTTGTTGTGTTGTTGCTGTTATTTTGGAGGGGGTTTTTTCTGGTTTGTTTTTTTTTGTTGTTTTCTTTTTGGTTTTTGGTTTTTGTTTGTTAGGATTTTTTACTTTTGCTAATAGAAGAACGTTGTAAATGGAACCAAGAATTTCTGGAAGAACATTATGCAGGTGGGGGTCTTGCATTTTAATGCTGCACCATTTGAAATTTAATCTTGCAATTATTTGAATTGTGGTTTAAACAATAACTCTCTGAAATTGCTACAGGTGATTTATCAGCATTCAATCTTAATAGTAAAGATTTCATACACTTCATATGATTTTCCTTTTATATTAAGGACAGCAGATATCTGACTGAGAAGTTTTTTTAAACCACAGTGCTATGTGTATTATGTGTGTCTGAAATTTTTCACAGACCAACAATGTTCATTCTTGTCCCTAGAGGGAGGAACCTGCAGGCTTGTATATACAGCTTTTACGTCTTCATACCAAAAACAAGACCCAGTAAGAGGCTTTCTTGCATTCTAGTCTTTTCCACACTCATCTTAGCCATTGCATAGTCTTTCAATATACAAAACCAATGGCAGGTTTGAGCCCACTTGAAAGCCTTCCAGATCTTTAAGTTGCAGAACTGGCATTTAGAGGGATGTGTTGCTGGGGAGTGAAGTAGAACAATTTTTGTCCTTCAGAGTACCAGGAAAAATTGTGAGAATTGCCTAAATCCATTGTTCATATTGTTATTATTAAAAAGTATCCCATGACTGTCATTACAACTCAACAGTGTTACTTGATCATCATGAGGTATATCAGAGAAAACACCACATAGCACAAACTGGGCCCAATCTAGCATTGCTGTGTTGTTTTCTTTATTAGGAATCATGCATGCTATCAACAACTACTTGATTTGTCTTGGAGAAAGGCAGCATAAAATTGAGTGGCAGCATCCTCTTCAATATCTTTAGGCATGATCCCTGACATTTTGATCAGTAGCATGTGTGTGACAGGATGTGGGATAAAGTGAGGTATTTCATTGTGGGTCAAGGAGCCTCATCAAAGATAACTAACTTCACATTGTGCCTGCATAGACATATCACAGAGCTGCATGGCCCTGTGTGACTCTATGACCTTGGTTAGCATTTCCTTTCACTCCTTCTTCAGCAAGAAGATTTTTTTTCCTCCTTAATCTCTCACAGGTTCCCTTGGCTGTAGTTCTAAAGATTACTCTTCTCCTAGTCAGAATCTGAGCCTGAATTTAAAAGCTTCTTTACATTAACAGTCTTATATTAAACTATTCTCTGTTGCAACATTCTGATTTATCTATAGATCTGTATTTTTTGAAACCATTTGTTTTTTACAGCATTCTTATTTATATAGTAATTTGTTTTGACCATCAAAACATTTTTAGTTTTAACTATTGTGTATTAGGCTTCTAGGTATTAAACTATCAGATATATCTGAGTATCTTCATAAATGTGAGAAACTGCATGTGTTGCCGGGGGCTGTTAGCAAACTCTTGTCTAAGATCCCTGTTCAGCTTCTGTAGAACAGCACTGATAGAACGAACCACTGATTAATTATCAAACTATGTGCAGTTATGACCTTGACTCTGAACAACAGAGCAGATTATTCATATTGTCCAATACCTCAGCAAAGTAGTGTGCACAGCCAACTTCAGTCAGTAACATACAATGTGCTCATTTCTCAGGGTACCTCAGACAACAGATTTCTTCTGGCTTCTAAGAGAAAAAGTGACATAATTTGCTGTTGTGGGTGGCCAGCAGACAGGTGACTCCTTGTCAATCTTTAGAAGCTGTTTTGTGTTTGGCCTTTTCAACAAGGATGAGCCTGTTTCTGAGTACAAGGACTAGATGTCCCAGTCTGAGGTTTCTCCTTTGCCCCAAGATCACCCCAGAGGGACATGAGGTGGTTCAAACCCTGGTTTTCCCCGAAGCCGCCTATGAGAGATTGCTGGAGACAGTTTTCAGAGGCTTCAAGGATTGTTTATCTACTGACTTTTCCTGTCTTTGCTGTCCCTGTTTCTGTCGTGTTCTCTGACGTTTGTATTTGAGGGTCCATAGAGATGGGGCTGCACCTGACTATGTACACAGTTCCTGGCACAGTGGAGAAAGCCAGCTTTGTGCTCCTGCATTACAGATAAAACATTTCCAATCTACCAAGCACAGATAGGGAAAAATGTAAGGAGCAAAAAAGACTGCAGGCACACAGAAGTTGGTGGCCACTGTCACTCAGCACAGCCAAAGACTTGCTTCAATGTTTCTGTGATTGTTCTTCAATTAATCTTGTTGCAAATTCTGCACAAAACAGATATTTTAGCATAATTCTCTTGCATTTATTCCTTACTTGACTCATGCTTGCCCTGCTTGTGACTATTTTGTTATTTCTGCTCTTGAGAATGTATTGTTTCACTTTTTAATGAATAGTCTCTCTGAAGTAAAGAAACAATTGCAGTGATCTTTTGGTACATCCATCTTTGCTTTTTCATTTTGTGCCGAAGGTGCTCAAATTAAATTAACTTTACTGCCATCTTAGTAGTTTACTTTACAGAGCCTCATTCCTGGGGTTTAAAGAATAAAAGCATTTTAGTGTTTTACTTGCTGTAGTGCTGTACTTCTCTTTATAGTGATTAGGAGCTGAAATAAAAGTTATCTCTGGCATGAGATGAGAGCATTTAAGATTGATCTTACTGAGTCAATCTGCCAAAGGGCAGACCTGCTGAGTGCAGGTTTTTGGTGTCAGGGGAGGATGATGCCTCTACACTGCAGTCCTGCTTGTTGTCAGCCTGGGACACAGAGGAGTTAACAGACAAACCATGTCCTTGCTCTGAAACCTATCAGTATCTAGAAGTATTGGAATTCTAGCAGGTGTCAAAGGTAGAATTTTTGGGTTGGTGCTATCTTCTGCTGCCCTAGTGTTAGTTTTAGTTCCAGATGTAGCAATGCTATGCTTGTATAAGGAGGCACCATCTGTGACATGCACTATTGGTGTGAAAGTCTTTATAAAAGGGATACAAGACCTTGTACAAGAACAAGGAAACGGTGTGTAAGACCCTTGAAAGACACATTATTAGATTGTGATGAGTTGACATTGGCTGAATGCCAGGTGCCCACCAAACTCCTCTATCACTCCCCCTTCTCAGCTACACAGGAGAGAGACGGTAAGATGGAAAAGAACTTGTAGGTTTAGATAAGACAATTTACTACGACATATAAGTAAAGAGAAGGAAAACATTCTCTAATTCCCATCAACAAGCTGTTGGCCAGTTGGCCAGTGTCTGGCCACTTCCTGAGAACCAGGGCTTCAGCAAACTCCAGAAAGCAAACACTCCTCCTTGCCTCCCTCTTCCTCCTCCTTTACTTAGCTTTTATATCTTATCTGATGTCATATGTACAGAATATACCTTTAGTCCTTTTTGGTCAGCTGTCCTGGTTATGTACCCTCCCAGGATGCTGCCCACTACCAGACTACTGATGGGAAACTGAATCTTGGAGAGACAGCATTGATGCTGTGCCAGTGCTGCTCAGCAGAGGCCAAAACACTAGTGTATTATCAACACCCTTGTAGCTACCAGCACAAAGCAGAGCACTGTGGGGGCTTTTCTGTGGAAAATCTCAGCTAGACCCATTATATAGACTCCCTTGGAATTAAGGACAAAATATTTCAGTACAAAAATCACAGACTATCAAAGGAATCCAGTTTAAAACAAACAAAATAGATATTTTTGATCAGTAGGCATTTGGTGTGCAAATGTGCTTCCCAAAAGAAACTGTGAATAAAAACCCCTTTGTGTTCCATCAGATGAAGATGGTATTAATGCTGAGAAAACAGAAGGTTACTCAGCAAATCACATCTGAAAATAAGTGAAGGATGGGAGATTCTTGGAGACATGGCAGCAGAATATGCTTGTATTGTTCTTATTCTTTCCTGGACAACTGCTAATGGCAAGTAGTGGAGATGGGCTGCTGGCTTAATGCACCCTCCTTTTGAGACAGCACAGCCCTTTCTATGTTGTCCTTTTATAGTAACAAACGTAACAGTGGAAGGTAAAGGGACTGATGCAAAGTAGGTGAAGTATTGAAATTACAGTTTATAATTGTTTATAATCGGTATTGTTTTACCTTGGCATTAAAATGTTAATTAATTGATTTTTGAAAGCTCCTGTCCAAAGTAGTAAAAGTAGGATAGCAGTTCTGATACAGTTGCACATAAACTTTTTTCCTACTTGAGTACTTTTCATCAAGTCACAATAGCCTTAAATAAGTCTCTTGCTCAATACTGCTTTTCAACTATTTATTCTGTCACTCTTACAGTGTTTGTGTCATTGGTTGGAAAACATGTGAAATTCTGTGTCTGTTCTTCAGGCATGCTTCGATAAGTGAATGATATACTGCAGAGCAGAATAAGCATTTTTACAGAAATGCTTTGCTTTGCTGTAATAAAAGAAATTATAAACCCAGATATGCTCTTTTTGCTTTTAGGAGCTTGAATCTGCAGGGGAAACAGAAAACAACAAGAACCAAATTTCTGCTCTTGGAATACCATCATGGCCAGGACTTTGATTAAAATGGCAAGAACTGTTTAATGGCTAAGTTGCATTTGCAGAGAGAAGAGAAGCACAAGGAGAAGGATGACAAGTTCCTTGAAACCAATCTCTGCTTCCCCCACTAATCTCACCTGATATTTCATATTCCAGCCCGCAGCTGTAATTGCAGCACCTGTAGTGTTTCAGATGTTGCGCACAGAGTCACAACAAATTGTGTTTGTCAAGGCACTGTCTGCACAAAGGTGTTTTTCAGTCACTGCCTACTGTTTCATCCTCACTAGCATGAACCTCAGTGCTCATTCTGTGCACTTCACATGACCCACTTGTGGTCAGCTATCAGACAACAAAACCCATGTCAACAGGGATTTGATGAGACTTAGCTCACCAAAATTGGAAGCTAACTTAGCTTCCAATTGCTAGTTGTTCAAGGTTTATTGAGCGTTGTGTCTTTAATTAGGGAACTAAGGTGTAAACTGCAGTGTCCTTTTCAAAGTCAGACCTGTGGGAATAATTTCAGGAGTCAATTGCTGATGCTGGATAGTAATTGGGAACCCAAAGGGATTCACATATGAATAGTAAATTAAGGTGCACAGTAGTAACAGAAATTTATACCTGGAGCATCACAGTTCTTAATGACCCCATTAAAAGGAATTAGGTCATTTCTTATTTAAAGGATCAGGAGATACTGCATTTTCTAGGGATGCAAAAAATGCACATGAGCAAGACATGAGGACTTTTCTCTTGTCAATTGGTAAGTGCTGCCATTCAGAATTAGTGTCATGATTTGATATTGGCCAAACACCAGACATCCACGAAATAGACTCACCCTCTTCTGTTACAGTTGGCCAGAGGAGAGGGGGAGAAAAAATTAACAAAGGGCTCATGAGTTTAGATAAGTCTTGGGAGAAAAAATAATCTAAGGGCAAACCAGGTTCAAATTTAAAGGTGTAAGATAAATTTATTATTAACAGAGTCCGAGGAGGATAATGAGAAGTAAAATAAACCTTTAAAACAACTTTTCCCCTGCCAATCCCTCCTTCCTTCCCAACAGCACAGGAAGAGAGGACATGGGAGTTTTGGTCAGTTCACCACTCGAGATCTTCTGTTCACTCAGGGAGAGGAATCTTTTCTCTGCTATGGAAGGGGTCCCTCCCACAGGCAAACAATCTTCCCAAAACTGTTGTGAGTCACTCATTCATGGGGTGCAGTTCTCTAAGGACACGCTGCTCTAGTTAGGAAGCAGGGCCCTCTCTCTCTGTCTCTGGAAGTGGAGACCTTCTCTCTCTATCCCAGTCTCCCATGGATCACAGCCCCCTACAGCATCCACCTGCTCTGGCATGAGCACTTTTCCCATGGGCTGTGAGTGGATCTCTGCATCCCCCGTGGACTTCATGCATTATGGGGGGACAGTTTGTTTCACCATAGTCTCATCTCAGCCTGACACTTGGAGCACCTCCTCCCTCTCCTTTTTCCCACTGACCATGGTGCCACAGTGCTGCTTTCCCTCATATGTTCTCACTTCTGCCTCTTCTGTGATTAGGAGAAAAACTGCTCCTTGCAGTACCATTGTCAACAAGTTCTACCAAGCCAAAGATCCCTTCAGGATCCCACAGTGCTGACAGGTTGATCTCATTTGGGTTCCAAGTTGGGGAATCTCTCGGCGTGTTTCCGCTGCTGGCCACGCGACCCCAGCGCCATCGCAGGGCAGTGGTGGCTGCCCCGGGGCTGTTTAATGTCCATGGGGTGTAGGAAGGGGAAGCTGGCACTGTTTAATATCTGTCCATGGGGTGTAGGAAGGGGAAGCTGGCACTGTTTAATGTCTCTGTTCATGGGGTGCAGGAAGGGGAAGCTGGCACTGTTTAATGTCTCTGTCCATGGGGTGTAGGAAGGGGAAGCTGGCACTGTTTAATGTCTGTCCATGGGGTGCAGGAAGGGGAAACTGGCACTGTTTAATGTCTGTCCATGGGGTGCAGGAAGGGGAAACTGGCACTTTTAGCATCTCTGTCCATGTGCTGCAGGAAGGGGAAGCTGGCACTGTGTTTAATGTCTCTGTCCATGGGGTGCAGGAAGGGGAAGCTGGCACTGTTAATGTCTCTGTTCATGGGGTGCAGGAAGGGGAAGCCACCACAGCCTCAGCTCTGTCCCTCTGCCCGCAGCGCCGCGGGCTTGGGGAGCCCAGGCCAGTGAGGCCCTGCAGGCCCTGGGCCGCATCGAGGTGGCGGTGGCCACGGCTAATCACCACCACTCCTCCGATTTTCTTTTTAAATATGTCATTACAGAGGTGTTGCCAACCTCTCAGATTGGGCCAGCTGCATGTCCGTACTCAGAGCCACCACAGATTGGCTCTGTTAGACATGGTGGAAACTTCTAGCAGGTGCTAGAAGACTGTCTAGACAGAAAGAGTGAAGTTAGACAAGACTATTTTCCAAGTCTTATTTTGTAACTGTATCCATGCCTGAGTTTTGCAGAGTTGATAAGTGAGAGGATGGGATTTAAAGCAAAGAGACTAAAGGAATTTGAATTTTCAGGTGTTCTGAATGAAGAGCCAGATGGGACAGCACTTTCTAAAATTGGTAGGACAGAGTCAATTTTCTCTTGCAGAAGTACTGAAGACTGAGAGCTCTTGTGGCTCATTCCATGAAAGTGAATATAAAAGACTAGAATAATCAGTGAAGATAAATGAATAGACTGCATGGACACACTTTCAGATTAAAACTCACAACATTTTCAAAGGCTAGATTTGAGCACAAGATATAGTGCTGAGTTTCCTCACATCTCAGCAGAGCACTGACAGCACCATTTCTTTCTGAAACCCATCTCCTTAAAAGTTATGAAAACCATTGGTATTTAATCCTGACATAAAGGAGAACATATATTTGTATAGCTTTGGTAAATATCACTGCATCTGAATTTGGGGTTAGTTTGGGGTTAGTTTCAAAACTCTTATCCAAGCCTTCTTCAAATCCAAATCCAAAATGTGCTGGATCACCTAACTCAGCCCAGGCAAGATACATCTGAGAAGTAAATCTTACAAGCATGAGTAAAACCAGTTGGATATTTCATGACAAGAGCATCATAAATCTGGCAGAAATAAAGAACATCTAGATCTGTGCAGCTCTTTGCTCTCAGGTTCCCCAGCCAGGAGCATTAAGTGTTAGCCACAGCTCTGGTGCCTCAGAAAAGTAGCCCACTTACTCGTATAGAAGATTGTCTGTGTGTTGGAAATGATCAAACCATAGTAAAGCTCTGGAAAATTAACAGAAAATAATGTCAGAATGTTCACATCTTACACAGAATTATTGACAATAAAAGATTTATTATCTTCACAAGAAAGAGGTAGAACATGTGACATTTTTGGAGAAATGGAAGCTCAAGCCTCCAACCTTCACTTCTCAATTATAAACCTAACAGGCTGTTCAGATTTTTTTCAGAGTCTGTTTAGGCTGCCAGCCTCCCTTCAGAGCAAGAGCAGATAGCAGTGACTAGAGGCTGTATCTGGGTCCAAGATCTGGGAGATGGGATCTGTAGCACTGAGTCCTCTGAAGAAAGACAAGACCATTGCCACAAGACATATCTTGCCTTTGACCTATATTCAAGTTTACTGTTCCTCTCAGCTGAATAAGTGTAAGGAAACTTGCATGATTTCTTTTTTTTTCAACAGAATTTTTCTTAAACTGCTTTTTCTACTCTGAGAAAGGTTAGCACTTGGCAGTATATTGTGAAATAGTAACTTCTGCTCACACAAAGCAATGTGAGAAAAACCTGTGCTGGTAAAGTCTAAAAGCTACAGACATTCCACATTATATATAATGCCTTACAACTGGAGCACCATCTGATGAACTGTTATTTTGCTACTGATACCTGTTATTTTGCATTTAAAAAAAATTCAATAGAATAAGGAAATAAGCCTGATTTTGTGCCCAATTCTTCTGCAATGTATTAACAATATTAACTTCCTTTCCCTCTACTTTTTACCTAGAACATCCTTCAGATCCTCTCTGCATTCCTGTAACACCACTTCCTCTACTATCAAAATGACACTATGTGGTTTGAGGTTACCTGGATGATGACACCTCATGGCCAGACAGCTAAAAAGGTACTGAGGTGCTTGAGGTTTACTTTTTCTCTGCTATTAGTGGAGAAACCAATTACAAATTTTCTTATAGCCAGCTTTCAGTTTACGGCAAGGCTTCTATACACCCAATTATTTTTGAGAAATCTGTCCCTATCAAATTTTCTTGAGTCCATTCTCAGACTATCAGAGTGAAGGTGATTGAAAAAGTGGTCATTTGGGCTTTTCCTTCAGAAGCCAGGGCTAATCATTTCTGTTCATCTGTTTTTTTGTTAAGTGTGCCATTAATGATTCTGCAATTGCAGTGAAATGGTCCTGGTAATTTATGGTATTTTGTTAAGTCCTGACGTCATGGTGTTACCATTTAAGTTATTAATTTCCAGCCTTTTAACAGATAATCTGAAGAGGCTGGTTGCTTGTGCTATGAGCTTATTAACTCCCATGGCAGAGGAGAAGCAGCCCAAAGGTTTGAGCCTGGTTGTGAGTGCAAGTTGCATATTTGAGTGCCTGCACCCAGGAGTTCCTAGTTTCTTCTTTTTGACAAGAGTCTCTCCTGATCTACTTTTTCCCAAGACGGAATATTTCTAAATTGTTTTAGTTATCATCTTACCAATAATATACAGCTAAGCTGAATGCACCTTCCAATATTGGTCTTACCTTCTACTTGCTGATTTTTTCATTTGTATTTCATCTGAGCAGGGCAGAAGACATTCAAATGAGGTACTGCCTTTGCTCCCATTGTTCTCAGCATGTTTTTCTCTCACTTTTAGCTCAAGAAGCATGTACCTGATCTTAATTCTTCATACATTTCTAGAGACTACATTGGCTTCTCTGACTGTGACAGAGCTTGATGTGTACACAGGTGACAATCCAGCAAAATGACATTAGAGTAAGTAGTGATCTACCTAATAATAATGCATCTTCCTAAGTGGAAAGGCCTAAGAAAATATGACTGGAAGATCTTATACCAGATTGCATTAACAGATCTCTGTTCAGTCCAATATCCCCAGAGTGCTTTGACTGCAATTTTTCCTGCAAACTCATCAGTTCAATAATCATGGAATCATAGAATCATAGAATCATATCTGGTGCAAAATCTTCCATGGGTGGGGATACCTTTCACTAGACCTAGTTGCTCAAAGTACCATCTAGCTTGGCCTTGAACACTTCCAGGAATGGGCAGCAACTTCTCTGGTCAACCTGTTTCAGTTCCTAACCACCCTCTTAGCAAACAATTTCTTCCTGTCACCAGAACCTACTCTCAGTTTAAAACCATTTCCCCTCATCCTCTCACTACATACCCTTCTAAAAAAGTCCCTCTTCAACTCTCTTGCAGCTTCCTTTAGGTACTGGAAGGTGCTATAAGATCTTCTCACAACCTTCTCCTCTTCCTCTAGGCTGAACTAATCCAACATTTCCAGCCTTTCTTCAGGGGGGAGGTGATCCAGTCCTCTGAACATCTTTGTGATGTTCCTCTGCACCAAATCAAGCTGGTCCACATGCCTCTTATTTTGTGACCCCTAGCTGGATGCAACACTGCAGGTCCAGAGCAGAGCAGAAGGGCAGAATCCCCTTCCTCCCCTGCTGCCCACACTGCTTTGGACACAGCCAAGAACATGTTTGGTTTTCTGGGATGAGAGTGCCCATGGCTGGGTCATGGTGAGCTTCTTGTGCAGCAATATCCCCAAGTCCTCTCCACCCAGATAGCTCTCAATCCATTCTTTTACCAGCCTGTATCCATGTCTGGGATTGCCCTGACCCAGATGCAGGACCTTTCATTTGAGTTTGTTGTATTTCCAGAAGTTTGCACAGGCCCACTTCTCCAGGCTGTCCAGGCTCCTCAGGTGGCATCCCTGCCCTCCAGTGCATCAGCCACACTGCACAGACTTGTGTGGTCAGCAAACTTCCATGACCAATTATGATCCAAATAAACTATTCTTTCAGACTTAACTTCATATAAAGGTTCATTAATGGCGTATTTCTTCTGCATTCATCCAATCAAATTAAAAAATATGTTACACTATTCCTCCTCCTGAAAACCACAAGGTTACCTGGGGATGGCATTGCCAGAAGTGAAGAAGAACAAGCCTGATGAAAGTGAGGAAAGCTGATGGTGGTTGAGGTCAGCTGCAGAGATTGCAGACACAAGCTGGTTGCTGTGGGCTGTGAATGGGGACACTCCACTCATTCATAATAGACAAGAAAGGGAAGTTACAGAAACTTCACATTGGCAGCTCAGTCACATGGCCTTGTTTTCTCTCTTCCTTTCTTAGGCAGCAGCAACAGAAGGTTTTCTGTGTCCATTCCCTGTCCCTTAGGCAGGCTTCAAAGGGAATTTCTGATCCCTACCAGCTGCAACAGACCTGAAAATAACGACATGCACTATGAGGACACCCACAGCTTGTCCTGGAAAGGGGGAATTAAAAGTGCAAATCCACTTACATCTGCAAGAGAAATGAATGACCAACCTCACCATCCTCAAGACACCAGGTAATGTATCCTTGGGTTCACAGTCAATTTTAATTTGCACTACCCAGAGCAATCAAGGCACAGGTTGGAGCAGTTTCTCTGGGGTTTTGTTCATGGAGCTTCATCACATTTTATTCGCATGTATAATCTTATAAAACCCATTAATCTGAAAAATCTTTACTAAAATAAAGATAGATAGAATGAGGAACAAAAAAAGTACTTTTAGTCCTACTGCTTAACTCCCAAATTCTCCTTAACTTTAAGGAGTTAATTCCCAAAACTTGAAATTTGTACATAAACACCCTGTGTTGAACAGGATTGATCTCTGTAAATTCTTCTGCCTTAGGGCTGCAGCTGAAATGCTTCACCTAAAACTTTACACTGCTGTCATCTCTTAGATTTAATGTCAAGATGAGCACATTTTCATTATGTTCTAAGAAGTGATGGTAGAAAAAATAAAGGAGTAAACAAATTACCTCCTTGCCCAAAACACAAGAAGACTTTATTTGGGGACTGGAATGCTTGTATAAGATTTGTCAGGAAAAAGCACAGCTTGTTTTATAATTTCATTCTATGCCAGTCAAGCTCAGCTCAAAAGATAACTGGCATCAGCACAGAGGTAGCAAGCAACTTTTCATATTCTTTTCAATATGAATTGTACTGGGTTTTCCCAGTGCTGGGAATCCAGCAGTGTTCTCATTGCCTCCAATCCAGCTTGGCAAAAATCAACCAAGCAACCAACCCAACAACTCCAAAACCCAATAATATTAGAGCAGATTATTCCACAGTCTCTAGTCTGGCTGAGAAAGAATGATCAGTCCTAATTACTGCCTCACACCTACACTTGAATTCCTTTGCATTTGCTTCTCCACATATTCCTTCTCAGACAGATAACTGCTAGCAGCAATAATTAAAAAAAAAAAAAAAAAAGAAAAAAAAAGAAAAAAAAGTAAAAAAAAGAAAAGAAGCAAAGAAGGGACCAAATACAGACACGCATTTTTTCTGTACTAGCAATGCACCTCAGTTCTTCAAGTATTCATGAGACACTTGTAGTCACAAACAAAAGCTGATATTACACAATCTCTGTTTACAACAGTCTTAATGTTCTAATGAGGTTTGATCACTCTCATTATGCATGCATTTTCTGTTTGCTGTGATCTACAAGCAAACATCAAAAGGGCCAGTACCATACTGCTAAGGGAATTTCAGTGAAGCATTAAAAAGCAGAGCAGCAGAATATATCTTTCATTTGTCTTGAAGTGCAGACTACCAGAATCCTCTTTTATTTTTTTTCCCTGTTCCTTTATTTTAAGGTAACTTAATCTGCTTGATAATTACCTCCTCTGTGAAGTTTCATTTTAGCAACAAAGCAGCATTAAATTGTTTGGTTGGAGGCAACTCTTTGCCAGTTTATAATTAATAGCAAGCAAAAAGATACAGACAGAAGTTAATAAGGATTACTTGATGAGGCATTTAAGAGTGTTAAGTATACAAGCAATATGTGCAGGGCAAATCCTATTTATAGCGTAAAGTAATTTCAGAAAAAAATATAATTTTGGATCTGATGTACACTATTATGTTTTTTTATTTATGAAATAGTAACTTTTTAGCACAAAAAATCTGCTGCCACTTTTGTGGTTGCCTTTTCAGAGAAGAAAATATGTTAAGAAATGGTACCATAAAACATCAGCTGGGAGTGGACTTTAGGATTTTTAAAATTTTAAGAAAATTAAGAATTTTCAAGTCCCAATCATCATGGCGTTTTGTTAGAAGTGCATTAAGCAGGAAAAATGCATTTACCATGAGTAGAGAGGTTTTTAGCCCTTCTCCACAATTTTGACTAGAACTCAGCCTTTGTTACCTGCTAAAGTGCATTTTCAGACACAGTAGTGCCATTACCAGGAGTACTATAGCCTTTTCCAAAGAAGATACTTTCAGAAGATATATTAGGAATGGAGGGACTTGGCAGATGGTAAACTGTGTGTTCATGCTTATGTCATCCAAAACACTGTAGTAGGTAGAGCACCAAAAATGGATGTGAAAACAAGTACCTTCTTCTCTGATATTGTGTCCCAATTAAAATTTAATCTTTATTTTACTTTTAACCAAATATTTTCTTTCATTGAACTTGCTTTTTCTATGCTTTCTTCTCCTTACAACACTGTCTGAGGGTTCAAAAATGAAGGATCTGTGCTGCGAATACTAAAAAGAAAAGACATGTAACTGTTATGCTTGCTTGAGAGATTATTTGTGCCATCTTTTCATGTTAGTTGTGCCCTCCAGTGAGGTGTCCAGCCCAGTAAGTTATCTTCTCTTTTTATTGAGTTTGTTACTGAAGGATGATAGTCTTATCAAAATAATAATTTGATTCTGTAATAATCATAGAATATCTTGAATTAGACAGAACCCACAAGAATCACCAAGTCCAGCTCCTGGCCCTGCACAGGACACTGAATTACACCATGTGCCTGAGAGCACTGTCGAAATGTTCCTTGAACTCTGTCAGGCTTGGTGCTGTGACCACTTCCATGGGAGTTTCTTCCAGTGCCCAACCTTTCCCTAATATCCTACCTAAATCTCCCCTGACACAAATTCAGTCCTTTCCCTCAGGTCCTGTGACTGTCACCACATGGGAGAGATCAGTGCCTGCCCCTCCTCTTCCCCTCACAAGGAGAGGATGTAGGCTGCAGTGAGGTCTCCCCTCAGTGTTCTCCAGGCTGAACAGACCAAGTGACCTCAGGTGTTCCTCACACAGTTCCCCTCAAGGCCCTTCACCATCCTCATGGACCCTCTGTAGCCTTACATTAGGCTGTTGTGGCACCCAGAGCTGCCCCCAGCACTGGAGGTGAGGCTGCCCCAGTGCAGAGCAGAGCAGGACAATCCCCTCCCTTGCCTGGCTGGCGATGCTGAGTTGATGCCCCCCAGGACACAGGTGGCCCTCCTGGCTGCCAGGGCACTGCTGAGTCGTGTGCAGCTTGCCACAGACCAGGACCCCCAGGTCCCTTTCTGTGGCACTGCTTTCCCAGTTTCCCAATGGCACATCTCAGTCTCCAGTTTGTCTGCACATTCAGGGTTGCCCCATTCCCGGTGCAGAATCAGGCATTTGTCCCTCTTACACTTCTTTCAGTTAGTGATTGCCCAGCCTTTTAATTTGACAAGGCCTCTCTGAAGGGCTTCTCTGCATTCAAGGGAGTCCACAGGTCCTCCAAAATTGGTATAGTTCTGTATCATTCATTGCACATGAATAGCCAAATTCACAGGGCAGCCAGCATCTGCTCAGGACAGGGACAAACAGTCTGACCCATTGTAATGGTTTTGAAAGCAAAACCAGTGAGAGGCTCCAAGTCAGAAATATAATTTAATAGGAAAAAAAGAGAAAAATAAAATACCTGCAATAGCTGAAAAGAAAAACCACTGACAGGATACAGCTTGACACCCCACTAGTTAGCATGGTGGTAACACTCCAGTTAAATGGTGGCTGCAGTCCTGCTGTAGCATCAGATGCGATTCAGTTGATGTAGTGGTCCTGTTGAAGGGTGCAGTTTTCCTCTGAAGGTCCAGTGATGGTGTGGAAAGGTCCAGTTTTCCTCTGGAATCCAGTGGGAAAAGGCTGCTTTGGTGTTCCAGATTTCAGTTTTTATCTAGGTAGGAAAGGCTTGGCTCCTCCCCCTGGCTGGATCATCTCCCAGTGGGATGATAAAATTATATCAGTCATGCAGTGGGACTCAATGGGCCATTAAGGATGGGTCATGGGAGAGATAAAGAACACTGCCCCACCTGATTTTTAGCAGATGGCCCATTAGCAGAAGATATCTCCCCCAGAGAAAAGAATCACTGCCCCACCCGGTTTCAACAGATGGTGATAGAATACATACTTTTGGGCATATCTTTACATTCACCCATTTAAGGTATTTCTAGTTGTTCTATAAATATATTAAATTTAAATTCCTTTAATGCATTTCATAAAGTTTCAGAAGATCTTGGAAAAGTAAACAGTTCCTACAGAATTTACTGTTGAATAAAACCTTCTATTTACATTCATACAATCTTTTGGTAACAGTGAAACTCTTTCCTAACAAGCTGGCCTGAACTCTTCATGAGTACCAAGGCCACTGGAAATATAAATAAGTAAAATCTTTTTCCCAATGAGTGCTATCATGTACACCCCAGGGAAAGGATTTATTTCTGCACACTTAAACATCTCTCTTCAAAGTGACAACTGTTTAGCAAGAAGAGATTTTTATTGATCTTCCTGCTTAATTATATCTGTGTGAGAATTATTGCAGACTCTAATTAGGCACCTGTTCTCTCTCCACTCACAAAGAAAAGTGTTTCAATTAGAGTAAAACAAATCAAATTATTAAAGCACTATCCTTTTCACTTTTCACTTTTCATTTTGCTATAGATAATGGGACGAAAATTGTCTTGAGTGTTCAAACATTCATACCAGACTCAAGTTCATTTTTATGTAATAAAATAACAAGGCTAAATTCTGTTCTCAGCTGAATTATGTAAATGATGACCTGTATTGAGTCCATTAGCAGATCTGATGTTAACCAGTTTCAGTACTGGGGGCCTCTTTTTGGTCCTTTTACACTCATAGGTCTGGGATAGTAACGCTATTTCTTCCTTCCCCAAAATACCTCAGTAAGGGTTTTCAAGTAGAAATATTTTTTCAGAAGTGGGTGTCTTTAAGCCATTCTGAATGTTGCAAGTGGTCTAGGTGTAGAGTAGTTAGATGATCAGCTGCCACTCTTATGCACAATGTTTTCCATCCTTTACCAACATTTAATCCTCACCAACTGAATTTGTGTATGCATGAATAATTCCATGTGATGCATAGAAATTTTGTGGGGCTGTGTTTGTACACATAGATCTTCTATGGCTGAAGACCAGAAGCCTGCAGACAAAATTCTCCTTGTTGTAGCTGAGAGCCAACTAACTTGCAAGCAAAGGCAAAAACCTTAAAAGCTGGACTTGCAGGCTAAATTTTGGACATTTATAATACATTTGTGGCTGAGTATTGTTCTACCTATATAAGACTTAGGAAAGCAGGCAGGTGGGTTATATTCTAATTTTGACAGTGTGTGCTCCTGACAAATACATACACCCAAACATGCCTGTTCCTCATGGAAAACAGGGATTCCACCCCGACGTGAGGCAAAACCAGCCCGACAAGCCAAACATCTGCTGAGCTACTGCCTCCCCTTCTTGGCCCCTCCCTTGCCAGTGCACAGCTGGACAAGCCTGAAGACCTGCCCCTCTTCTCTTCCCATCTCCTTCAGTGGCTGACACAAGAAAGTGGTCCTGAACTCTCCTACTCAGGACAGCCAGGGTTCCACCCTGGGGGAGGTAAATGAACCCAGGAGATAATTCCTTGGCATCTTTTCTTGGCAGCAGGCTCAGGCTGGCAGCCCCAGCCTGCTACCTTTGCTTTACTAGCATACACGCTTCCTTGGCACAGCCCAGTCTCATTCCATTGCCTGTGATCAGATGCTGCTGACATGTAATGTTACCCAAGGGATGGAGGAGAGAGGAGCAAACCGAGGGAAGACAATGATCCCTAAAAGGGTGCAATGTGGCTCACTCACTGATCTTCCCTAAAAGGAAGATCAATGGGTGAGCTGCATTGCACCTCTAGGAGGAGCTTACTTGTTATTTTTCATCTCTCCTGGCTCCTGCTTCTTAGCTAGGGCAAGCTCAAGCCTGTTGTTGAAAGAGATTTTGTCAGAATGTAACACTAGCTTACTAACACCTGTTTGCATTTTCATAGAGACTAACATAGGAAGGAAATGTTATTCCAAATCAGCACACACATGTTCCTATCTCAGGTTGCATCCTTCCTGGGGGTAGGGAAGAACTCAGATGTTTTTCATTTGAATTATTTTGCACAGTGTGTGCTACCTTACCTTTCCCATCCATTATTGCCACCATTCCTTTTGGGACAATAATTAAAAGGCTGTCCTCAGGACCCCATAACTAATATTACCATGTCTGAAGATGGAAGATATAATTATTAGTATTAAAGCTTACACAGCAGCTCTTTAAATAAGACTAGAGTTTTATTTTCTGTGACCATATTCAACAATAATGTAAGAGACTTACTCTGTTATGAGGATGTACTACATGTGCCTGAACGGAACATGCTTTGGGAAAGGAAGGCACAAAGCAGAACTTCTACCTATCCCTAGTCCCAAAAATAAAAAAGCAGATACACAATTCAACCAGCAGTAAAATACACCTTTTTAGGACTAACTTTATGCTAAAGCAGCTCCTACAATATGGTAGATAGAGGCAAAAGTGTATGCAAATATGTTCTTGAACTAGCAGGAAGTTTTTATTATTATGAATTTCTAGTACAGAGCCAAAACTAGCCCTGGACTCTACAGTAGCATGCAGCCAGCAGGTAAAGGGGCTGTTTGGTTTCCCTTACAGTACAAGAACACTCAATAATTCTGTATGACAGAATCCTCCTGCTTATGCACAGAGCAAGCAGGGACATCACTTGAAACAAGCCATAAGTATCATGAGTCACATGGGCCTGGGTTTCTTTCTGCCCCAGCACACTTTATCAGTGAGAGGAGCAATAATTTTTCCATTGAAAATTTCTGAGTTGTTTTATCCACTTATAATATACTAAATATCTTTTATGAAACATATACATGGAGGGATGTAATAGCAGAGGTCTCATCTGAATTACATCTCTGTCCATGTAGTCATCTGGAAAATCACTAAAATACAGCATTGTTATTATCTACATTATCTACATTATGTTTTGAATCAGTGAAGGCTGCACAAATTCAGTGTAGATGCAGAGATCCAGCATGCTTCATCAATTAAACCAGCACAACAAGTAAAAAAAATTGTAGAGAATTTTTTTTCTTTCACTAAACTGTGACATATTATTCAGACCACTAGAAAAAAGTCAGGGAGGTCATCTGATTATCCACGTGAAGCTGAAAACAGTTCTAGAAAAGTAAACAAGGACCTTTTTTTTTCCTCAGAGAGCAGATGAAGTGTCAGATAATGAACTAAGATCAAAACAGAAGAGCCCCATGAAAATTCCAACATAGACAAAAAAGTAGATAATGGCCTAAAGTACAAAAAGCCAGCACAAAACCAGGAGTAGTTTGAAGCAGCAATAGTTTAGTATCAACTCAGAGGACATTGAACAGACCTGAGTACAAAGCATTTTTATTTGATTTGAAAATTAAACAAATCCAAAATTAGGGCTATGTTTGCTACTAAATTAAAGATGAGCCATGCATTTTACTCAGTTGCATTGATAACATTGATAAGTGGTCAGACTTTTTGAGTCTTACAGCAAAATGTCCAGGCGGATGCTGAAAAAGACCAAGAACTGAAGTCCAGGTAAAGTAATTTTTCTTTGGCAATGAACTTGTAGGGTAATATATGATCTTGTGAAAACATCACCAATATAATTCTAATCCTTTCTGGCATTTAGGTTACTTAATTATACATATAAATACAGAACTAGATTTTTTTTTACAGCCAAGTTTAAAATTTCAGATGGCAGATGCTAGCTTAGACAGTTCCACTCAGCCTGACATATAAAGATTATGATCCACCTCTCCACTCATCATTTTACTAGCATTAACCATAGAGTTCTTAACCACTGTTTTATCCAAACTCAGTTATATTCTGTATTGAATCTTAGGAAATACCTTCCACACCTGGTTTCTGCTGAAGAGAACACTGCAGCACCACATCTTGATTTGCTGTGAAATCACCTGCTTCAGGAATAGGGATTTATATAAAAAATATATGCTTTTGTTGGTTATAGTCAAACCATGGGCTATACAGCTCTGTAAAACTAGCCTCAGTCAACACAGCCACTTTCACAGGTGTGCTATGGCCTATTATTTCATGCAATGCTTAGAATCATGCCACAGAAGATCTGGACTTTCCACCCAACTTCAGACACTCTTGGACCCTGGTGTATGTTTAGAAGACCTCTGGTAACATGTGTAAGACAAGTAAGATCCTCCACAGTCAAGTAGCTGAGCTGAGACCTTGATGCCCTCCAGAGAAGGGCCCGGCTCCAGGGCCTTTATACATCCCTGCTTTTGTTAACACAGGGTGTAAAGCAGCTGGGATAGAGTCTCAAGAATGTCTCAAGAATAAAGTGCCTCAAGAATGACTCCTGGCAAGGAGACAGTCCATTCAGTGCCATAACACCTTTCCTTTTTCAGAGAACTGAGATATCTTAATGCACAGAGGTATGGAACAGGGGGAACAGAAGAAGACAGTCAGCTTAGGGAAGAAGGAAAGAAAACAGAAAAAAGAGATCTTGTCACAGTCTACTGCTTCCTCAAGAGGGGAAGCAAAGAGGCCAGACACTGATCTCTGCTGTGACCAGTGACAGAACCCAAGGAAATGGCCTGAACTTGTTTCAGGGGAGGTTTAGGTTGGATATTGGGGAAAGGTTCTTCACCCAGAGAGTGGCTGGGCACTGGAAGAGGTTCCCTAGGGAAGCAGTCATAGCATCAAGCCTGACAGAGTTCAAGAAGCATCTGGATAATGCTCTCAGGCACATGTTTTGCTTCTTGGGATAGTCCTGTGCAGGCCCAGGAGTTGGACCTGATGATCCTTGTGGGTGTCTTCCAACTCAGAATATCATGTGATACAAGGAAATTATGAATTTTCATGCTGTTGTAATCATTGGCAGAGATAGAGAAAACAGAAGGACATCTGTTATACACTTACCTTAGCTACTCATCTAGTCCCTACTGTAATGACTTCAGAAATGCACTACAGGACTGGAGTAGCAGTCTGATATGCAGCAGAAATGCAGGAAAAGCACTCTCCTTCCTCTGCAGACCTTTGGGTCAGAGAGAGCAGAGTGGGAGACAGAGGCACAACTGGCTGGATTTGGTCAGCCTGAGGGTATGGACTGCTGTTGAAGCAGGGGAACACACTCCAATTTGTCAGAAATGTTTCTGATGTGTGCCCAAGAGCATTCTCTTGGCAGCAATATTTGTGGATATGTGAGGAGATCAGCCAGTCCCATTGGCTCCTGGTGAACCACAGGCTCCTTCAGAGACATAAGATTCATCTTTTTGCAAGGAGCAGATATCCCATCCCCTTCAGAAGCATGGTCTCAAGGGACATGGCACACTGCCTTTATCTGCAGCTACCCAGTCCCTGGATGCGGCAAACTTTCACTGCAGTGATTCCAGTGAAGCAAGACTTACATGAGATTATCCACATGACAGGTGGCCCATACCCACAAAATGCAGAACAACCCTCACCAAAACATCCAGGGCCTTAAGGATTGAGGGTGAGAAATTTGCTTCATGTGGTAATATTGTAAAACACAGGAAGAAGAATTTGTTACTCTAATAAGCTACCAGAAATGGTCTTAATGTCTTATAGGTAGATGAAGATATTTGCCAGCCTTTGTAACTGTCAGGGAATGACACAGAATGACTGCTGGAATTTGCTCAGTGTGCATTCATGATTGTCTGTCCTTTCACAGCCCTTGCTCAGATGGGCCAAACAGTGCTGTCAGGGACTTCTGCAAACATGTGTCTTCCAGGAATCCTCACTTGTAATGTATTCCTCTCAGTGGCTTCAATAGTAGCATTCTGACACTAGAGTTGAAGAAAAACAAGGAAGAATCCACAGAAATTAGCAACGAATTGGTAATACCGACTAGCCTCTTTAACTGTTGATAACAATGCTAATACATAACTATGTATTCCCAAGTAAAGCAGAAAGAATTGTGAATACGGCAAATATAGTTCAGGGCACACAGCAAACGCTGTCTGGCTGTGCTTACTGAGACTGTTAAATAGTAGCTCATGAATTTTTAAGATACAGTTCTCAGTTTCACTCCACAGATCTAGCTGAGCTCAAATGCAAAACACAGTTTGATGCTCCTTTGGAAGACTGAATAGCAATAATCCACCATGGCATTTACACAGTGCTTCTCTCTTTGCTGTTTTACAGACATTATTCAATTGATACTTAGGTCTCTCCAGGGAATAAAATATGCCTTTCAGGAATGAGGAAACAGGAAGAAGAGCTCAACACCTTTGAATAACTCACAGAGGTTTGATCACAGCAGAAGTTGTTGGATTCTGGAGGCTATGCTACCCCCATCTGCACCCACACCACAAGCCCACACCTTCCTCTTTTGGTGCTACTGCAATACAAATGTTTCCTTCTCTATGTGTTTGCTAAGATCAGAGGCAGAAGCCTCTGATCATATTCTCAGCTATGTCAGTGGATGTTGTCATTCCACTGTCAAGGTAATTTATAATATGTACAAAAGCTTCTTAGAGTGTTGGTAAGATATATGGGCATAATAAAGACCTAATAAAGACTAAGCCACACTAATAAAATGCAAAAGTTGTCATTTAGAATGGAAAATCCATGATTCAAAGGCAGTGGCCAAATATTGGATCATTTTATGTATTGTTAATAAATCAGAACAAGAAAGGTACAGAACATCTGGTGTAAAAATTAAAGCTCTTATCAAAGCCCACCAGATAGGGACTCCAGGATTTCTGTGCTAGATAAGCCCCAATGCCTGTGTGAGAACCTCCTCCACTGTACTAGTGGCATCACATGCAGTCTGCCAGTGCTGACTTTGCTCAGAGTTGACTTTTGTGGAAAAGGGCCTGTCACCTATTCAGTCACCCTACTTTCAGGTCCTTTTTGCTCAGGTATCTGTAGTCTAGTCAGGTGCAAAAAGGCTCTGCAAAAAGAATATGTACAACTTCTCAAGTACATTGCAAGTGTTTCCTGCCTGGCACACACAAAGCACGGCTATGATTTGATGAGTTACAGACCACCTCTTATAAGGAATCCAAGGAGCCTTTGTTACCTATTGGGTAACATCTAGGGGAATGCACCACTTTTAGAGAAAGCACTTGATGTTAAAATCCATCTTTTCCACAGCTCCATCCAAGGACACTCAATAACCTAGCAACCAACTCTGACTCTCTTTCCAATAGAAGTTTTATTCACAGAATCAGAGAATCACAGAATCACTGGGTTGGAAGAGATCTCCAATATCATTGAGTCCAACCCATCCCCTAACACCTCAACTAGACCATGGCACCCATTGCCACATCCAATCTTTTTTTAAACACATCCAGAGATGGTGACTGCACCACCTCCCCAGGCAGAAAATTCCAGTACTTATCATTCTTTCCATAAATTTTTTTTCCTACTATCCAATCTGTATTTCCCTTGGTACAGCTGAAGACTCTGCCCTCTGGTTCTGTCAGCTGCTGTCTAGAGAAAGAGACCAACCCCACCTGACTACAAGCACCTTTCAGGGAGCTGTAGAGAGTGATGAGATCACCCCTGAGTCTCCTTTTCTCCAGGCTGAACACCCCCAGCTCCCTCAGCTGTTCCTCACAGGGTTTGTGTTCCAGCCCCTCACCAGCCTTGTTCCCTCCTCTGGACACACTCAAGGGTCTCAAGGTCCTTCCTAAACTGAGGGGCCAGAACTGGACACAGCACTCGAGGTGTGACCTCACCAGTGCTGGGTGCAGGGGAGGAATGACCTCCCTGCTCCTGCTGGCCACACTGTTCCTGACACAGGCCAGGGGCCATTGGCCTGCTTGGCCACCAGGGCACACGGCTGGCTCAGGGTCAGCCAGCTGTACCAGTGCCCCCAGGTCCCTTTCTGCCTGGGCACTGTCCAGCCACACCATTCCCTGTAACATTGCAGGGGGTTATTGTGGCCAAAATGCAGGACTCTGCACTGGGACTTGTTAAATTCCATCCTGTTGGATTCTGCCCATCCACCCAACTGCTCTAGGTCTCTCTGCAGAGCCCTCCTACCTCCCCACAGATCAACACACACTCCCAGCTTAGCATTGTCCTCAAATTTATTGATGGTAGACTCAATGCCTTCATCCATGGCATCAATAAAAATACTGAACAGGACTGGCCCCAGCACAGACCCCTGGGGGACACCACTGGCAACTGATCCCCAGCTGGATGCAGCACCATTCACCACTCTCTGGCCTGGCCATCCAGCCAGTTCCTAACCCAGCACAGAGTGCTCCTGTCCAAGCGATTGGCTGTAGCTTTTCCAGGAGTGTGCTGTGGGAGACAGTGTCAAAGGCCTTGGTGAAGTCCAGGTACACAACATCTACTGCCTTTCCTGCATCCCCCAGGAGGGTCACCTGGTCATTAAAGGAGACCAGGTTGGTCAAACATGACCTACCCTTCCTAAACCCCTGCTGGCTGGGTCTGGTCCCCTGGCCATCCTGTAAGGGCTGTGTGATGACACTCAGTGTAAACTGTTCCATTACCTTATCAGGTACTGGGATCATTACCAAGATTCTTCTTCCTATATCCTTTTAGTAAAATGGGTGTCACATTGGCCAGCTTGCAGTCTCCTAGAACCTCCCCAGTGAACCAGAACTGTTGGTAAATGATGGAGAGAGGCTTTGCAAGTTTATCTGCCAGCTCCCTCATCACCTTGGGATGGATTCCATCTGGTCCTATAGATTTATGAACATCCAAGCAGCTCAGCAGTTCTACGACTGCCTCCTCCCAGATGACAGGGGGACCATTCTCCTCCCTGACACCATCTACCAACCAGGAGGACAGCTGTCCTGAGGACAAGTCATCTTTCCAATAAGACTGAGGCAAAGAAAGCATTAAGCACTTCCACCTTCTCCTCATCTGCAGTTAGTAAGTCCTCATTTCAGTATCTTTCCTGTTATGTACTTGGGATTCCTTGATCCCCTACCTTTAACTTTACCCTTGTTAACCTTATTGCTTATTTTCTACAGACATTTACATAGCTTTTTGTCAGACCAGCAGCTTCATCAACAGCCTTAGATGAAGTCATGCAGCCAGTGGGAAGCAAAATTGAGCCTTGAGTCCCTTGAGCATCAGCAGAGAAGCCCTGGAGGTGGGGGAGGGCAACACAGAGGAGGGTGCAGTTCCTTCTGTGACACTACCACGCTTACCCATCTATTTTATATATCTTTTTGGAAGACATTTAGCCTCACTTTAGATACTCTTAAACACCTTAGGTTAGACTATGCACACATTGACTCCACGGCATCACATCTGAGGTTATTAGAAGGGTAAAGAACAGAAAATGTAATAGAAACTTAAAGCACCTGAGCAACTGAACCATGTATTCCTTTACAGGCCATAATCCTCTGCAGACTCAGTGGAAGAAGGAATAAAAAAGGGATTTGTGACTTAAGAACACAGAGCACTCCTCAGTACATGTATCCACACTTAGCAATACCTTCCCTGTGCAATAGTGCTGAATGCAATGTGATTGTTCATGCGAGCAGGTCCTAGCTTATGTGACAGCAACCTTTGGTGTTTCACTCATAACAGTCTGTTTCCTGAGGCATTGACATTTAATCCATGTCTTGAATCACAACATCTTCTGATCAGCATAAAAAGCCCTTTATGCAGAAACATTGCCATTGCCATTTCCATTTCCATCTAGGTGCTTCCTCTAGCCTCTGGAAAGGATATGCTGGTGACTATGACAGTGGTCTCCAGCTGGGGTTTGTAAGGTATTGATTCCCAGGAATGGACCGCCTTGTGTCTGATCTTTCAGCCATAAAACTGTTTAAGCTTTGCAAATAAGCGAAAACCTAAAAGCTGAAGTTTGACGGTAATGGAAGAAATTTATAAAAATGTCAAATAGCAAACAGGTTGTTAAGATGACATTTAATGATGAAAATTTTCCTTGGGTTCTGCAGTGCTGCCACTTGCCAGTGATTCTGACTATATTAGTACCCGTAAGGCTGTCATGTCCTGGAGAGTTTTAGATCTGTGTCTTTTCTGCTTTTTTAGCTAATGATGACTACAGGAGCCACCTCTGACAATTATTGTAGGCAACCTTTTTTCACTCAGTGTATACAGAAATGTGGGGGGTATTGTTGCGCGGACAGTTGTCAGGACAGACTCAGGAGCTCTCTATATTCTGATCTTGGAGTTTGTAGCTTATTATTAGGAAGTGGGTGTAAGAGAGAGTGTAAGAGAGAGAATAGATCATGGAAAGTAAAGAGGGTAAGAAAGAATGGAGGATAAGAGGCTTAAGAGAGTGATTTCCTGTTTACAATAGCATAAGTATTCTTTTATGATGAATATTCTAATTCCCATTAATCAATTTAATATAATATACTAATTTCCTAATATTTGCATGCAACCTATAGGAATCATTCTATTACCATGTTTCATGGCTTTCTTATCTATCAGCCTTTATCTTTAGACCTTTTCTGCCACACTTGGAACAGGATGTCTGTTGGTTCTTTGGTATTTGTGGCATTTGGCATCATCTAAACAAAGGAAGAGGTCCTAAACCTTCACATGGCTGTTTTCAGCCTCAAAGTCGAAAATTGCTATAATTTCTATTTCACTTATGGTTTCAGAACTTTTTGCTATGCACTCATATTTATAAGATTTTTCTATCTTCTCCCCAGCACAGAAACACCTTCTTGTCATCCCTCACTATCTGGTGGTTTAACAGACCCTTACCTCTAATGAGTTCTAGGGGTGTACATGCTAAGAAGGAATTTAGGTAATATTTTATCTTCTTTCCATTAAGAACTTTTAATTAATGTTTCCATTGAATATCCAAACTAGACCACTGATAGCTCTAAACTTAAACACCATTTTCAATTTGTCAAGTCTTTTAAGGCACAATGTTAAAGTTTTACAAGTGATATATTCAAGAAGTTGTTAACCAGATAATAAACATATGTTTTGCTAGCCTGGAAATCAGTTCACTAACAGCACCACAGAAAGAGTAATCACAATCTCTCAGTATCATTGAAAGTGTTACCATGATCTCTTGGTCTAAATGAATGATAGAACTAGAAAATGTATTAGCTTATTTGGTTAGTGCTTCTTTGTCCCCACTGCAGCTTCATATGCCCAAAAGCAAGTAGTCACATTAATACTGCCCCAATATTTAATAATGTAAATGCTGTACTATTAGTTTTTATAATTTTTAACTGAAGTGCAACTGCCTGCATGACCTGACATGTTTCTCCAAAGCAGTATTTCAACAGCCTTTATAGAAGCTGGTGCATCCCATGGAGTTCCAATTTAATGTCTTCAGACCACAAGCTTAGCTGTTCAAGTTTTATAGTTTAAAATTTATTCTAAGATTTATTTTATAGTTGAAAATTTATTTTATTTTAAACTCTCCAGAATGCCCTCCAGCCAGTTAATAAATGACAGAATAGGCTTGTTTTCTTCCAGCCAAATTGAACCAGAGAGGTTGTAGAGCCGCACAACCACACCACACAATGAGCAACCAAACAACTCAGAGACACAGTACAGGAATCCTTAGTCATTTTACATCCATGAAAGGTTCTCACTAGGCTCATTAAAATTTTTTGCCTACATTATGATGGTTCTTTACAAAGTTTATGTGTTTGTGTGAGAGTGAAAGCATACCAAACTGAGCTAAAGAATCAGGAAGGGGTTTAGCTATTGCAGCATGGCATGCAACATCAACAGGGAGTACTGTGGGTGAGTGCTGAGTGTTAATATCCACACTCCAACTCTCGTGTGCCACTCCTTTGTCTCCCAGCATAATAAAGTGCTTTGCCAAAGTAAGCATAATTGTTTCCACTCCTTGCAGAGTACCTGCAGAGAAAGATGACACTCTGCCTTTGGCAAAGGGTAGTAACACCCTGGCACATATGCCTGCCTCTCTCGACAAGCTGTTGCGCCATCAACCTAAAAGTGTCAAAACAAAAGGTTTTTTGTTTTTCTGTCCAACCTGCTTTCTTCCCAAAGAACAAGCCTCATTTCAGAAACAGGCTTTTCACAAAAGCTCTTCTGAGGTGCTTTCATACCAATGTAAGGCTCTGTCCTCTAAAGTGGCTGGACCCTGTATCAAAATGTGTACGTGGGTATGAGCTTGAGGAGCTGTTCACACAAAAACACTTGCAGGTCTGCAGGTACAAGATCCAGATCTAGCTAGCGAAAGATTGGTGGGCAGCAGCAAAATGAAGGACACAGCATTTTTTTGCAGCCTCTGGAAGGTGAAGATGAAATCTTAATGCTGGATAGAAAGACTGAAAACTGCATGAGAAAATAAGGCAGGGAAGTACTAGGGCAAGGAGATGGTTTCATGGAGCTGTTTTAAATAAACTGTAGGGAATTAAACATTTATAATAAGTCCATTTATATCCTTTTAGAATTGTAACTTAGACAAATTATAAAAGAGACAATGTGTAAGAGGTATGTGCCTCTTCTGCTGAGCTTTTTGAATTTAAAATAGCTAAGTCTGGATGTTTGAAAAATTCCAAGTTGCAGTACAATAGAATTCCAATTTTACTAAAAATGGGGACTTTGTCACCTCCTGCCACTTCATCTCTCTGTTCTCTGTTATGACAGCCCAGCTCTTCCATAGGTCCTTAACTCCTATGGAGAGCTGCCTCTCACAGAAGATCAGGCTGAAGATCTGGCAGAGATCTGGAAGCACAGGAGCTCATAACAGTTGTGGATGATTGTTGGGGGTTCAGTGTTTTTCTATTACTGTGTCAATTGAAAGAATTTTTCCCATTATCATGCCAACTGAGCTGGCCTGGCTACACCCAGGGTCTCTGATGGCTCTAGACAAAAGGTGTTAATTGCAGTGGCTCCCGCAGGGGCCTCTGAGGTTTCCGGGAGGGGACTCGTGTTTCCGGCGAGCTCGGAGCAGGACGCCCCATCTGCAGCCCCTGCTGTGGAGCACAGCAGAGCCAGACCCTCTGCGATCACCTGCCCTGCATCTGCCCAGTTCCAGCCTCCTGCCTCTGCGGACACAGCTGATCACCCGGACACACACGGTGAGCGAGGAGCCGCCGCTCCAGCCCGTTCCCACCGAGACCGGCGTGGCCGCTGCCGCCCCACCCCCCTCCCTCCTGCCTCCATTTCTGTCTGCCCTCGGCAGATCCGGACTGGGACTAAGCACAGAAACAGCGTTCTTGCATCTAAAGGGACTGACACCGAGTTATCTATTTCATTCTGTTAGCAATATTAACTGTTATTGTTTTCTGTTTGTACAGTTAGATATATTAGTAAAAGATCTGTTATTCCCACCCCCTTATCTCTGCCTCAGAGTCCTTGATTCAAACAATTATAATACTTGGTGGGGGGGAATGGAACCAAAGTCTCTGTTTCAAAGGGAAACTTCTGCCCTTACTGGCAGACACCAGTCCTTTCAAACCAGGACAATGACACAAACTGACAAGGTGGCAAATAACCAAGAGGAGTCTTTGGTATATTGGCACACATATATAAAATATATAAATTCACAATGCATACAAATAATATAGATGAAGATTGTGTACACAGCCAGAAATACATATGCATATTTGCTTAGGCAACCTGGATTGTTTGGAGAATTTGAACTAGTTATACAAAATAGGTTTATGTGTGACTATTTAATACGTAGCCATGGTCAGAAAAAGAAGTCCTGAAAGCCATGCCTACAAATGCATGGGCTGCAGTGGGGAGTAACAGTGTGATAAGTAGGAGTCTCAGCTCAACAGGAATTATTCTGTTGATGTAGAGACAAATCAGATTGTTACAGTTCTTGAACAGATAAAGAAGAAAAGTGGGAAACAGCTGAAAGTATGAATTTCCCTCTGGCCATAACATCAATGAGCTGGATACTGGTCATCTGGACAGTTTTGAAGGTCACTCACTCAACGCTCAGGCACACACACACACAAACTACAGATGTGGAAAGTGTAGAGAAAAGAGACATACAGTGATCTGATGGGGTGAAGAAGTATCTTACAGCAAGATTTTAGAGCTTTCTTCTTACAGTCTTTAATGGTTTTAAGTTACAGAGGAGTAGAAATTTTGAGAAAAAGCTAAATTGTAGGCTGCTAGTAAAACACTCAGTTTTCAAAATCCTTTTATTTCAGTGAAAAAGACACAGAAGGAACCAGTGTCTAAGTTAAAGGATGAAGACAGAAATGTTAAAATGATAAGAATTACTCATTCTTTGCTAATTTGTAGCTGCTGGAGAAAAATATCAAAGCAATCAAAGCCCTTTGCACTTTTTAACATTATTTTGGGTTTTGCAATCCAACAAGAGTTTTTCCCCTTTCGTCCTTCCAGTTCTCTTCCTTCATACCCTAGAGAGAACTGAGCAAGCAGCTGGGTGGAGGTTTGGCAGCTTGGATCAACCCACCTGACACTGCCACAGAAGCTCACAGAATATAATTGTAGGGGTCTGTTTTGGCACAGTTATGTTGGCCATCTGAGTCCTTGGAAAGACACTCATAGAATAATTAGGACTGGAAGAGATTTCTCAGACCAAGTTCAATTGTTAACCTAGCATGACCAAGTCCACCTCTCAGCCATATCCCTACATGCTGTATCTTCTCCATGGATGGTGACTTAAGTCTGGCAGAATGTTCAAATGCTTGACTAAAATTATGTCACAAGGAGGTGCTAAAACTGTCATTGCAACTCGACCCAAGTCTGCACTGCTGCTGCAGGTCAGATCCACCTAGCAGCAGATAAGCAGACTGGGAAATTCCTGTAATTCTATCTCTAAACAAGGTAACCATTTCCTTTAAAGGTAAAAACACAGACCTTGCAAACATCAGCTGTATTCTTACAGCCCACTTCAAACAACCAATTAATAAAGGTGACTAACTCTGATTCTATTAGAAATGTGGATAGAACTGTCAGGAAGTTTGGACAATTTTTCTTCAAGCTATGTAGTGAATAGCTCCACTAAAAAAAAAAAAAAAAGTCTGCTAATAAAGTCTAAGCAAGTCAACTTCCTGAAGGACAGTTCTCACCCACGTGGGGGCTGATGGGGTCATGCTCATTTCTTTCCACCCAAGTCCAACCTTGGACACTCAATGACAGCAAACAAGAGGAAAGCAAACTCTTTCCATTGCTGCCCAGTTGATGAGCAAAGAGACAATGAATGCAAACTGGAGGTGCCTTCTGAATGTCAGGAAACACGTTTTTAGTATGAGGTTCACCCAGCACTGGCACAGAGCTGTCCAGGCACCTTGTGGAGTCTTCTTCCTTGGAGACATTCAAAAGCCATTTGTACAGGGTCCTGACAACTGGCTGTAGAAGGCTCTGCATGAGCAGAGGGTTTGGACCAGGTAACCTCCAGAGTTGTATCAACAGCAGCCATACAGTCATTCTGTAATTTTCAAGAGCAGCCAGTGCCCACAGGGACTTACGAATATCATAGTTAGGTCTACTGCTGCTAATTCTCTCCTCGTATCTGGGATGCCCTTAGTGATGGCAGCCAAAACTATGGCCTGGGAACATAGTGAAACAATGCATGGGCTCAATTTACCTGGGCCTGGGTTTATTGGCGAATAACAGCCAAAACAGGATTGATCATACCCTGCTTTATCATATGTTCAGGGAACTTCAGCTTCATTTAATGGTACTGCAGGTCTCCCATGTGCAGGACAAACTCCATGAAAGCCACAGAGTGACAGCCTACCAGTGCTTGCTAGCAATTCCATTTGACAGCATGTAAGCATAAGATACTGAAAACAGAGTAACAGTAGGGAATAATGCTGGATCTCAGCATAGGCTCCCAGGCACTGTCTTTCCAAACAGGCAGTTGTGAAAACCGTGGGGTTTTGGGATGAACTCTTCAGAGATGCTTATTAAACAGAATAGATTAAAGCAGTTATTGTTCTTAGTCCAACTTTTATTATGTTTACATAATGCTAAGTCAGATATGCTTGTTAATCACTTTCAATAGCATTAACTTTTTTAACATTACACTTGTGTTGATACACAAAATAAAATAATTCATTGAAATAAAAGGTCAGCTAAAAAAATCATTGTCTCTTCCAAGCCTTCTCTGTTTGAGTTACAGGGTTATTCTCTTTACTGAAGGGATAACAAGGATTATATTTCACCGAAGGCTCCAGAATATTATCCATCTCATTCTTTTGTACCCCAGGAGAGGTTATTTCAGGTTTTGTGGATCCCTAAGGTAGAAGAAGGGAATCATGTTTGCAAACCCAAATGCTCTGCGTGTGCATGCATGTTCTAAATGAAACAGAACAAAGGCAGACCCCAAAATGTCACTGGTGTGCCATCCTGCTGCTTCTCTCCCAAAGCAAATCTCCAAACCCATAAATACAGGAGCAAATCACACCTGCATATTTGTGACTTCCTTTGAAGCTTAAATTTTTGAGGTATGTGCTACTTTTGTTTACACGGTCATTTCTGATCTCAGATCTCCATGAGGTTTCTGCTCCTGAAAAAGGGCTAGATCACTCCAGAAACCACGTGTGGGTCAAATATTTAGTAAATACTGGCATGTCCATGTCTCAGGAGCACCTGATTCTTACCTGACGTGGGGTTCTTCATAAGTGGGTGGTTGTTGAGAAAACATGGCCAGCACTGTGTGTGCCACAGGACAAAGAAGTCATTGGAGCAGTGCCATGGTTATTTTATGTCTTCGAATTTTGTATGTTACAGCTTGCATTCCCCAAAAGTTTTGTTCAGTGTTTTACAGCAAACATAAAGGGCATGCAATGTGATTTTGTCATTGTCTCATGCATATATCCATATTACACAGGCAGAGAATCTGGGTGTTTTCCAAATTGATTTTGGCTTCTTGCACCAGAAGAAGCCAAAGCCTGTCATCACCAAAACTTAGACGTGACAGTGTAATTTAGGCTGGAAGGGACTCCAGGAGGTCAACTTCCTGCTCAAAGCAGGGCTACATTTCTTGAAAGCAAAAAGGACACTAAAGTCAGTGTTCAAATTACATTCTTCACAGAAATGGAGGCAGTGATTAAGCCTATCAGCCCTGCATTAGAAACAGATTAAGGTGACAGAGCTTGCAGCTCACAGGATAGTGCAGCCCACAGATTCCCTTGGCATCAGCTGCAGCTGACAAGGAAAACCAACCATGAAGAAGTAGAGATCTAGGCTTAGCCCAAAGTCTGCACTGAGTGGCTGAAGTCATTAGTGGCTCAGGTGTCTGCCTCTTTTTCCCTTGGTCTGAAGAACAGCGATACATGATATGCACTTTCACAGGGTAGTTTCAGGTCTGAAGCTGACCTAAATAAGTTAAAACTTGATGTAAAGCTAGTTTGGGGATTACTCAGAAAAATGGCATGGGTGAAGAATCAAAGTAAGCTGTTGACTTGCTTCTTTTGGAAGCAGCTTTTTTCCCCAATAAAAGTTAAATGGTTTTTCATTTAGAAACCTTACACAGCTTATGTGATTCTTGAGCACCCAGTAAAGATGCAGTAAGTAGAGAGATCAGTCAGATATGGAATGATATAATACAAAATATTTCAAAATATTTCTTTGATATAGTAATTTCTATTTCTATCATCAAGAGATCAGATTCTTATTACTGAATTCCTTCTTAGAATGCTGAAAGGTTCTTTTCCATTGATGAAGAGAGAATATCTCCATATAAAAAATATATATGTCAGTATTTAATTCCAGGTGGTTATTCAGAATTTTTTGCCCTATTTCTTTTTTTTTTTATTATTTACAAGTAAAAATTTGTTTACACCTCTGATTAACACAAAACAGGTATGCATCACAATCTCATTTCAATGATCAATCTCACTACAAAAGCATTTTCCAGTAAATGCCTAGACCATTCTGCTTTCCACTAGTATAGTAACAAGAATTACAGAGGCATGTGGAAAAGTGAAAAGAAGGGAGGTAAAAAAGTTACACTAGATGTAAAAGCTTGTATGACACCTCAAAAGGATCATATTCAAATTAATGTATGGAGGGAATAACATTATTTCTGTGAGCAGTTTCTGAATATAATGATAAAAATACTGTAAGAACAATCTGCTCAGAGGAAAATTGAATGTTTGTCTTTTTCCTTACTCTCTGTTTTTTTCTTGGAAACTTCTGTCCTCTTGCTGTTAGCTGTAAAAACACCCTTTGGTGTTGTTTCTACTCTTTTGAAGTTCTAATTTCACATCATTCTTGGTGAAGCTTGTAGCATGTTTTGATGATCATCAACACATGTATAGGAGTCTATAAATGTTGAAAAGTGAAAATCTAACTGCCCAGTGCTTGGCAGGATATGGCAAGGCTGTCCAGTTGATTTTAAACAGTCAGGAAGAGGCACTGCACCATCACACCGCTGTTTTCCTTCCCTCCCCAAAATGCCAGTGTTTTCCCAGCCTAACCCAGGCAGGAGAAAGTCCAGGAAAATTTTTAAAGGCAAGTCTCCAGCCTGAGGAGACAAGTTTGGTTTGTTTGTAAGAAGTGGTTGGAGACAAGGGAAGTGAAACTGAAACTTTTGAAATAATGGCAACCTCAGCTGCTGCGATGGGATTCAGAGATATGGGATATACTGTGATTATTGGAGTTTAGAAGCTTCCTTTTCAAACTACAGCATTTTTTCACTCCTTTCGGAAACAGTATTACATTACAGGTGTTATAACTTTTCTTCAGAATCAGACTGGCCAGGGAACTGTAAATCTAAATCATGGCTGCCCTCAGGAAACCTGCCAGCCTGTAAACACAATGAAGTGAGTGAGATGAAAGCATCTGAGTGAGAAAATTAATTTTAGGCATTCCACTGAAGTCTATTTAGTTTTTACAGTCTGGCCTGGCATCTATAAGTAACAGCTGGGGAGGACATATTAATTCCCAGAGACTTGCTGGGAAGATTACCTTAAGCTTGAAATCTTTACATAGGGGTCAAAGAGGGAAGAGAAAACTTGTTCTCTCGAATTTCTCTTATTTTTTCTATGCTGGAAAGTCATAATATTCTGCCATAAATATCAAGCTTTTCAGCTTCTGAAGCTTATTTGTTCAAACTGATGAAGTTTCTGATAAGGAATTTATGTAGAAAAGTATTTCAAAGTGCAGGCTGACCACAAGACTAACTTGTCAGGACTTTGCATGTTTTTCAGCATATTTCCTTCTTTGGCACTTTTGCTTGCTTTCAGAGGGCTTCTCCATTCTTAAAGAGGTCTCTCTTCTCAGAGGATTTTGCTCACAGCTCCAGCCTAGCAGGGGCAGGTGAACACAAGTCAACAATGTGGGAACAATTCAAAACATTTTTTCATGTTCCTCCCTCTAAACATGATTCCGTTTAAGGAGCAAAACCCTCTCAAGGCACAAAATGCTGTCATTCATCAATCTGTTTATACCCACCTCTACTCCATTATTTTTCATTTTTGTACACTGTTGCTTGTCATCTGGCCACAATGAATGAAGCCAAAACACTGCAAGAACATTTCCTGACCAGACTGTAAGAGAGTGAGTCTCATGTTAGCTCATTCTTCTAATTTCCAGAGCACTTGCCCAGATTTTGGAGAGTGGAAAAGCACCTGAGGAGCACCCATTGCTAGCTATGCCATTTGTCACCTGGCTCTTCTAACATCCTCCAGGTTATATTTATATCTCTGATACTAGCTTTTTTCCTTCCTACTTCCTATTCTTCATAAGTTCCTTCTGGATACTTTCCAGGGACTATTTGTTTTCAGCTCCCTTATAAATCTCCCTGTGAAGAAGCCCATGGGGTTTTGCAAATAAGGAGATGCTGGGCAACTGCCAAAGCAAAAGACACCACTTGTGATTCCTTATCCCCAGCTACTAGAGCCTTCCATTCACTGCCAACCTGAGTTTAACATTCCCAATGATATTTTTATACATCTGCCATCGGTTAAAAGGGACTTTCACTGTCCAGCAGAAATGAGAGCCGTGAGTTGTCCATCAGTTCATTCTCTCTTGCACAACTGGAAGGACAAGCTGCTTCTTCATTTAGTGCCACCAGTCTCATTTGGCCACAAAAGTGCTAAAGAAGCATTAGGATCTGCTCTAGGCACAAATGTGATGAAGAAACTCGGAATGGTCATTACTTGCCCTAGCAAACGGGCTTCCCAAACACAAATTGTGATTTCTGGTTGGGTGTTGTTTTGTGCTGATGAACTAGAAATGCAAGGCAGCAGTCTCTTGTGCTGCCTTCTAGGAATATGCCTGAATAGAAGACTGTGCTTGGGCTAGGTGTGGAGGTGAGCTGGCACTGCAGTGATGGTTCAGGCTGACCACACATCAGGTACTCGAAGGCAGAGCTGTGTCTGCACTGTTTGTCTGTCCCCAGCGTCAGGCAGCAGCTCACCTGCTCCTCAATTGAGCAGGTCATGGAAATAGAAGGGCTGCACTCAGGCATTACTTCTCACCTACGATGGACAGTCAGTGGAGCCTTTGTGCAAAGGTCTTCCAGAGCCATTGCCTTGATTAATGCAATTCACCGGGCCTGTCCTGAGCAGGGATGATCCTATGCAGGACTCTCATGACAAGGCAAAGGAAGGTGTTTCCTAGGGAAAAAAAGAGTGTGAAACACATTCACATTGGTACTGTTCACTGATAGAGACTGGGAATGGTGGGAAGGGGAGGAGCATACATAAGAACTAGAAGGAAATAGAAGGAACTAGAAGGTGTCAGAACTTGCATACATGATTCAGGCTGCACCAGCTGCTTAGGCAGGCTGAGCAAAAGGACATGGATCCTAAAATCCTGAGCCTATGATGGGCAGTTTCCAAGCCTTCTCCATTTTGGAGTTGTTATGGTCCTGACGCTGATGCAGAAACGAATCCCTTTCTGAACAACTGGGAATTTACTGAGTTTGTATACCCAGCTGTCTCTTGAATAATGAACTCCTGTGTCGTGGGAGATAAAAGGCTCCTTAAAGGTAAAGGCTTTTTCCACAAGGTCAGCAGCTGGCAGTAGATATAAACAAGGTAAATGTCCAAAGGGTCTTTCAGTGTCCATTTGCTTTGGATGATAGTTTCAGTCTTTGAAGAAAGATGGTGGAACTCAAATTTTTTTACCCCGCTTCTTTCCTGTAAAAAATCTACCTTCCACTCTCTTTCCTAGTATCCATGTTCTTAGGTGTGGATATATGTTTGCTGTGCAGGAAAACTAACTTGGGGTGTCCAATACTCATTGATATTTTGACCTTGGAGCAATGATTAATTTCACATAAAGAACCCTAACTGCATAAATAATGATGCATTTCACCAATAAGTCTTCAAAGCTTGTGAGACAACTGAAAATGGTACAAACTTACAATCACACAATATTGAAATATTTAGTGTATTCAAAAATTGATGATGTTTTAAGTGCATATACAAACACCTGCATAGGCACATTGCATGCAGTAAAAAAAATATTTTATAACATGCTACAGAAATAAAGGAGCAGCAAAATGTTCTACTTAAAGGCTACAGAGCAGTAAGAGCAACTCTCTCTGGCCATCCTATATGACTTTGTGAGACAGGTGAATCTGATTACTTCAATAAAAGGTATGATTTCTGACCATATTATAAATGGTTTGATGAAACTGCTAAAACATTCTGTAAAATGTATTTCAACAAATTACTGCCAAGAATTTAACATTTACTTTCATGAAAAGTGTCTCTACTTCAAGAATATTTCTGCTTAATGGATCTGAAATAGCTTTTGAACACTTTAAAGAAGGTTTTTAAACACTTCTCCATCTCCATATGTATATTACAGGTGAAAACTCTGGAATTCTGAATTACATTTTGCAAATTTCTAACTAATTTTTTGTCACCCTGAAATACACTGAAAATCACATTACAAAGTCACTCCTGTGACTGGATCCATGTCTTATGATGCAGCCCTGCATCATAAGGTTGATTTGGGTCTAGAACACTTCTTGTGGTTTAGACCCAAATCCTCAGCTTTATTTCAGCCCCTCATACCCCCTACATGGCACCAAGAAGATCTGTGTGAACAATTTCACAGCCTCAGCTTGTTTCCATCCCAGCAGTGCAGTTTAGACAAAACACACTGTATTTTCCACATCAAATAGTGTCCTGGATATAGTAATGAACACCAAGCACTGTGATTATACAGAGGCAGAGACAAGCCAACTCAATCTCCCAGTTATTTTGAAATGTCTGCTTCATATCATTTTATGTCCTCATAACAGCCTATAAGACAAGTTTGGTAAAGTGAACTGCAGGAAAAAAAAACTAATAAAAGAAAACTAATAACATGTTCAATTGGTATCTATAGCAAATATCAACTTTTATAGACAAAGAAGAGGGAGAAGTTACCCACAGTTTAAGTTTAACACTCATTTCCTAGCACAAGGATTCTTAAACTCATTGAAGAATTAAGCCAGAATGATGAAGTCACTATTGCAAAGCCTGAGCTCAACATTTATGTCTGCTCCCTAGGACAAATACTTTACATGCAAAAAAGAATGTTTCAAATCAGCTCACTGCACTGTCCTAGGAAATATTCTGTAAAACCATATTCTCTATTAATTTGGACTTGTGTGTCACTTGGGGTTCTCTCATAGGTAAAAGGCTCTTTTTTTATGTTCTTTGTTCCATGTTTCTGATTTCTAGATAATTGAAACAAGAGAAGAGGAGTGTACTTAGGAGCAATAGTTCCTGAGCTGTTCTTGGCTTGTGTCCCTAATGCAAGGCTTGCCACTGATTTTTTTAAAAAAAACATATGACAAGCTGTTGGACTGATAACAAAAAAAAGAGAAGGGAAGGGAAGGGAAGGGAAGGGAAGGGAAGGGAAGGGAAGGGAAGGGAAGGGAAGGGAAGGGAAGGGAAGGGAAGGGAAGGGAAGGGAAGGGAAGGGAAGGGAAGGGAAGGGAAGGGAAGGGAAGGGAAGGGAAGGGAAGGGAAGGGAAGGGAAGGGAAGGGAAGGGAAGGGAAGGGAAGGGAAGGGAAGGGAAGGGAAGGGAAGGGAAGGGAAGGGAAGGGAAGGGAAGGGAAGGGAAGGGAAGGGAAGGGAAGGGAAGGGAAGGGAAGGGAAGGGAAGGGAAGGGAAGGGAAAAAGAATTCTACTTCAAACTCTTTATTGGTACTGAAGGAATAATATTCTGGTTTTATTCAGAAGTACTTCACTACTTCCATTTCCTCAGAAAATAGACAGAAAAGTGTCACAGTGACTTCATGTATGCTCCAGGATAAAGGAGCTTGCTGCCCTCTCCAGTGCTTTGAAGAAAGTGTGTCCTTGAAAGCTGCAACTTAGGCAAAAACATTTAACTATCTGCAACGACATTTTGATGCAAGTGATTTCAGGAGAATAAGTTTAACTTCTGAACTTCATCAGAGAGTTCCATCTTGTGTCCTTGGCCAATTAGCCTATAAAACTTGAAGATTCCTTTCCCAGTCTATTTAGTGGGGAAAAAAAATAAAATTATCAATCTGACTTCCACTATCTTCTAAAAATTTATTCATTGCTTTTAGTTGCTTTATAACCATGCCAAAACTATCAATCAGGCTTGGACACAGGCTCAAAAGTTGATGTGAGTTCTGCAGATGGTAGTCCATATTTATACAACAAACTGCAAAGTAAAGAACACAAAGCAAATCTAATAAGCTTGCCATTTTTTGAAACAGCAAATCAAAAGCAATAAATCACAGAGTTTTGATGGGGCATTCTAACCTTCTTCACGTGAGCTTTGTGGAAGTATCAAAGAAATTTTTTTAGTGCTGTTAATTCTTGCAGATTGCATGATACTAAAGGAAGGGAAAGTGTACATAAAACTGAAGCTTCAGAATACACCAAATTCACATATAGGGTGTATGTTTCGGCATTTTATTTTTCTCTTGAAATTAACATGCTCTTTTCTGGCTGAGATGTCATGAATGGGTCTGTTTCATATAAACAACGGGAAAAGGGATACTCAGAAAGGAGTGTGTTTGTGGATGTGAAAAGATGTATTTTTTAATGCAAGTTCTCTTTAATAAGCAAATCATCTTCCAATTACCAGAACTGATTGCACCCAGAAGATTGTTCAAACAACTTTCTGCTCAACATCTGCTGTTCTGGCCCTTGCCGTCACTGCAAATACGAAACACTGATCCTGAGATCCTCCCAGGTCGACAACAAGCTTTTGCAAACCCACCCAACGTGTCTGCAGCACAGCTGCTCGCTGCCTGACGATGCGGAACGTGTTTGCTGAGCCATCCATCCCGGAGCAGCTGCTGCCGGCGGGGTGACGGGGTCCGGGAGCGGGCGCGCAGGCGGAGGGGAACCTGCGCTCCCATGCGCGCTCCCATGCGCGCTCCCATGCGCGCTCCCATGCGCGCTCCCATGCGCGCTCCCCCGGCGCGGCCACAAGGTGTCGCTGCGGGCGCACGCTCGGGCTCCGCGCTCCCGGCTGGAGCTCGCCCCGCTCCGCTCGTCCCGCTCCGCTCGTCCCGGGATCTCCATCCGCTGTGCCGCCCCCACGGGGCTCGCAACACCGCCTCTGCTGCTCCAAGCAGGGCCAGGACACTGCCTGCTCTTCCCGCCGAGTGCGCTAAGCTGCAGTACAGCTACAAGGACTGCATCTGGAACACCGCTTTCAAAATAAATTTTAACTTTTCCCCACTAATTTGTGTCAGCACATATAAATCCACTGGACACAGACTTTCTTCTTCTATCCCTGAAGTCTCTGAGGAAAAGTCCATGGATTCCTAACAAAGCTGGCAGGTTGTAAGTTGGAATTCATCGAGACAGAAAGAGGCAAAGGGACGTCATGTAAACAAGGATCCTGCTCTACACAGGAATTACCCTGTCATCCTTCCGTTCAATTAGCTAAGGATACAGAGGCACCAATTCTCATTTCATCTGTAGGTGTAAAGCAGGCTTAATTCTGCCAATTCCACTGTGAATGTATGAGTACAATCTTGGTGTTGGCTTGAAACTTAGCTCCACACAGTCTGTCTTGTGAGACAGTCACGAAAGGATTTTTTAAAATATTGGTAAAAAATAAGTGGCCTCACTTTGGGAGTGCAATCTTTGCTGAAAGCCAAGAATAACAAAAAGGGTCTGAGTTTGCTGCATTTACAATGGTTTTTCTGCTGTGTAAAGCCATTAAGTTCATCTCTGGCAGTGTGGCATAAAGAAGAATGCTTGAAAGACCACACTTTTTAGTGTTATTCTTGTGTTATCCTCTCTGTTAGAGCTAGATGGATCCTCAGTTCCCACTTCCAGATGCAAAAATGCAGCTAAAGTCGATGTAAATTACTTTTACCTTGCAAATGGAAAATATATCTCCCAAATATTATACATATGCACTATTTTCTACCAGGATTTGAAGGGTTTTCTCTACATTAAGTGTCCATCAAAGCTGTTTATCTTGCTAGCAACCAATAGTCTTAACACAACAGGCCTGATTTTGGAAAACAGCATTATTCATTACACATATCCTATTGCACATTATAATGATTTCTGTCCATCTTACTGCAAAACTGTTAACAAAGTATTCTTAAACTTCAGTAAGGTCCTTCCCTACTGAAATAACCCCTTTATGGCCACAGAGTGTTCAGCTCAGATTGCTTCTTCGAAGCCAAATGGAGAATTTTTAACAGAAAGATCAGAGCCCAACCTACTGCTCTAAGAGGTGCAGGAGCACTGCACTGCAGTGGCCACAAAGCTGCTGAGCTCAGGTGTGCTGAGCTTCCAGCTTCTAGACCTGGCCTGTGTTTCCTTGCTGCTGCTGGCACCATGCTCTAATGTGCAATGAACACACTTGAGGGTTTTGGTGACCTTATTTTCTAAGTGCCTCAAAAGCTTTCAAACCTGTTTCTAGGAGGGTACCTGGTTGCAGCTTGTGCATTGGTTGCTTTCTGTTAGTTTTGTGGAGATGAAGAAGAGGACATACATGTGAAAATTCACACTTAGCCTGGCACACTGCCTTGGTCAGATCCAGCTAGCTCCTGCCCTGCACTGAGAAACCAGCAGATGTTCACAGATCCTGCACAAGGATTCTCTGTATGACACATTTCCCACAATGCTGAGATAAAATGTCTCAGCTGTGCCCAGACTTTCTGCATGAGTAAGGACTAGACTTGTCTTTGATGGAGTTTTATATGCTGTACATACTGTACATTTTTTGTGAGGAGAAATGTATTTCAGGGTTTTGCTTTAATGGCAGATTGTGGATATTTGTGCATATTGTAGAGTGTGTTTTGAAGGTATTTCCGTTTTAAATAATTCTCTATGCAGTTGAGCCCAAAAGCATGAAATAGAATTAACACCAATATTAACTGCAGGATTTATTTCATTAGGGTTGGCTTTTAAATGCTAATGTTACCTGACCTCTAAGCAGCTGTTACAAGTAAATGTAAATCAAAACCAGGAAAGGGAATTATTTTATAAAATAAGACCAAACCTTTTCTTCTTTCAGCATATAAAATATTTTTTCCTTCTTTTGAATAGTTCAGTTGTATTACTATTACTCAGTTATGTACGCTCCTCCTCTCATTCTTTTGTTTTCCTCTTGATGGTTCTGCTTTATTTGAACATTGTTATTATAAGAGACAACCTTATTCCAGTAACTAAGTGTATTTGTGCATTGATGACAATGGCATAGTAAAGAGAATAAGCTGTGCTGAAATAGATGAGGCCTGTTACACCCATTCTGATTTATCTGGCTCCTTTGCTGGTTTGCCAGCCTGAAGTCTTTGGCACAATTTTAGACCATGTCTCTGGCAACTCCAGGCCTTTTCTTTTTTCCCATTTTTTTTTTCTTTTTTGTCTCTCTCTGTGCCACTGTAGTCAAAGGCTTTTGCTCTGTTTTCATTGCAGAAAATGTTAAGTGCCACAACGTACATTCTGTCTTAAATCCCGCATTTTTTTCCTTTTTCACCTCCAGCTATAAAAAATGAAGCAAAGCGACCTGGGGAGAACAGGTGTTTTGTACAGGTTTCTTGAGCTGCACACATGCCTATCACACATTCCCACAGAGCTTGGAGCTGCTTTGGAACACCAGAGTCTGAATGCAGCAGTAGTCCATGGCTCACATCCTCTACTGGAACTACTTGAGCAACTGCAGTCGCTTGGAGCTGTCTGTCCACTTCACTCAGTAGCAACTGCTGCATGTAAAGCTAATAGAAAAGGATTTATTTCTTCTGCCTTCATAAGAAGAAAGACAAGCTGAGTAGATTGTGATAAACTTGTATTTGTAATGTTGATACAAATCTGTAATTCATTATCTGAGAAGTTCCTTATGACATAGCATTCTAAGAAATTACTCAGATGACCTCTGTTCCCAATCAGGAAAAATATACTTATAGTGAAAGTATTGTACCTGATGAAATTATTTCTATATTGGACTTAGAAAATCTTTAATGCATAAAGAAGTCTCAGAATACAGTTTCTTTAGCATACTAAAGGAATTAAATTAGTTAAGACTGCAGATAGACCCCATGGAGATCAGAGAAATCTCAGACTCCATCAAGGAAGCTAATCAGTCCAGCACTGTTTTCAAAAAGGAATTTGGAGTCCTCCAGGAGACACAGGGACTCATGAAAGAACACTCATAGCCAGCCTGAGAAGTTCACTTTCATTCTTGCTGGGCTCTGTGTGGAAAAAAAAATGGTATCGTTTATCAGTGCACATTTACATTTTTAGGGTTGTGTTTGGCAGGAAAGGATGAGAACTTTCCTTTATGAAAAAACAAAATTCTTCAAAAGTAATTCTTTCTCACGGAACTCTTCTTAGTCTTTGGTAGGTGCTTGCTTGATGGACCACACAAAAGCTACACCACAGAGTGTCATCAATTTTATGGTAAAACACAACTGAAATCGCTTTTGAAAAATTATATGCGTAGATTACAGGTAATAAAGAACCAATGTAACACATCAAATTCAGATTCATTTACTTTGATCCTAAAAAGATTTTAAGCAATACTGTTCCTATTCTTGTGAGTGGATAATACATCTTTCAGCTGATTCTTAGGTGTATGACAGCCATAGGCACAAAAATGTGGTTAATGGGAGTAGATTTTTAGTGCTTTCTTTTAGTGTTATTTTCTCCTCCCCTTTTTCTACTTCTAGTTATTATTTAGTGAAACCTGAAGATTGATCATTCTTATATGTCTTGCTTCTTTTTCATATTCACATGGGTAAGAGCAAACAGACATTACAGTGGTATGTTGTACTGTCATAATGTAAGTATGACCATGAAATTTTCAATACCAATTAATTAGCAAAATTTATTTGGTATAAGAATGATGAATTTTTGAGAAATTCTTGACAGCAACTATTTGGCTCCAATTCAAACAAGTACTTAAGAACATGCTTAGTCGGGGTCACTTTCACTCTTGCAGTTAATTGGGATTACAATTTGTCTTTCATTAAAGCAAAGTGCTTAAGAAAAGAAATCTCCTTAAAGCATTTGAGAGGAGGAACAGTTTAAGTGTCTTTTGACATAAACACTTCCTCAGGAAATGCGTCAGACAGGTTTATAAAAAGATCAAGACGAAAAACTAGCTCTTCAGTACGATCACCATGTGTGCTTTATGGGAAAATAGGAGCCCAAATAAAACTGCCAGATGCAAAGCTGCTTCATCAGCTCACTCAATTTCTAATTTAGAGGGTTATTGCTTCTAATTTAGAGGGCTATTGTAGAACTAGGAAAACAGTAATGGAAAGTCAATCAAGGAAAATTTGTTTCCTAAAAATGCTATAGGAGTGAGAAAGGAAAGCAGAGTCATTTGCTTTCCAATTTACTGTGGCCTGAAAGTAATATTTTCACTAAGTTAAGTCCCTCTCCCTGCAGGAAGAATATAATCTCCCAAAACTGGACAAACAATAGAAGAAAACATTATTGCTCTAGACATCCTAAGCCCTTCACACAATTTTCATCCCTCAGAAGTAGCAGGTGGCAGGTCCAGAGGCCAAAGCCAAGGACACATCAGCTCTGGGGTGTAAAGCCATGGTCACTCAAGCACAGGTTTTGTTCCAGAGGTGGTGGAGGAACTTGACAGCACCCATTTCTGCTACTAGCTAGTCCAAGCCCTGCTGGCTACAAGATTTTGTGACATTTTGCAATTCTGGGATTCATGTTCCTTGGGTGACTGACATTGTTGAAGGCACTGCTAGAAACAGATTCATAATATGTATACATTGCAAATACATTTGGCATGTCTGAGTTTAGGGAGGGAGAAAGTATTGGTTAGAGGTTAGAGTCACTGTGCACTTACTGTTTTGTGGTACCAAGTCCTATTGTTATCCCAGACTTCATTCTCCAAATAGGCTCAAATAGTCTAAAGGAAATCCCTCTGTACTTCATTTCTTTATGGCATTTTTCTTCATTATCAGTGTCTGTGTGCCTTCTTCCAAACAGTAGCAGTCATTTGTTTAGTAGATTTATTTAATGTCTCAACTGAGACTTATTCTGTTGATTTTGCCTTTGAAGTTTTGTGGCTAATGATATTTTAATCCATGTCTTTGGATGGGAAGAGAACAGTAGAAGAGTCTTCATTTCAAAAACTGCCCCTACTGAAAAACTCAGTGCAAGATGAGTGGAAACAAGTAGTAAGGGAGCCTGTAGAACAGGTAACTCATTGAAATTATATTATTTTCTCTTCCCACTTATCACTTTTGGACTAGCCATCTAACTGAGCTCTGTTATATACATTTTTATTGTTATTTTTATTGTTATATGCATATTTATACAAAAATAATACACTTTACAGTTTTAAAAACGTGTGCACATTGTCAGCAGGAACAAAAGAAATGTACATTAACCCTCGGGATCCAAAGGACTTTGGGAAATGGGCTGCCTGCCCATAAAGGACAGGTGAGAGTAGCAGGGATTCAAAAGAATGTGAGGGAGAAAAGACAGGGATGCTGGGAGAGGAAACAGGAGACCAGAAAGAGGGGACTCCAGGCTGAAAGCAGCCTTCACACTTAATAAACAGGATCTGCTTTAGGGGGAGCAGAAAGACATGCTGTCCCTCCCCCAGTCCTTTGCAACTGCAACATCAGAAACTCCAGTACACAAAAAGGATATAAACCAGCAAAATCTGATGTTTTAAACATTTGCCCTTACAAAAAAAAAAAAAAAAAAGTGGTTAAAAGACTTTCTGAAAATGACACTGTATTCAGGGCAATAGGGAGATCAGACAATGCCTGTCCAGCCCAAATCTTCGTCTGGCATTTCTCTGTGGTAGCACAGTGCAGCCAGGAATTACCTGTAATAACAGGCTTTGAAGCAGTAGGCATTTCGTTCCTTGGGGGAAGCTGCTCTGAATTTCTCTGAGTCTAGCACAGCAAATAGATATTTTTCCAGGCCTCCCAGCCACAGTCAGAATGCATCATATCCATCCCAAACTGAGACTTTGTTTTTTGGACAGTTTCTCAGAATCTACTTGGAACACAGATTTTCTAAATTTTGTTTTGCCTTTTTTTTTTTTGGTAATAACATCTAATCAGCACATGAAGAACACACATACAACTGTCTGTTGCATACAAATCAACCACCTCTAAAGACCCAAAGACCACAAGGTATTTTTTAATTTGGGGTACTACCTTACAAAACAAATCCCAAAATGCTCATGCATCAGACATCATGTCAGACACATCACATCATTATCATGAGGGACATTGTTAGCAAGTTGAAATCATATATCACTTTTCAGTTTAAAAGGGAGAAGTATCAAATGAACAGCCAGAAACAAAACTTGTCAATTTTGTCCAGAAAGCCATTGTTCTTTGCTCACTGAACAGAACTAGGTGATTAGCTTTCAAAGGGATGGGCTCCCATGGTATTAAAAAATCAAATGCTATCTAGTTCCTTCTAGTGCTGTACAATTACTATACGGACTGAAAAGTGGAGTGCGCTATAACTTCTTTCTGTCACAAGATAATAATATGTTTTCAAACTTCAAGGACTAGGACTGTGAAGGAGCTTTAGCTGTTTCTTTCTCAGGTATGTGCCTGAGTGCAGATGGTTTTGCAGAATGTCAGTTTTAGTGCTTTTGTGACATCTTGTTGCTTTTATCAAGCAGGATTTTCATGGTTCTGTGGACCACTCGTGTTCAACAACACTTACTACAGTCAGATGGTGGAAAGGTCTATGAGCAGCGTTTTGATCAGGAATAACATATCTGTTTTTCAGGACAGAGCCCAAGTAGATGATACCTCTTACATTGTTTCATATATATCCTCCTTCAAAAAGGTCTTTCTCAACATTGCTTAGAAGTAAAATTTCATAATTAACTGTGTGTAAACTGATGTACTCTGAAAAGGCATATATATATATATATATATATATATATATATATATATATATATATGCACAGCACATTAGATACCAACAGTAGCAGGTTATAAAAAGCAACATTTTCTCCATTAGTTTAGAAACAATAACTTCTGAAACTAGCATTGATTCTGTTGCCTAATAAAAACACATCAGGAAAACTTTCTATCAGCTCCACCACATCATTTATTTCAGAGTTGCAAAAGTTCATAACTCCATCCTTTAATAGTGGTGCAGCACAGCTTTTGTATATGGGAAAGAGAAGGCTTGGAGTGAACTGGTAGCTAGGAAGGACCTAATGTGAAAGTGCAGAAACCTGCATCACCTCAGGCTGTTGGAGCTTTTATGTTTACACTTGTGAGTTACTGTGTCAGAGGAGTCAGCTATCTTTTAATCACAGTCAGGAACTGTGACATACCCTGCACTTGTGGCCGAAGTTCAGTCACTGATTTATACAAAGTCCCACAATCCCAGAATCAACTAGCTTGGAGGGTACCTCTGAGACCATGAAACCCAATCTTTGAGCATTGCTACATAAACTAGAGCCATGCACTGAGTGCTACATCCTGTCTTTTACAAACACCTCCAGGAACAATGACTCCACGACCCTCCTGGGCTGTCCACTCCAATGTCTAATCACCACTTCTAAGAAGAAATTCCTCCCTATGTTCAACCTGAACCTCCCCTGGCATGGGTTGAGACTGTGTCTCTCATCCTGTCTCTTGCTACTGGGAGAAGAGCCTGACCCCCACAGAAAGAGGCTACAGCCTCCTTCAGGCAGCTGCAGACAGTCACAAGGTCACCCTTGAGCTCTTCTCCACATCAAACTGCCTGATCCCTCCCTTGTTCCTCAGAGAACTTACCCTGTAGACTTATATCTCTTTTTATCTTCAGCAAAGAGATGAATCCTTTGGCTCAAAAGCAAGGATACAAAATCAGAAATAAGTAATTATTAGAATGAACAGAGATTGATTGATATAGCACTGGCAAAATTTATTAAAGTTCAGCACCAGCAGAGGACAAAAAAAAGAGGAATCTGATAACCTTCATGTTCTATCTGTTTCCAGACCTAAGGGTGAGAAAGAAGTTGCTGCTTTTATCCCTGGTTGTTAGGTTTACAAGTGCCACAGGTATCTTCATGTTTACATCATACCATCAAATCTCTAGACCTCTGTGATTAAAAGGACAGTCTTGTGTATGGTCCAAAAATTTTACTTCTCAGCTGAGATTCTGCATGAGGCACAGGAAAATGTTATGTGGTTCTTGTCATTCCTGATATCAGCCAAATGGTCTGTTGGTGCCTTTCTAGACTTAAAAAATACTTCTGCATGGACTGTTACTATGGCAATTTTAAGACCAAGGAAATGGAACACAAAGTCGAAACAACTTTTGCAAGTTCTCCCAGCAAAACTAAAATGTAGTAAGAATCTAAACACAACAGGTTCAGAGCTAAGAGATTAACAGATGAGCCACCTTCTCCTTAGCTGTGATGGGTAACTCCAGACATTTACCTTTGTGAAAACTGCATCTCAAAGGCTCCTGTGAAGCAAATTAATTCAGGTATGGTTGTGCAGGGGAATGCAGCTTATACTCCCATAACAGCGTCGGAAATTCCGTGATGTTTCTGGTCACTGGCATAGTTTCCTAAATTCACTCCTGAATATACTTCAATCTGTTTATTTATTTGATGTCTGGACAAAGGCTTTGATATAAGTATTTGTTTTATTTAGCACCTGCACTGAAACATTAGTTATGTTGCACTGAAGTGTTCCACATGTTTCTCTTATCTCAGACTAGTTAAGCAAGAGCATTCACACATTTCCTTAATCCCAGGCATCATAAACCCTTTACAAGATTTCTGTTTCATTGTTTCTTCTCTCAGGGGCTTAGCAAAAACACTCAGCATGCACAATCCTTCTTTCCCAAGAGTCCACATGGTTTACAATAAACCTCATTTTTGTCTTGTTCTGGAGGGTTTAGTAGTGGTGCAGATTATAAAGCTGGAGTGATGTGGTAGAGAAGACTTGAAGCATTCTCCCAAATGGGAGCAAGGACTGATATTGTCTCTTCCCTGACAGCCCCTGCTGCAGTGTTATTACAGACAGAAGTAGCTTTCCACATTTTTGAAAACTTCACTGTATCAGTTGAAACTGTTTTCACAGCAAAAATCTTAATTAGGTGTGTACCAACAGCTAACATTAATAAAACAGCATTTCTTTAACAAAATAAAAACTCTGGCCAAAGTTTCTTAACTGTCTGTGCATTTAGAGAGTTCCACCTACTTACCATGTCTACAATATTCTTTTAACTGGGTTTTAACATGTGTTAATATGACAATAGAAAAATGAAAGAGAAAAAGTGACTAGTCAGCAAGACTTTTATTCAGTAATTACTTCTATGTGTAAGTAAATGTATTTAGAAAGAATTCCACCAGTGAAAGGATTGTCCTGGTGTCCTCTCATTTACTGACTCAGAAAGCAGCTTTTCAATGTTCTTCCACTCTGCCATAAATTTATGCAGTAATTTTTGGGTGCCTTTTTTCATTGATATTCATGTAAATTTTTAAAGCTGAGACACATAATCATGTCCAATAAAAAAATAACCTAGATTTTTTCCACTAAGATTTGCTTGTTAGGGGCACTCATGTATTACTAGAAGGCATGGGCTGGTCTTCAAGGTTTCCCAAAAGTTGTTATCACTTTTTCCCTTTTGATCAGGCAAAATCTTTAACCCAAAAATCTACTGATAAAGTGTGAGCTTTGATGAAGCCAGTGAGACTTTGCAGAGTAATTTCATTATAGTCCAGCACTTGATTTACTGGTCTAGGCAGCCACTCAGCCATGCCCAGGCTCATACAGGCTAGTCATATTAATCATTTTATGAATCAAATAGCTTGACCTTTGTAAACTGCATGAGTGCAAGAACTCATATTCCTTAAAGATGTTCCACTTTCAGAAAGAACTTTTGTGAAGGTGTTAAAAAAAGGCAAAAGTTCGTATTCTTTCAAGAGTTGTGACCTGTTACTGCTGCACTGTACTTGCTGGTCATGCCTTGCTCTATGCCTGTTTCTGAGCATTTAGAAATTCAGCTTACTTCACATTTAAAGTTTTGATAATGGGTCATCTTATAGCATCTTTTTTTTTTTTTTTTCTTTTTTTCATGCAGCAAATAAACCAGCTCCAAACCATACCTGCTTCCAAATCAATGATGCCAATGCTTAGCATTAAAATCAGATAGCTATTCAATTTCTAAAGCACACACTGATGATGTCTTTGGCTAAGTGGAAAGGAAAATTTCTAAATTCCTTGAATAGTTCTATTACATACAGAAACTTTAATAGTTAAAACCAGCACTTTTGCAAACATTCTGTGGCAACCAATGACCAATATAAAACATCTTCAGTACAAGTGTAGGTCTATTTGGTTGGTCTTCTTGTTTTATGAGCAGCAACATTTGCCTTGAAGTGAACATTTTGATGTTAAGTAGAGCAATCAATGGTGTAGCATCAGTGCAGACCTGTAGGGATACTCAAGAAGCAGTTTTTCTGGTATTTTACAATGGGATGGGGAAAAGTGCCTGACCTGCACACATTTTTTCTATAGAAAAAATACAGCACAACATACAATGCCAATCAAATAATTTTACACAATAATTATTTTTGTGCCAATTTCTACCTAAACCATCCCAGTATATAACCTTTCCTGCTATACAAAGATTTACAGAGTGTCCATTTATGCCACCTGATTCTTTTGACTATGGCTTGTTGCACCCAAGGTTGATGCAAGATGACTCAGAGAAAAGTGGAGAATTTTTGAGTCTTCCTTGAAACACTTGAGTTTCCTCTCCTGTTCTATAGTTTTAAGGCAAGGAAATTCAACAGATAGGACCTCCTAATTAAGGCTTAAGTTAACCTGCTTATTACTCTTTCTCTATGAGTAGATTGGTCTATTGAGAGTTGACTTCTCTCATCCTTGTGCTGACATTGCTGGGAAAGCATTTACAGATGGAAAGAACACAGTGTTAGTCTCCTCTTCTGTCCTTCTTTTTAGTTTTTTAGTTTGACATTGGCAGCAGGGAGCTGACAGATAATGCAGAACAGTAACTCAAAGTAGATCTTAAGATAACAGCAGAAGAGTGGAGACTGGGACACACCCTTCATTTTTCCCCCTTAGTTGTATATTGTTAGAAATAACCAACATTTGCAATGCAGACTGGGAGTTTAAAAGGTATTTGTCATAATAAACACAGATGTGGCAGGGCTTTTTCACCTTTATGCTCTGCCTGCAGGAACTTGTATGGGATTTGCAAGTGATGGTGTTTTTTTTCCTTCCTTTAAACTTCAAAACAGAGGCAAATACCCATGTGTCACTTGGCTTATTTAACTATTTCAGAGCTTCACTGCATGTTGAGGGTATGGAATAGACATTTCTGCTGTATGGGGTCTTAGGCTAAATCTGAGTTTAGGAAGTCTGGAGAGTTTGTTTGTCAGTAAATCACAGGCAACCAGAAAGGAAGAAAATTTTTGGCCCATGAGCTTCTAAAGTTACCCTCCCCATAAAACCAAGATACCTTCTCAATTTAATGGAATGTTGAACTTCACAGAGCACTGCTCTGTTATGTACAGTGATGTTACTACATTCTACTTCATGTTGCTCTCCATTAATTTCAGAGGATGCCATCCTCTGGAACAGGGCAAGAAGAAAGCAATAGCTTTGTTTCTGCAGAACTGGGGTTCTGTTGATGCATTATTTTTCAAGGCTTGGCCTCCTTCAACTTCAATATTTAAGACATGGCACACGCTCCTTTTGTTACCCTTTCTTCTTTGTTGCTGTTATGTGGGTATTATTATTCAGTTATAACAGCTCAGAAAACTATTAATTTGACAGCTCTAAAAATATCTAAACATATTCTAGTCAGCTTCACATAGTTAGAGGTTATTGTTCTTTAAAGTAAGGAACTTTTAATTTGAAACTTCCTAACCCTTATGAAATAATATTTTCTGTATATGAGAGATATGGTGACAAATTAAACTAACATGGGACATTTCATACATAAAAGAGGGGAAAAGTTAATTTCAATGCAGACTGGGAATTGAATATTCTATGAAACAGGTTGTTACGGCACAACATGGCTGCTGAAAATTTAAACACATTTGAAAAGCAGGTGAACAAATATGCAGAAGAAATCCACTAAAGTATGTAAAATACAAAGTTACTACCATTGACTCAGAAATTACTTTAACAATTAATGGGAGATTTAATCATTTTTTAGAGGATAAATGGGATGTATCACAACATGTTTGTTCTTATAATTCATTCCTTCCCCAGAATCTGGTTTTGGTCATTATAAGATGCTATGATAGGTGGATATATTTATTTGATCAAAGATTGCTTCTCCCATGTGTCTGTTCAGCTGCAAAAGCACAGGAGTCAGGACGAGCCTTCATGAGTCTCAGCAGCAACACTCTTCATCAGCATATGAGCACCTGTCTTTAGTATCAACAGAATACTGTCACAGTTTCTCACTGCCATCTGGTTGGAGCTTTTGCTCTCACCTGAGAGCCAGCAACATGTTTCTAAGGTAAGAATCAAATATATTTCAGGTTCATGGATGTGAAGGTCTCTGTAAAATGTCTCCTATTGAATTGATGTTATGAGTCTGTATGTCATCACATTTCAAGCTTTCTCCCTCAAAAGGAGAAAAAGGACTGCTGCAGCCTTGTATGACAATCCATAGGATGACAAGACCTTTCTCCACTAAAATGAGACTGTCACCATGCTCCTTAGGTCATTAGCAATTCAGTGCCTGAGTGCAGCTCAATGGGTGGATATTTCTGACCACTCATGGAAACTAGGCAGGTCTACCTCCCTTTCACAAAATTTCAGTCATTTCCAGGAGGCTACACAGCAGCCATCCCAGCTCTAGTTGAAGGAGAATGGGCATGGATACAGAAATCAGATCCTACATTTCATTTTCACTGTTAGTCTGAGAGAAGTCTGTGTTTCAGAGCAGGACATCATTGATGCTGCAGAAGAATTACACTTCAGCGAAGCTCTTGCCAGATTTGACAAGAATTTCATTTAATTTTATTCTTTGAATATGAAATATTGTAACTGCTACACTAACAGTGTGGCTTCTATTATGTTACTTAAACATCTAAAGTACAGTAGGTGCCTTTAATAAAAGAAAATATATATAAAAATCTAAAAGACTTCCTGTAGTCTGAGAATAAAGCAAATCTTTGCAGTCTTAGCAAAATAGACCTTTGAAACCCTGTTCTGATCTCCTTGTAATCCTCTCAAATTTTTTGATGTTTATCAGCACCAGAGAGTGCTGTGTTAAGAAAAACTGTGTCTGGTTGTCCTTCACAGATGCTGAGGATGGGGTCAGAAAACATGAGGATGATCAAGTTAAAAATTTGGTTTGTTAAGAGCTCTTGCTGGTGTACTCTTCTTAAGCTGGTGCTGGCATGCTCCTTATGAACAATTAAAGCACAGACTGTACCCCAGGTAAGAGATCTGCCTACATCAATCAGGCTGCTTGTAAAATTCCTCCCAAGCGACCCACACCCAGCTGAGCAGTCCCTGCCACGGTTTTAGCAACCTGAGTCAGGAGAGAGCCCATGCCACAGAGCTGGGGTCAGAATCCTACAAATCCTACATCCTTGTACACCCAGGGTTTCACAGCACTTAGGTCTGGTCTCCTATGTGGCTGGCTCTTGAATTTTCTGCTTGGCTGGTTTTATTTTTCTGCTTTACTCCTCCATATCTTGAATGCAGGCGCATTTTAAGCTCACAATTGCCTTTGCAAGAAAGACCTCTTGCAGGCAGCACTAGCACATTTCAAGAGAACTAGTGCATGATATGCAACACAAACTCCTACAATAAAACAGATTTGGAAACTTGTTAACATTTAATCACAGAAGCCTAAAACATAAAGTTGCTTTCATTAATAGAATCCCAATCTTATATGCTAAGAACAACATGAGCAATCACAGACTCTACATTAATGTAGTTACACTTTGTTAACGAATGATTTTGAATATGCATGGGATTTCTTCAGACCATTTTGTTCTAAGTTAAGGTCCTAATGTTTGTTAGAAATGGGTTTATTAGACTCTGTTTTAAACTTGAATATTTTTGCTACCTTGCTACAGCTTTTTTTAAATTGGTATTCAAGCATTTTGTATACATTACTTGATATACAAAGGAAATATTAGGGTGGGGGGGGTTTAATATGTGTATTGTTTACTTGGGGGAAAAGTGGTGTTTTGCTTGCCTGGAGTTGGCTTTAAAAACTTTAAATTGTCTAGGATCAGAAGTTAAAGAATGGTAAGAATAAGGCATTGCATTCTATGGATGTCTTAACTCTGCAGGCTGTCTTGGTAGGTGGCAGAAATTAACATGAAGAAGAGGAATAGAGGACTCACAGGGCTGTTTTACCTTCATTTAATGCCAGAATAATTGTAAGAATATCACATGCAATGATTATTCTTTTTCTCTTTTGAACAGGTGCTTGCTCTAATCTTTCCCTGATCTCTGCACTTTACCATTGAAACCATGCCACAGGTTATGCATTCACAACATGTGAGACAGAATGTGCTCACCTCCCTCTCATCTAGGAGAAATTTCTGTTATCAGATGTTGACAGCTTGCAGAACTTGATATCATAAGTAAATTTCAACAATTTTTGGGTTAAAGTTAATCTGCTTAACTTCTGAAGAACTCTGTGGGAGAAACCTTTATCCCCCAGAGTTCTGATCATGTGTTTGCATTGCCACGTGAATGTTGCAGGACTCAAATTGAGGGTCCAGGATTATTGAACACATACTCTGTCTGGAAATCATTCCTTCTAACTTTCCATGGTCTACAATGGCCATATGCTAATCCTGACACATTACTCAATTCGTTTTTTGGAAAAGGCTCCCCTGTGGAGCGGCTGAGTCGCCATCCCTGAAGGTTTGGATCAGCTGGTAGATCAGTTTGATCTGCAGCCCCGAGGAGTTTGCTGCGGGGGCAGGAAGGTGGGTGGGTGTGAGTGGAACCCACAGGAGCAGGGCTGAGATGCACATCTCTCATGGCTCTGCTACAATGCTCTGCATGGCCACAGGAGCCAGGGTGTGTTGGATTTTGCCCGAAGCCCAGGCAGCCCAGGCAGTGCTCCTGGTGCCAGGACAGACAGCAGGGTAGCCCTGAGCATGGCCTGTGCTGGCCAGCCCCAGTGACAGATCTCCAGACACAGCGTCCCTGCAAGGAGCAGGTGCTGCCTGCAGCCAAGGACACTTTAAAGGGAAGAAAGTTTATCCTGCCAGAAGCCCTCTCATTAATCATTTTCAAATGCCGTAGGGATCAGATGTGTTTCTCCCCATTAACAAGCTTATACAAGCAGGCTTGTTTGGCTGTTGCTGGCACTGAGTGCAAGCCACTAGGAACCCACTGTAGAGTGTTTAATTTTTTAAGTTTTCTCCTTTCCGAGGTGTTGAAAGGTCCCATTTGCGGGTAACACTGCCTGCATTGTTCGCCCTCCAGAAAGCCCTGTGTCTGTCAGCCTCTGGAGAGCTTGTTTTGTTCCTCCTCCCTCCATCCTGCCCTCTGTGGTCACCTGCAACCGAGGACAGCAAACAGCAGCCTAAGCACTCCTACCTTCCTTTCTTGCCTCCACAAAGTGACTTGTTACATCCATGAGAAAGGTTTCTATTTAAAAACAAAGAGCTGTGACCGCAGAACTGTGACTAATATTGGAATTTAGCAAGAAGTCAGCTCTTGTTTCAAGAGGTTGTGTTGCAAGTTTGGGAACATTTGCTACTAAAGCTCTTGATGAATGACTCCAGGAAGAGGCGTTAGTTTTTCTGATTTCTTCTTCTCTTTCAGTGACTGTTTTGCACAGATGATAATGAGGAGTGTCAGGCAAGCATGTAGCAAACTGTTTTCTCTCTCTTGACAGAGAAAAGCTATCATTACATCAGTCTGGCACTGAGAACCTCCTGCACTTGGATAATAAATAGATTTTGGGAGAAAAGCATCAAAAACCACCAAAAAACTAAGGACCAGGCATTATAAATCACTTTGCTTTTTCAAGTATGAGTTGTTCAGGAGAGCTCATAGGTGTCTGGTTTTCCTCCTACCACATTCATCTTTTTTCTGCCTCCACCATTTACAATTTAATTCATTAAATTCATTAACATTAACATTGAAATATATTTTTAATAAAAAGTTTTAAAGGAGTCTCTGGGATTTTTTTGGCTTTGAATTTTTATATTTACCAAAACATTGGGAGTATAAAAACAACTTACAGACTCTGAATTCAGATAGAAGTGTCTGCCCAAATCCAAATCAGATACAGCCAAAGGGGTCTCCTCTGGTTCTCAGTACCTGCACATCTCCTTTGTTGTCTCTGCTGCTACCTCTGACAAGCTGCATATAGTCTCTCCCATGAAATGCAATCATATTTTCTTCAGTTTTTCTGGGAGATATCAACCTTTGTTTTGTTTTGGAGCTGAAATTTTTGCTAGTTTATTTTTCAAGGAACAATGGGGTTTTAGTTTTATTTTTTCCCTTGCACTTGCAATCTTCTTTTCTATCCCTTCCCTGCAAACAGTGGGTACTGCACTTTATGCTGTGTAGTTTTGTCCAACAGATTGTGCAACTGGCCATTGCAGATACTGAAGAAAAACTTGTAACAAACTCCCTCTTCTCTTTTTCAGTCTCTGGGCTGCTTGTATCCCAGGAGGGCATAAGTAATTTTTTCCTGAGGGAAATCTTCATCTGCATATCCTTCCCTCTGCTCTGTTCCTCCCTGTTATCCAAGGGATAATTGCTGCAGGGTGGAAAGACCCTTTCAGCCTTTCCTGTTCTGCTCCTCTGCACACTGTGTTGGCTGGCATGTCCTTGCTCTGTTTTGCTTACGGATGTGCTGATTCCCTGGAAATTGTGTTGAAGGCATCAAGCTACACTAGGAGATCAGCTTTCCTCTGTTTCAAAGCCTTGTGTACTCTCATCTTGTTAATGATGACAGACGCACCCTTTCAAGCAGGGCTAGTGTCCACACTTCAGTTACTAATCATGAAAGAGGATCTTGTACAAGAATTTACCAAATTAACACTTATTTCATCTGGTTAACAATTCTCAGGTTGACTTTGTTAGGGTTCTGGTTTCAACATTAAGACAAAATCAAAAATAGTCTGTAGTGCCTCTCAAAATGTGCTTAGCAGAAAGTGCAGATGATTGCTTCACCACTCCCACCACTCTCCTTGGTGTTTATTGTTGTAGCAGACTGCTCAAATACACAGCCCCTGCTGTGCTGAGATGGCCAGCATCCTGCTGCCTTCAGATCAAGGGTGGCCAGCTCTGGGACATAGTTCAGTGACAGAGAGAGGCTGGCATCACAAACCTAGCCCCAGTGAATACAGGGCATACATGGTGACCTTATTGGCAAATTCACTTGTCACTCTTCGCTTTTATACAATATCAACTCTACAAACCCCAGCTCCGCCATACTAACAATCCCTCCCACTTTTTTCCCTTTGAAGGGAGGTAGTTTCTCTAGTTGGAGGGGTACTAACTCATGCTCTGATCTGATTTTCCCTTACCTTTTCTTCTTAGCTGTGGTGGAATGACTGCTGACCCTCCTCTGTCTTGCAGATATTAAGATTTTATTTTGAAGGCATTCATTTATTAAATAAGTTAATTTTTAATGTTCTGAAAAAGCATCATTACATCTGAGTTGCTGTGTACCTTGGATATTTAAATCTGCTCAGTAAGCATGACACAATAAAGATCCAAAGTCACTCAGACACAAGATCTGTTGTGATAATTTCTTTTACATTCACTCGTTTGTTCTCATCAATCATGACAGAAGATGCCACCCAGTACTGCCCAGATCAAGAAGTGATGATGCAAGATTTCTGAGTACTGAAGTTGACTGGTTCTGATACATAAACACACAACTATTGCATCAAAGTTTTCACACAAGCCCAAATGCTCTAAGTTTGAAGATGCAATATTTAAGTTTGAAGATGCATCATCTTTTGTCTTGAAAAACCTATGAATGAAAGGAAATTTAAATACATTAGCAGAAGTTAAATGATCAATAGGAGAGACTGTGGTTGTTTAACTTTGGTCATCTCCTACTAATTTGGCACATCTACACTACCATGGATTTCAGTGGTCACGCACTTGACTAATGGTTTTAGAAAGGATATTGGCAGCATGCACAGAAAGTTGTATTCAGTGCACTCCATCTAAGGCAATACAGACAATGAAGGAATTCTACTGCCTTCAGGGGGCTTTAAATAAAGGCCTATATGGCCAAAACAAGCAAACAAACAAACAAACAACAGCAACAACAACAACAAAACCCCCAAAATCCCAGGGCTTGCTGAGCTAAAGGTTGTGTGCAAAAATATAAATTAGTATTTTTTGTTGCTGATGCAGGCTGCTGCTTCAGGACACATTGCAACATCAAATGAGCATTTCACATTATGTCCATGTAATCACACATACAGGCTTTTCATGGCTCCCTAGGAAATCTCTGTTAGTAAAATGTGGTTATTAATCCTTTTCAGTGCTGCAAAAACCTGCAAAACGATCTGCTTACCATACTGTATGTATTCTCATTTGAGCAAAAATGCCAGATTAGACAACTTCTTGTAGAAATACTGTATTTTTTGTAAGTAGATGCCATGCCCTGATACATGACCTGTTCACACAATGTCATACCAGTGAATTCTGTGAGACAGCAACTAGTCAGAAATGAAATGGCACCGTGTCAAGTTGCCAGCATCTGAACAGTATTGAATGGTCAAGTTTTAAATTCCATGGTGGTATTTAAAGCCTGCACATTTCTCTGTGACACCAAAACACTGCAGTTGAGACACCTGTGTTGCTGACATGGAAGCCTGGTGCTACAGCTTTGGTTTACATTTGTCTTCAAAGCACAGGGCTGCTGATGTGATGCCAGCAAATCATCTTTCGACACTGAAATGGAACTTTTGTGGGATTATGTCTGGAAAATGTACCAGATATGGTACCATTCACATCAAGGAAATTTCTCATTGGACTCTCCACTAGAAACAGTATCAGTGCATACCCAAGCTAAACCCTTGTATCTTTGACTGCAGTGATATACACTCACCTTCCCCTAGAGTATATAACTCTCTTTCTCCAAAATGTTCACCTAGTTAATACCACTGCAAGTCTGGATGATAATTTATTTGAGTCATAGAAATAATTCATTTAGACCTTAATGTGATTTTTCTATCAAGCCATGAAATCTGATTTTTTTTCCTGTCACTATGTCCAACTGATTGAATATGTTTTCTGTCTTTGTGATTTACACTGCACCTAATTGTAGCATGAACAGGTTAGTTTCTCAGAAATAACTAACAGGTGTACAATTATGTGCACTCACATTACTCCCATCCGGGTGATTTCACACTCCATATCCAAATGCAGCAGCTTATTTTTTTTTTTTTTTTTTTTTTTTTTTTTTTTGGCAAGTGGTTGAAAACTAACTGAAGGTGGAATGTTCCCTGCTGGAAATCAAACTGCAAGCATGATACTTCACTGTGGTCTTAAAACAATGTTTTCTTCATGTTGTATATCACTGTAAAAAGTTGTCAGTTGGGTGATATCATTACTTGTGTATCCAGAAAGTGTGTTATGAAGACAGATCACTGCCTGTGCAATTATTTGGAATAATATCAGTGATGATGCTCTAGGCGATTTTCTATATTCTTTAGCAAAACACAGAGTACACAAGAGGCAGTTTGACCTCTGAAATGGATGAAATTGTGGTGGAGAGGCCTGCAGAGATAGAAAACTAATCAGTACAGGCAAAGGGTTTGCTTATGTTTTTAGTGTTTGTGACATATCTTTGGTTATCTGTTTCCTTTAAAGCTAGTTGACTCATCTGTATTTTTGATGTGAAACAGCACCTGGAATAGCAACAAGAAGCCTTCTTGCCATCTTGTATTTTCCTTAATCATGTTAGTGTCATAACCTTCTGCAATGTCTTTAGGATAAAGGCATTTACTTCCATGTACATTTGCTCAGCATCAAAGACAATTTTGTAGTATGGAAAATCTGGTAATCACTTACCAGAAGTGTACAGCATGGATCCTGAGCTTTAAACTCTCTCTTTCTTCAATTGTGTCCCTGATTCCTCTTCTACTGGAAAGCTAGTGCCAAAAATTCCAGACTCTGCTACCGCTGGTTTGTACTGAAATGAGAAATGCAAAATTAGTGTAAGTTAAAACTGTTCCTGAAACATGTTACCAAAAGATACCTGCTGACCAGTTGAACTTCAGAAGCTGTTAGAATTTATATAATTCACATTTTCTATTACACCAATTTCCAAGTGACTTTAACTGAGAGAAAGGAGCTATCAGAGGTACATAATGTAAATTGAGGGAAGTTGAGAATCTGTAGGAGATACATGGAACTGTGTTTGCATGTTCAATTTGTCCACTGTGGGATCAATCAGCATTTGCAGCACACTGGTTGCATGTGAGATGGGCAAGAAGGACAAAACAGAACAAAATGCACAAATGAGGTAATCTTAAAAAGTCAGAGAAATTGAGGGCAAAGACCTCTTTCCAAAACCAAGAATTTGTAGAATTCTTTATAAACCCTACTGTTCCCATATGTAATGAATAATTCTGCACACTTCACTCTTCCAGGCTTCATAAAGAACAAAGATGAGCCAAAATACTGTGAGATCTTCAAGAACAAGCTCAAATTGTGTGGCTGCCCTCCAGAGGATGGTTTTTCCCTCGTTTTGTTCTGCAATAATTGGTAATAATTGGCCTTGCAAAAAGGCTAACTGCGTGATGCATCTGTTCAGTATTTTGCACATCATTCAGGAAAGGTTTTCAAAACAAGATGTTCTAGCATGTTCCTTGGAATTGGTTTCTCCCTTTGAGTGCTGCAAGTCTCCTTTGAGGAGAAATCCCTTCAAACTGCTGATCAGCTTCACACATTCCGGGAGGGAGTGCAGGCTGGGCAGTGCTCCCCCCAGGGCTGATTTAGGCAATCCGGCCAGGTGGGCTGCACTGGGGCAGCCATATCTGAAAGGAGCCATTGCAAGGCAGCTGGACAGTTACCACAAAGAAAAAAACGTACATTTCTTTCAGGTGAGGAATATGGTAATCTACTCTCTCCATGAAACTCCTTGTTTTCTTTAAGTCAGGGACCTTTCTGTGCACCAGCAAGTACAGAATTCCTTCCCCCTTTCTTCCCTCTGATCTTCACTCAGTACTAATGCAAAGCTGAATTCTCAGTCTATGGCAGACTCGATATGAAGGCATGGGAAGGGCTGTTTTTCCTGTTGTTATCCTGATATTCTGTAGAGTCCCGTTGGATTTCAAGCAGGGCTATGTGTCTACAGCATGGAGATGTAAATGATTTTCAGCTAGTCACAAAGAGACAAGCAGTTTTCATCTGTCAAAGAGGATAATGTGAAGAAGTCTAATTTTTTAATGCATCTTGTGAGATACATTTGTGACAATTTATGTTATCCCAGCTCCCATGTTATATGCTGCTTGCTAACAGGACCTCTAGTGCAATGGTAAGGGCATGGCCATCAGCCTTTCTTGCAAACTGCTGGACCAAGAGTTGAAAAGACTAAAAAATATCCACTATAGGACTATGGAACAATAATGAATGTCATAAACAGTACTGAGTGTAGACTGAAATTTTCAAGGAAAATGGAAGAGGATTGTGGCGCCAGTTGTCCTGTTCATATCTACAATTCAAGGCTGAAAAGAGAGTCATCTCATTTTGGAGAGCTATTGGCAAGAGAACCAGAGGGTGACATGGGCATTGGGTAAAATACACATAAAAAAATCCATGAAAGGCCCAGAATTTGAAAAATTCTGAAACATTGAAAAAGCAAAAGCGTGGGGAATGCTGCACAGTTTAGAATGTGAGTTTATGAAGTTGGTCAGTGCAAAAGTCTTCAGCAAGCATCCCTAGGGCCACATTCACCCTCTCAATCCCATCAACAGCCAGATGCAGGAGAAAGGTGCACAAATTTAAACTGAGAAAGCATAGGTTTGGATTAGATAGTAGGAAGAAGTCCTTTACTGTGATGATAATGGGATACAGAACAGGCTGCCCAGAGAAGTTTGGATGCCCCTCCCTGGCAGCATTCAAGGCCAGGCTGCTCTGGCAAACCTAGTCTGGTAGGAAGTGTCCCTGACCATGACAGGGAGTGAAATTGTATTGTCTCTGGGGTCCCTTCCAACCCAAGCCATTCTGTGATACTATAATTCTGTGAAACATCAGTAATTCACTGCAAGAAGTTGACAATGCCAGAGATCAGTGAAGAGAGCTCAGAAATTACATAATGCTGTTCAGTCTGCCTGAGGAGAAGGAGGAAGCAGAAGGCCTTGCAAACATGTCTTCTCTGATTGTAAAAGAACACCATTCTCCCAACAGAATTTCTCCCTGGAGAAACATTGCAGAGAACAGACTGTCACCCTGAATAGGATGAGCCATATATTAAGTTAGACCTAGGGACTAGTAGGCAAGCCTAAAAGCACCAGAAACACTGATATTGTTCTGAAACTAGTTACAGATTCTGCAAGGTAAGCAACAATGATGAGCTTTTCAGCCTTGGACTGTCTGAACTGGATATGCCTGTTAATAGCAAGAAACACATTTGTCATAATACTGAAATAAAGTAGCCACTGTAGTTTTCACAGGTTGTGAATTCACGGAGTCCCTGTGTCGGAGAAGTGGACCCTAATATTTGGGCAGAACACAACACATCTCTTGATGGGTGCAGAGCTGTGCTCTGAGATAGTCCAATGTCACATTGTTTACTGCCACAGGAGATGTCAGACTTTCATGCACAGAAACAACAGAAGAGAAAGGTATGCATTATCCTGCTGCAGCACTCATAGTTACATTAGAACTAGAATCAGAGGAGATGAACAAACACATTTCCCATTAAAAGACAAATGCTAGGGGAGAAGGCAAACACCAAATACTTTTAAACTTTTTGGTCAGTCAGGCATACAGCCATCAGCACTCATTCAACCACTTACTTGGGAAACAATATTTACCCTGGCCACCATTTGTGTAACCCTTAGTATTCAAAGGATTTTGATTTAACACTGGTAATCTCTGTGTTGATATGAAAAGTCTGCAGATGTGATATTTTGGTCTGATATGAAAAAAGGTGGTAAATAAAGGACAAGTCTCAGCATTTTTTTAGAAATATATTTTGCTGTTGATCTAAGTTGGATACTGGGCATCACAGAACCAAACAACTGGGAGAGTGGTCAGGGTTCAGGTGCATCACAGTCTAAGGAGCTGTTAATGGATGAGGGAGAAGCAGTATGATGTTATCAGGTACCAGTGAATTAGGGAAGCCATTCATACAAATGCACTCTAACTTATAAGAACAAGTGGGAAAGAGCTTAAAACTGAGGAAAACAGCATGAGTTACCTTCTTATTCAGAGTGCTGCTAAGCACTGCATTGCTCCATCTAGATTGCTTCCAGAACCCCAGCTCTTTTTGGTAGCTTACACAGATTTGCTTATACCACGCAGCAGTCCACAAGCCAAATACATCAAAAGTTTGTTTCAGTGAGCAAAATTTGTGCCCCTGGTGACAGGCCCGTGGGACTTGGGCTGTGGAGCAATAGTGGGCTGCTGCTGAGTGCTCAGGGCTGTGATGTGTGAGTCCAGGAGTTGTTCACTCTCTGGAGCTAAGCCTTCCCAAGCAGCACCCACCACAGACTGGAGCAAAGAGCAGGGCTGCTGCAGGACTGTCCAAACACTAATAGCTGCCTACAGAGATATTTCCCTTGAGGCTGTGGTGAAGGATCTCACAGAAGGAGGCTGTTTTTCCCCAAATCTCTCACTTGAACAGCCTTTTATTCAAACTCCACAAATTGCAAATCCTGCCTCATTAAGGGGTCACCAAGGTAAAGTAACGACCACAGGGTACTCATGATACTTTGGAGAAGGCCTCACGTTGCTGTAACTGTTTCCATGGCTGGGGGAGCCTTTCAGACCAGGTGTATTTATCAAATTCACTCTCTTTAAATTTATTCTGGTATAACCTTTCAACTCTTTCTACATATTAAAAAGAGATCCAAAAAAAGCATTGGTTATTATTTTTTAGGCAGAAAAGGGTAAGAAAAAATGTCCTGGTTTCAGAAAAATTGGAGGCTTATGTATAAGACAGTCTGTAAAATATCCTGTCACAAGTGAGAAAGCAGACATATTAATACATTCAAGGAACTGAAACTGAGTTAGGCAGTAAGTAGTTAGCCAATAAGTATAATCACTCATCTTTTAATTCCTTGACTCCCAAACAGCTCTGTTTTTGTGCTTTACTTTGAACATGTCTACTTTTAACATGTTTTCTGCCATGATCCTTCTTCCATGATCTTCCTCAGGAACTAAGAGAAAATGTCCATACGTGGAGATTTTTCATGGGTATCAAAGACTGCAGGGTGAATAAATAATACAGAAAGGCATGGTGTACAGCAGGAGGGAGATGAGGGGTGATGGATGAAGAGATTAATCAAATGATTATTTGCAAAGAAGAGGTCCTTGGTAATACCAATATCAAGAATGACTTGCAAAGACAACACTGCATTACTCAGCTCAGAATGGAGCTCTGGCTCTGAAGAGAAAGTAGTGCAGAACTCATGGTATAAGCCTGTTGGTACCACCCAGTATTTGCTCAGAGAGATGACTTGCTTGTGATTTAAGTGGGACAAGAAAGCCAGATGTCATTTTTTTGTCACTCCACACCTTCCTTCACTATGTCATGGAAGCTGTAGGATTGGGGTATTGCAGAAAGAAACCTTTGTCTAAGCCTACTCCAAGGACACCCACCACTCACTACATGGGTAAACATCTGTGCTTGAACATACGAGTCCCTGCTGAGATAAGGCTTTAACCCAAATTTCAGAGCTTGCTCATCTTCAAAGGATCTTCATGGCAAAACCAGTTTCCCCTCCGCCTGCGTGCAGACTGCAGGCACGACGAACACAAGTCTCCACAGACCTGGGGTTCTAGAAAATATTCCTGAGAGATTGCTGACCAATCCTTGGAAGACTTGTACCTGTTCATATTCACTTCAGGGAGGAGTTGCAATAGCCTGTGTCTCATGACTTGGCACAAAGCATTAGAAGTATGGTATGGACAGTCTGTGGCAGTAGTCATGGGAAGGAATTCACACAGAAAGTCTGTGGGATACAGAAGTCTGTTGATTTGATGTAGCTTATAAGTGCCACGTTCTTCTTCCAGTGTGGATGTAACCCTATTTCTTAGCCTGGCTGTTGGTAAACCGAGGACACGAATTGCCTATGGCATGTGGCAGTAATAAGCCTCAAACAAATTATGTTTTCAAAGAGCTTTGCATTCCTCGAAAGGAATGTGTTGTACAAACACAAAATAATTCATTCAAACTTTATGTAAAGGTTGCATTTATAAATGATGTACAAGTGGGTAACAAATGATTAACAGATGTTACAGCCATATTACAGAGATTAATGTATTTTAGATGGTTATAAACTATCTACTACTATAAACTACTCTTTAAGGATCTGGAGAAGTAGATTAACCATGGATTAAAATATCAATCATGTGTTAAACTCATTTATAACTTCACCTTTAGTGAAAAATGCAGATTTAGTTTCCAAGAGGCTTCATTCATGGAAAAAAGCAACAGTGAATCAAGCCTGTCATTTCCCTGCTCACATGTAAGATGAGGGGAAGAATTACTATTCACTTTTAAAAGCTTCATTTTGTTGCTACAAAAGAATTAATGTAATGGAAATTTCACATTTTTAAGCCCCTCTTCTCTTACTCTAAGACTAACTTCCCCTATGGCTGTGGATTAGGCTCTTTTCAGTCTTTTCCCACATAACTACTAAAGTGAGTTTTTTGTATCATTCTCCTTAAAAAGGGATACAGAGCAAAAATCATGTAGGTGTAAAAACACAAAACTTAAGCCTCAAATTACTCAACTCACCAGAGAACAAGCAGTAATGAAACTAGTAAATAAGGTGGTAGCAAACCTGCCTTTGTACCCAGTTATTCCCTTTAATCTGACTTTTTCAGAAGTGCTGATCCAATTCAACAATTCTTACCTAAACATTTGAACTTTTTGCAACTTATAAGTAGTCCTCTTAGAATAACTACTCCAGCTTTTAAAGTTGTTCAGCATTCAGCATTATCTTCCTGTCTTCTGTTAGAAAATAATTTTTCTAACATTTTAAAATTTCTATTTTGTAGAAGCATTGTTGAGAGTTTAGTATTATTTACTAGCCACTGCATTAGACCATGAGCAAGTCTACTGCATACAAGTTGCCTGCTCTGATGCATATCCAGAATAATGTCACAGGTGATTTGACACAACAGCATAGAAAATATCTACAGGGTCTGCTTTCTAAACAACATTTTTTGCCCCTGTTCTGCCTGGTCCTGTTCGTGGGGATGTGAGTTGTTTCATCATTAATCATTATCACCATAATCAAGATATGGGGATATGCTCAGTCTGTGGTTTAAATCAATTTGTCTGCTGTCTTGCCTGGTCTTAGGGGCTTGTGAAGGGTTCATGCTGGTACCCTTTCCAGCATGCCAACAAGTACATCATCTCTGGATTCCTCTGTTCACTAGCCACTGACTCTCTAAGTACAGAAAGAAATTGGTTCCTCCTGTGTGTGTTGTAGGAGTAGAGTCTTGGCTGCTTGAGAAAGAAATGAAAGATTGTCATGAGCACAGTGTAAAATGGGCTGCACTAACCAAGAGCTATCCACACAGTTTTATCGAAAACACCTTCCCTTCTCCTATGTGTGGTGTGTCAGACACCACTAAATAGCAACAGCTGGTAAATAAGGACTTGTATATAGCCTGTGGTAAACCAGTTTTGCTAGCTGCACTGATCTTCTCCTCGACTTACATTTGTAAACTTTGGTGCAGGCAGTAAAGATTAACAGTGAGACCTGTAGGCAGTCCTCACTGACCCACAGCTGTAGCTTCTGAGAGGGGTTGGTGCACACAGTCCTGCTGGGGACTGTAACAATTACAGAATGAAAAGCTTGAGTTTTTTAATGTGTTTGAATCTTTCTTTTCCAACAATATGCAATTGCTCTTTTTTGCTTTTTTTTTATCCCCAGACTTGATCCCTACATGTTGTCTGCTCCTGGCCCATTGTTTACATCCCTTTACATATGTGTTTTATTTCATGCTTCTATTAATTGAGGTCTTACCCCCCTTTCACCATTGCATGCCTTGTGCTTCAGAAGTAAGAAAAGAAACTGTATCAAATCAATAAATTCCAAGCTGAGAGGCCAGCTCCGTCTAAGCCCTTAGACCCACTGGGCATGGGCTTGCTGAGTGTAACCTGAAATCTTAAAACACTTTCTAGACGAACATTAAGGTATAAATGAGGGCTGGTTTGTCTCTCAAGTCAACACTTAAAATGAAAAAGCTGATGATGTTTTCATTGAGGTGGAAAGAGTGACAGACAGCCTCTTGACAGCAGATTACCAGGAGAGAGAAAACAGAGCTAAAGTTCTGTTTTCACTTTCCACTGCAGAGTGAAGGAGGGAGGTTGGGGGACTGGGGAGAAGGTTGGAATTGGGGAACTGCATTATTCCTTGTGTTTTTTTGTTAGGCTCAGTTACACATATATCACCATGGCTAAATCAAAAGGCCTGTATTCTGCTGATGGATGGGCAGTAGGTTTTGCTTGGAACCACAAGAACTCTCGGGATAAGGTTGGCAATACCCGTGCCAAAGGGAAATTGACAGCATAAGCTGACTGTTAAGCCTCCCTTCCAGTAACAGACTGTGGCCCAATCCATGCAAACTCTTCCTGAAGTCATCTTTCTACAGCAAAATATTTAGATGTCTTTTAGGGCCCAGTCCTCAACAAAGTACTTAAAGACAGAGGAGTGAAAATTCATTTGGAACTCCTCTTCTAGAAATGGGAAAAAATGAACTCGCACATCACAAGAAAAGAAGCAGAGCTAATTATGGGATACAGATGAATGGTCTGAGCTCTACTTGACTTGCCAGTAGGAGTAATTACAACGAGGAATTGGTCTTCTCCAGGCAAAGGTAGCAAACACAAATCATGACAGAAAGCATCCACAATTATAGCATGTTAAATTAAAGCAAGAGGTAGTTTTCTGGAAACTCACATCCTTGGCATGATGGGGGCCTACTCCTCATGCCATTAGGTCCAATCTGTCATCTTTAACTGGAAATTGTAATATCTTGTCATCTTAGTGCTGCAGCCCATGTGTCAGGATCAAGCTATCCGTCTGTCCCCTGTGTGGGCACAGAGGACCTGGAGGACAAGAAAAAGCAGGGGCCTCTTCAGTGATTTTCTGTCCTCTTGCTGCATGCCTTTCTTTGCCCATGTACCTACGGACAGCAGTAGCAAGAGTGGGAAAACTGGGTGTGCCCAGCCAACATATCTGTTTCTAAAGGGAAAATTTCCTGTAACTTTCTGAAAATCAAGCTCCTCCTTAGGATCCTTCAGATTAACCTCCTCCATAATTTGCTACATTTCCCGAAAAAATACCAACAAAATATCAATATAAAATTATCCCTTTTGTCTGAAAAATCTTAGCCAGGTTCATCTCTACATTCTCATGGTCAGAATAAATATTGCAAAATTCCACCATGCATGTGGTCAGCAATGCATTTCCTTCAGCACACACACTCATGCATAATTTTTTTAAAAATACAGTTGGAAATAAACAAAATAAAAATGATTGGAAAAAAAATCATACATGCAGTGAATGTGAACCCAGATGAGAATGCTTGACACGTTATAAAATACATTTTACTTTTAAAGAAAAGAAAAGACAGGATAGAGGCACTTCTACAATAAGTCTGATCCTAGACTGGAAGGCTCAAAGTGTGGTAGAACTGAATGACATCCTTGCACTTCTTGGCATCAGAGTATCTAGCATGTGTTGTTGCTCCTGTTGAAGTGCAGGCAAGATTTAGACCCTGAAGCCAGTAGGCATCAAAAATTAGTTCCAGAATAGGCCCCTACCTACAGCAAAACAGCAATACATGGGAGACAGGGTTAGGGGATTTGAAAGAGATCAGATCCACAGTGCAATGTGAGCACAGAGAGATCATGAGGATGGGACAGCACCGGTGAGCAACTGAAACTGATTTTTAAAGGAAGCTACTGGTCAGGGATGAAGTAAGTTCCAAACACAAATTAGTGAAGGAGATTTTTTTTTCTATGGGTTAGTTGGGCTTTTTCATTTATGTTGTTTTGTAACTAACATAGTTTTTCAATCTGATAATTTGAGTTTCATCATTGGTAGAATTAACTTATTTGTTAGTTAATCTAAAATGTTGCTATGTGATCCCTTGAATATAAATTACTGCCAGCACATAAAATTTTATTCTTTTTTGTATGCAAAACTGCAACCAGCTATTGACAAAGAAGAAAGCAGATAGAAAGTGAAGGTGTAAGTTCAGTAAAAGGAAGAGTAAGAAAATCAAAATGCAGAAATCATGTTGAATGTTGAGTATAAGGGCATTCACATGTACATATGTGACATTTTTCCTGACATTACCTCTGTTACATTGCATTTTCCTGGTGGAAAGTATAGAAACGCAAAGAACAGAGGAGTCCATCTTAGGCTGGTGACAGGAGGGTTGATTTAGAGCAAAAGATGTTTGGGATTACAGGTAACTCAGGGACAGCATTTTTCCAGTTAGTAGTTGTATCATCTGATGCTGTTTTATATCTGCAAGGTAGGAAATTGCCATGGACAGAATTTTTTCCTGAGGCAATTTGGTAGTAGTCAACAGCGTTGCAATAGAGGTGTTTCTGGCCATGAGAATTTTGAGATCTCTTTCCTTCCTGTTGAGGAGCAAAGTGAGTAGAAAAAGAATATGCAAATTCATCAAGTCAAACCGAGGCCGGGAACCTGTGACTAACAACATCTGGGAGAAAAATTAATCCATTTTGGAATGTATTATATGCAGATTATGTTAACATCTTAAAGGAAGCACTCCACACACCCATAAAGGATGATTTTTCCAGTGCAAACTGCCTGTAGTGAGATGTTTTCCTCATGGTCTCTGCTGTCTCTCCTCATCTTTGACATGTCAAGCCCTCTTACCATATCTACCATGGAGCAAAGCAAAGGAGCTCCTCACAGGTGTGTTAATATCAGGACACTTTTCCTTTGTATCTGCCATGCACATCAGGCACTAGAAAAGGAAGTCCTTATGATGGCTTTAATCATAATCGTTCATTCAACGAAGATAAAAGACCTAACTCGCTTCTTTCTATCTCTCATTGTCTGCTTTATACATTCATAGCTGGAGGAAACATTCACCTGTGTCCAGGATATTTGGTATATAACCTTTGGTCTATGATCTCTAGTATCCAGTGGTTATTAAGCTTTTATCCCAGGTTCTGAATGTATTTTCTACATTGCTTTTAAGGAGGGCAAAGAGTCAGTCTGGCCATCTCAGAGTAGAGTTTCTCAAAAATCAAGGAAGTGAAGGGAACAAAATTATCAGGAGTACAAGCAGAGTTATTCCATACTTACACATTATTTCTAAGAGCCCTGAAGACTAAAGTTTAATAAATTACTCTGATAATAAGGTGGAATACCCCTTGGTTTCCAGCAGAACTGGTGTAAGGACCTTGCATCCTCTGGTGCAGTGTTGTCCCTGTTCACAGGTGCATGAGGAGAAAGCAGCTCTTAGGAACTGTGTATTTGTGTGTTTGTTGTTCTTCTCAGGCCCCATCACACACCCAGAGTAGAGGAAAGGCAAATACTAAAATGCTGATATGTGTTTGCAAAATATTTGAGGAAGGGGAGAAATGGATATCAATATGTGATGGAATTGACATGAACTGAAACTGTACAATTTCTGCATTTGTTTGGGTACTGACAACAGAAGAGAGGAAATTATCTTTGAAAGTCCATTGTAGGACCCCTCTTCCTTTCTTTGCTTCTCTCACTGTGATCTTTCCTTAGCATAAGTGGGTGGCACACCTTTCCTTCACATATTTCAGTATTTAGAGGTGTGCAAGAGCCCAGGAGGGCAGAACAGCAATAGTTGTCCATGTACTGGGAAGGACTTAGCAGCAAGCTTCAAACACAAAACCAAATACTTAAGATGCCTTGTTAATAATAATTTCATAACAAGAAAAAAAAGGCTTTACAGCTGCAAGGAAAAGCTAGGTCTCCAGACAGCAGAGAACAAACACAGACTGCACTGGAACCAGAAAAAGGGGTTCAGTTTGCTTTCCTGCTGGTGGTTCCCCCCACTGAGTGCTAGAAGATTTATATAACAATTACATCAACAAAGAAAGAGCTGTAAGATTAGGTAGGCTCAGCCCACAACTGCACAAGCAGAAAAATACAATACTGTGGTCCATCTGCTCCACTGATAAGGATTCACTCTTTTTTCTGCTTGCAAACTGTGTGCCTGACCACAGTGCAACTTCTACACAGGCTGCTTCCCAGCCTAGAAAGTGGCAGAGATACAAAGCAAGAGGAAATTATTGTCCCTTAAAAAGAATAAATTTCTCTCAGGTCACATCACATTCTCTCTTACAAGTTTAAGATAAGAACATTTGTAGTATGGTAGGAAAAAAGTCAATTTGGCCATGTTTCCTATGTTACAGAGGTCAGCATTGGAGACCTAGGGAAGACCAAAAGGAAGAAATATCAACATACACTGATAACATCCAGCATGATCTTCCAGTTTCCAGATATTTGCAATTCACAACCTTCAGAGCCAGCAGATTCATGTTAGGCAATCCTTGATAAATCTTATTTCACTAACTTATCTAATTTTGTTTAAGCAAGCATGCATATGACATGCAATCATATACTTGTACTTTGCTTTAGATTAAAGAATCTGCTATTTTTATGGCTGATCCTGTATTTGCTCTTGTAAAAGCTGAAATGCATTTTAATCTGGCTTAGTTTCATGAACACTCATGAAAATATTAGTATTCACAAGGATATGTGTAAAAGGAAACTTCATATTTCCTTATAACTCAACATGTAAATATTTGGTAAATGTTGTGTTTATATGGTAATACTCAATCAAATACTCTAGGATTAACAGATGTCCTGAATGCTTTTATGTACAGCTATATCAGATATTGCCCAAACCATAATAAACTATTACAAGTTTGGAAATACCAAAAAAATGCTAACTTTTTGAAAGAAGAATGCGTAAATGCTTTTGTATCTTTTGGGGAAACAGGTACTGCATTGTAAATATTTATTGCAGATATGTTATAAAGGAAGAGACATAGGAGGAGTTGTACAGCTGGAACTAAGTTGCTATGAATAATTTTTCTAAAGAACACTGCCAACAATGTTTATACTGTGTCCAAATTGTGCTAAGTTTTTACACACTATTAAGAAGATAAAATCACATACCTATTGCAGTGTTTGGAGCTCACTCAGAGCCAAGAAGTCTGGAGGGGCTCCATTGCAGTGAGTGCCTAAGCTTTTAACAGGTGGGTGTTGCACAACGTGCCCTTCTGCACAGCAGGCTCACCCCTGGGCTTTTCCCTGCCCCAATGCCCCAGCTGAGCCTGTGAGGTGGGATGCTGCAAAGGAAAAAGTCATTAAACCCCAAATGCAGTGAGCTGTTAATGAGTACTTAAAGGACAAATAGTCTCTCTCTAGGCAAATTCTCCTTTGGGGGAGGCACAGTGGAGAGAATTTCACTCTGCTGCATACATATACTCTGTTTGTGTATGGCTGGATTCTGCTCAGATACTCTGTTCTGTCTTCACTTGCTTAGGGATAAAGAATTACAGGTGAGCTCATGAATGCAAATGAATGCATGAAGTATGATGCTGGCCCTCACAGCTTAAAGACAACTGTATGCAAATGTGCATGCATAGATATTAAAATTCTCACAGGATATAATTATAAAGTAATACATATACAGAACTAGTCCAAACTGAGGATTACATATATTTGTTGTTGTTTACTTTACCTAGTAATTAGGCTGTAAAAATGTATTTTTTTTTAATGTATCCTATTCCTTACTTTAAAGTTTTCCTTTTATTTTTTTTTATTATTATTTTCCTGTAGGCACCCTATGTTAAAAAATTAGTTAGGGCCAAGACAATTATTTTTAATTCAAGATAATTGTTTCCTTATAGCATTCAGTCATGTGGTTTAGTTTTAGGTACTCCTACAAGGAACATGAAGTTGAACTCAATGACCCTTATGCGTATGCCCCTTTTAATTTGAGAGACTCAGCAATTCACTGAAAATTATGTAAAACTATTTTTACCCTACACAACATCAATTGAAATTAGATCATCAGAGTAGCCATTCCAGAAAGATATAATTTGAAAAAAACTTTTGCAGTCTATCAATCAAGTTCTGGATGGTACCCAGAGATCTGATTCTAAGGATATCTTAAAACCGTAAACGCCAAGTTTTATCCCACATTTCTTTAGAAAGCCAGGTTTGGGAGGCTGGAACTAATTGCCTGATTCTATTTGTTTGTCCTGTTAACCACTAGTAATGTGGTTAACTAGCAATTTCACCCTGATCCAACGCCAGCAGGTATTTCTAGGTCTGGAGGCAGCAGCGCCCAGGCTGTCAGGGTCCCCGCGGCGATGCTTCGCGGGTGCTGGGGGCTGGGAGCGCAGAGCCTGGCAGGGCTCGGTGCCCGAGCGAGGCGCACAGAGCCGCGGCAGAGAGCGCTGCGGCCGCGGCGGCGCCGCTGGGTCAATGCTGCAGCTCTGCGGCCACGGAGGGTCCCTAACCAGCCCAGCTCTGCCAGCCTGAGATCTCCTCTCCGGCCTGCTGCGGATGCTGCTCGCTGCCCACAGGTGGCAGTGAGCCTTCACCGCTCGCCAGAGAAACCAAATTTATCTCCGAGCCGCCTGGTGTTTGCGGGCATCCTGCAGAGCCCCGTGCCCGCGGTGCTCGGGGCTGGCTTTAGGGGAGCTCCTCGGCACAGGGCTGTGCCTCTCGCTGCCCTCTCCAATGCTGTAACACAATCTGTGCGACTGGGAAAGGGCTGCAGGTCAGTCAGAGCAAGATCCGCTGGAAAATCTACTCAGATCTGTGATGCCAAATGGTGCCAGCACAGTTGGAAAAGCAACGCTTCAATGCAGAACATGTTTCAGAGATGGTGATAATTTTATTATCTGTATCTGCCTGAACACGGGCCTGGCGTGAAATGACAGAGCAAGGGAGGGAAAAAGATAAGGAGCTGAGCAGATCAGAGGAGATTAGAAAATTGCTCATGCTATACAGAGCAATAAACTTTTCTGTCAACAAACACAGCTTCCCTTGGATTTTTCGAAGGATAAAACCACTGTTGTTTACATTTAAGCTATCCTCTCTCCCATGTCCTTTATCATAACAAAGTTATTTAGATCGCCTATGAAACAACAGTATATATTTCTGATGTTCCAAAATACATGCTGAGTACAAATTTTCAAACCTTCAAAGATAAACAGATTAGATTAAAGAACGAAAGCAACAGTGTTGAGTGGAAAAACAGACAGTAAGTAACATTTGGCCAACCTGTAAGCTAAAGATGCATATACTGAATAAAATCTGGGTGTATGTCCCTTCATTTTTGTCCTGGAATCAATAACTACGTGCACCATATAGGTTTGGGTTTGTTGGAGGCTTCTCCTTTTTTCTTTCCAAAAATACCAGCAAACTTCAAAGTGACGAATAACATCAGCAAACTGAAAAAACCCCCCGAAACAACAAATGTAATTTTGTCTCAAAATGCTACCCGAATGTGAATTAGCTGTGTGAGCTTTTCTCTGCTCTTGGACAGCTGTGAACATCTGCCAAGTGACTGGAAACCCATTGCATATGGTGCCACCTGCATCTTGATGCATAACAACAAGCCAAGTTTTGCCATCATGTATGTTTTTGCATCTTGAATCCGCTGGGGTTGCATGCTTGTAACTGAGAGTTTAATCCCAGTGGAGCTCAGTTGTAGTTCCCCGTGACCAAGTTCAGTGGACTTCAGTGGAGTCACAGGGTGTAACTTAGACCAGACACACTCTATTGATAAATACTTTTAAAAGTAAATCCTTTCACCAGCCTGGTGCCCTGCTGCAAAGTTTCCCCTAAAAAATGGATATTCTGGCAAATAGGGAGCTTGCTACTAGACGTCTACAGCTTTGTGGGCTGATTTTAGGACAAAATTTTTAACACAACAGAGTCTTCTGCTGCTTACTAGTGAAAAAGAAGCTCTGGAATCCTCCGTTCCATGCCCCTGAGCCAATGTGGAGGCACAGATCCTGCGGGAAGCACCAACCCAGGATCTACATCTAGTGGGAAAGAGATCTGGGAACAGGGCCTCAGAGACCATGGGGGTCTTGTCTCTCCAAGGCAGTGGCCAGACTGGCTTTGTCATCATGTTCAGCACCCAAACCAGCTGATGTATTTCTGGAGACTCCTGGTCTGGAATGGCCCTGATCTGGATGTCTGGAGCAGTAGGAGGCTTATCCCAGAGAGCTGGCAGCCCAGGTACAGAAGGTGAATTCTGTCTTGTTTTGTCTCACCAGTCCCTGCCACAGAAGAGAAGTTTTGTTCTCAGACTGCTTAGAAAGACATACTAGGTAGACAATGTTTGTACTCTTCAGGAAAACAAAACCACCTCAAAGAGTCTCCACATCACCTTGAGACATAATTTTAAATTCTGGTTGAGGTACTGCAAGGGAAAACATTAAAAAGAAATGTGACTTATTTACTTAAATAAAATTGATCCTTGCAGTCTTTCTTATTTTGTATACTATGTGCATTTTTTACTCTTTTGGGCAGAGTAATTTTCACAGGATCTGCATATTTCAATTTTATGCAGGAATAAAATTCACATACAAAGTGAAGCCAGAACTGTCTGGCACAGAGCTCCTAAGGACAGATGGTGCCACCTGCATCTTCGAGTAAGAATAGTCCTAGCCAGGTTTGTAGACAATGACCTATTTAAGTGAAAGAGAGGAGGGAAAAATCTATGTTCTCTCTTTCTGTCTAAGTACAGAACATTTACAGCAATAGAAAAGTATTAAAATTAAGCTATTGAGATCTGTGGTTTCACTGACTCACAGCTCTCAGGATACCTGGAAGTTCTCACTACTATTCAAGTCTGTTGTTTCATTCTTGCCACCCAGCTTCTTTTCAAAAATGTGTTTGAGCCACAGATCCTAGGACTTTACGTAGAGGCCTCTCCTGTGTTCTCCTTCTTCCTCTGACCAAGGTTATTCAGCCTTGCAGTTTAGTTTAAGCTGAGGTTTTTGACAGGCTTATTGTCGCAACGAATTTGCAGTTGTATCTTGATACTGTATTATCTTGCCACTGAAATTAAAAATGTCACAAATTCAGCTCTGAAGGGAGCACTGAGGATTTAAATGTCATTTGAACACACATTTTTTTAAGAAGCAGTAAAAACATCCAGCATAAAGATAAATAAAGGAAGGGGGGAAGGTCTAAGCATGTGAGTTTTTCTTAATATGAAAAGTATTCTATTTACAAGAAAATAGTTTCTTTCATTTATTATCATTAGACTCATTTTCTGGCAAGAAAATATTTGTGTTGTGTGCATTTAAAATTGCATCTGTGTGTTTGTGGAAGGATGTTTGAATCCAGATAGTCTTTCACTTTTTTAATAATGAATTATTCCCAAAAGTTTATGTGTTCATGTGGGTATACAGAAACATGTCTACACACCACAGTTTATGCCTAGTGAAAAATTTAAAATTTAAAATTTAGCTGACATTGGCTTTGCTTCTCTTTCAGCAATGTTAACTGGCAATCAGATGAAATCTAATTTGCTCCTAGAGAAGTGAAAAGATAAACAAACTTAGAGTTTTAAATCTTACCATAGGTCTTTCCTTTCTAGATTTCTTCTAATACTTGGAAGAAGACTCTGTTCAGACCTACTGTCTGCTTCATGTTCTTGAAACCAGCAGAGGCTACAAGGAATGCTGAGAGGTCAGTCTGTTGGCAGCTGCAAAAGGAGAATTTGAGGCACCTAGGTTCTGGTACCTCACATTTTGGAAATAGACTTAATTGGTTGCTTTCTACCAAGAGATAACAGTAAAAGTTCAATCAGCAACATTATTTTATATCAGGCTAAGCAGATATGAACCAGAATACTTTTTGTGGTCTTGCTATTCAGTATATACAATCCAGCTATACAAAAGGCTATTTAAAAATGTCCCCAAATTTTCACAAACTTTAAAGAATGTTTTACTCCATTTGAACTTCTGGATATACTCTGGGTCTGCTTTTGGCTTAAATGCCCATTTTCCTCCATTACTAATTAGAATTCTTTGTGGAGGAGAATGTTCAGGTGGAAAAAATGAAAACTACTCCCTTCTCAGTGTATCTGGGAATGAATGTTCAAGGAGATGCTTGTGTAGATCTTACAGTGCTGCAAAACAACATCCGATTTTGATTTGTTTAAGCTATATTTTTATTAATAAAAATATACGAACATTGTTTGAAGGCTGACTAAAGCCAGAATGGTGGTTTTGTATGACATCTATGCAATTTAGATAGAATTCATATGAGGTAAAATCATATGGATATTTATAGTCACTTTTATTTTCTGTTGTGCTTGAGGCTGTTAAACTTTTTATGCTCTTTTCTTTTTAGACTAGGGACCCTGAAATAAATTTTTGAAATGTATCTGTAGCATATGTGTGTTTTCATAAATTGTATTTCTATTTTACTGTGTAAATACAATATGAAGAATATCCCTTTTGCCAGGAAAGCGAGGTATGATAAACTCAGCTGAAATGGAATTTAATGAAAAGAAATGAATGAGGCTTTTACAGATTAGTTCACTGAATGGTCTTTAAAGTTTCAAATTAAATGACACTTTAAAATGCCTGCTTTGCTAGCTTTTCTGGCACAAAACAGCTACAACAAAATGTAACTAAATCTCTTTTAACGTTTGAGTTATAACAAAACCACAAGAGTGATTTTTTTAACAAAGACCAGGCTACAGACAGGACTGAACAGTCTGAGCACTGACTTCTAACTTGTAAGCCTCAATGAAGTGTTGGTCTCACATGCATGAGTAAACAATAAGCCTGTAGAAGGAAATAGAGGCTTTAAAACAGCTTCTTTTACCTTAAATCTGGTTTCTCAGACCTCTCCAGGTAGGCTGTCAAGCAGCAAAGTGGCCAGACTACTATCTTCCTTCAAGAACCTTGACAAGTTGTTTTCCAGCCTAGTATTACTGTAAAGTTATTTTCTCCTAAGGACTTGATAGACAAGCTCCAACTTTCAGAGGAGGTTGTTTCTCAGGAGGAATATATATAACCTTATTCATTTCTGCGTTGATTATTTTCAGATCCTGCTGTGTGAAATTGAACTTGTATCAAAGTTAATATACCGGAAAACTGTAAATTTGAGTAAATAAATAGATAAATAAATAAATAAATAAATATTCTTTAAAACATTATTTTCTAAGCCCTTTCTGAAACTCTGTAAAGATAATTCTGTCTTTATTAAATTTTCACTAACTGCCCATAATTTTTCTTTAATTTAGTGAGCACTGAAACTTTCTGTGATCATATTGCTATTCAAACCATAAAAAAAAAAAAAAGAGGAAAGTTGAGCTTCTTCTGGATTTAGAAGCAAAGAAGCCCAGACAGGACAAGCTTCTGTGGTCCACAGAGCATTTGAATGATGCAGGAGCAGTCAAGCTCTTGGCATGGGAGAACAATACAGCTGAAGGCAGAGCTTAAGGACAGGTGGAGTGGCTGGTGTTGCTTCCCTGGAAACAGCCATGTGGGGACTCTGCAAGGGAACTAGACAGCCTGGCTATCAAGTGTTTGCTGCAGGTGCAGAGGCCTTCTATTACACCTCTTGATAAGGTTCATTCATATTTTATCCAACCTCAGGAGATGAATTCATGTGTTTCTGAATGTTTCCTTACCAGCAAAGAAAACACAGTAAAATGAGAAGACTGCCCTCTGTGGGAAGGCAAACTGAGAAAGCTGTGACTGAGAATGGAAGAGTAAGTAGAGTAATATCATAAGACAGAATTAGAAAATTAGAGCTGCTTAACTCATCAGTAGGGCTGTTAAATCCCCCTGTGCCATGAGGACACTGCTAGAGCAGAAAGTCTGGACCACCAGAAAAATTAATGCAGTCTCCTGCAGTTTTTGGTGCTTGATATAAGTGAATAACCTCAGATCCTTTATCCATGGTGTAACAAAATATTTATTTGGTGCTGCCTTTGAGCCAAACAGAAGTTTTCACACTACTATTGGAACTGGGGTACTCAGGAGGAGGAAGAATCTAGACATGCCCCTCAAAAAACCAAAATGAAAACAGGCAGAAGAGTAGTTCATAGATCCTGGCCAGAAGATTTAAAGAAGAGGCAGGTGCTAAAAAAATTATCATCAAAAGCTGCCAGGATAACTGGTAGGAAAGACCTATTACTTCCAAATGGATATCTAGAGTCTTTTGCCATTTGACAGTTTTGAAGGTTATTCTTTTAAGAGATGAGTTTATAAGCTTACAAAAATTAGCTTCTTTGTGTTGTCAACACCAAGGTTGGAGAAGTCCTCCAAGATCATGGGGTCCAGTCGTTAACCCAGCACCACTGTGCTCCCCACTAAGCCATGACCTGAGTGCCACATCCACAAGCCTTTTGAACACTCTCAGGGATGGTGACTCCATCACTTCCCTAGGCAGCCTATTCCATTGCCTGGCCATCCTTTCAGTGAAGAAGTTTTACTCAGTATCTAATCTAGACCTCCTCTGGTGCCTCTTGAGGACTCTCTTCTCAGCCTGTCATGGATGTTAGCTATGAGGCTGAGCCTCACCTGGCTACACCCTCCTTTCAGGCACTCGTACAGAGTGAGGAGATCCCCCCGAGCCTCCTTCTCTCCAGCTCCCACAGCTAATCCTTGAAGGTCTTATGATCCAGACCCTTCATCAGCTCTGTTGCTGTTCTCTGTACACACTCCAGCATCTCAGTATCATTCTTGTCCTAAGAGCCCCAAAAGTGAACACAGGGTTCCTGGTGTGGCTTCAACTGAGCCAAGGACAGGAGGAGAGCCATTGCCCTGCTCCTGCTGCCCACACTATTGCTGGGACAGGGCAGGATGCCATTGGCCTTCTTGGCCACCTGGGCACTGCTGGCTCATGTTCAGCTGCTCTCAGCAGCACCCCCAGGTCCTTTTCCTGTGGCAGCTTTGCAGCCACTCTGCCCCAGCCTGTGGCACTGCCTGGGGTTGTTGTGACCCAAGGGCAGGACCCAGCACTGGCCTTGTTGAGCCTCAAACCACTGGCCCTGGGCCATGATCCAGCCTGCCCAGATCCCTCTGCAGAGCCTTCCTGCCCTCCAGCACAGCAACACTCCCACCCAGCCTGGAGTCATTTACAAACTAAGGGGACACTCAATGCCCCCCATCCAGGTCATTGATGAAGATATTAAACAGAACTTGGCTGCTTACTGAGACCTGGGTAACACCACTGGTGACAATTTTTCCAAAAGAATTCTGTGGGAGCATGTGCCAAAGATTTTACTGAAGTCCAGGTAGAAACATCCACAGCATTTCCCTCACCCACTGAATGTCACGGAAGGAGGTCAGGCTGGTGAAGCTGAAACTGCCTTTCACAAACCCTTGCTGGCTGGACCTGAGCCCTTGGTTGACCCACAAATGCTGTGTGATGGCACTCAGGATGATTTGCACCATGTCCCTAGCACCAAGGTCAGGTTTACAGGACTCTAGTCCCCTGTATCCCTCTACCATCCCTTGTAGATGGACACTGCCAGCCTCCAATCACCTGGAACCTCCCCATTTTAGCCAGGACTGCTGGTAAACAATGGAGAGTGGTTCAGGGAGCACTCCCACCATCTCCTTTAGTCAGCTTCTGATAGTCACTTTTGTATTTTTATGATGATTATCAGTATTCCTTGAAATATCACTGAGCCCTGAGGCCCAGGAAACCACTCTGCAAGGCAGTAGATAGGAATAGTCTATTGTTGAGCATGAGGTAAACTACACCAAATGAGTGACATAAAAGAAGGTACTGTACAGTAATTGTCAGTATCTGTACTGCCTCTGGATGAGGCTGAGTAAATTCTTTTCTCATAGAAGTTCTCATGAGAGTTGTAACCAAAAGGATATTGATGGCATGGTGGTTTAGGTGTTCTGAAGAGTATTAACACAGCATCAAAGCCTTCTCAGGATCTCACTCTGAGCCCCTAGAATAGATTGAGAGGGAAAAAATCAGGCAGATGATCTGAACAACCTGAAAGCATACTCTGTGTCATACAACATCATGTTCAGCAATACAGAAGGAAAAGACAGGATATTAAGAGGCTTAGCCATCTTTTACTCAGAAGCTTCCAGGACATCTCTCTGCCAATGGGAGGTGCATAATTTGTTTTGCTTTACTTGCTTTTTCTCTTCTTTCACTTTGCCTTCAAAAGTTAACACATTTTGTCTTGTCCTGTAAATTTTCTTCATTTTACTCATCCTTTCTTCTTTCCCCATCCCACTGTGTGATGGGTGATGGGAGGAAGTGACCAGGAGTCTGTGGAGTACCTAGATGTCTCCTGGGGTTAACCCACAACAGCATGAAAAGTCAGGCACAGTCTTGTAAATAAAATGATTTTTAGGGGCAATTCTGAAAGCATAAGACTTGTTCTTAATTTCTTAATATTGGCAGGATGCAACTCATTTGTGAGAGCCATTATGAGAAAGAGTGCAGAGATGTTTGAAATTTAATAAGTGGGTGATAGATGTGGAGGGGAGACCTGATATGTAAGAGAGTGGGAGTTGAAAAACTACTGTGTGAAGGGCTCTGAAAATAAAATATTTTATGTTAAACATCCTATAGGAACAGAAGGGAGTAGAGGGAGATAAAAGAGGGATGATTTAGTGAAGCCTGTTGGCTGAGAAGAGGAATTTTGCAGGAGGATTCGAAGTGAATATAAGCTGATTCCTCTGTTTCAGTTTCTTCTATTACTATATTTAAAATCTTGTCCAGCTACTGACAAGGAAATTTCACACTGTTATTGAACAGATGTAACAATAGAAATACCCTGTGTATATAGGGCTTATTTCATTTATCAGTTGCTGGGAGCTGGTATATCCTTCTGTTTCAGAAAGCACAGGGTGAACTGTGCTTATTATTCACCTCTCATAACTACTTCCACAGATGTCTCTAAGCTCACCCACTACCTGATTTAGATGTACAGCATCTTCACACTCAGGTGTAGAAACACAGAAACCAACAGAGAGATTTAGTAAGCTTTTCAGTTAACACATGCAAACAGACAGCAGGATCTGTGAAAAAGAACAACTATAAATTTTCATAGCCACTAGAGCTTTGCTTGCTCCATTTAGTCACATTGATCAACCTCACTAACAATTTGCATGGCCAGCACACTTGAATGCAAAATGCCAAGGACAGCACAGTCCCAACCAGTTAAAAAGTGTTTTTCCTCAGCAAGCCATGCACTTGCAGAAGGCTCAAACTGAATGCCCTTGTTGGTTTTGCTTGCAAAAGTGTGTTACACAAGCTCACTGGAAAGGGCTGCTGCTGACCCTGGAGACACTGCACACTGAATCCTTTCCCATAGATAGATGGAGAGCTGTGCTGTAAGCTCTCCAATACCTGCCAGAACTGTACAATTTATATTTTTTATTCACAGTTTATGTCAAAGCATCCCCACATTTGGCCTGTGAGGCAGACTGGCCACAATGGCCTTCTGAAGTGTGGGCTCTGAGTGAGATGGAATGGGCCAGAGGAGAAACTGGGCAGTTGGCTTTTGCCTGGGGTACAAATGCAACATTATAGCTGCTGCAAACCTGATGGTCCAGCATGATACAAGGCAAAGTGAGACAAACTCTCTCCACGGGGCAAGCAGAGGCTAGGAGACTCCCAAGAACAGACCTAGAGATGAACTTCAGGGTCAGTGGGAAGAGAGAACGGCTTCTGATGGACCTGGAGAACACAGCAGAGAGAATGTTGAGTTGTAAGAAATCATTAAAATGTGGGTTGGAGGAAAATCTCTTGAAATGGACCTGCCTCTAAGCAGGGGGAAAGCTGATGAATTTTATAAGGAAGGCTGCTGCACTTTGGGCTTTAAAATATTAGTGCCTCCTTTGGGTTCTGGTAATAATGCTGGTTTTCATGCTGGAAACAGGTCTTTGGAGATTTGTCACATGCTGATTCCCAGGGCAAGGTACAGGTCTGGATCTGGGCAGGTTAAGATCCTGCAGTGCATACACCCTCTATGCTTCACTAGAGAGTCCAAAAAAGATGGTTTGTAAGAGAAACAGTTCTGGCAGGATCATAATGAGTGTATGGGGTGCAGAAAATCAACAGGCCAGACAGAAAGGCACTCAATTCCAGATCCCCCTGGCGTTAGCTCTGTGTTTGATTGGTTGCTGAGGAGTTTTCAAAATATACTATCCTGCTGGAAATGGATGAAGTTGGGCAGTGACAGGTAGGAGCAGGTCTGCCCAAGAAAACTTGTGCCAAGTTGTTGTTGCTACTGTAATTCTGTCTTATCTCTCCAATTACGCACGCTTCCCCACACTAAGTGCTTGCAATTCCAAACAGAGTAAAAGAGTACTGATAAGATTGAAGTACTCAGATGTCGAGCTTCATGAGTTATACGAACAACTTTTATGTGTATTTATCAACATATATTTATAGAGGAGCCACAGGTCCTAGCTGGACAATTTGGACAGGATAGCTCTTCTAGTCTGCAGGAAATAGTTAGAGAGATTAATCAATGTACCACACCAATTATTTGAATAATTGTTTTGGAGTTGTTCCAGTACCAACTAGTACCAATGTTTCAGAAATTTTTATTTTCTTCAACTGGAATGCTCAGATGCAAAACATATCACTTGAAGGAGAGTAGAAGTTGTTCTGTTTGCAGTGATTTTACAGTGATGGGCCACTGAAAAGCATCCTCTTTAACTGTGGCAGAAGGGCAGCACTCTTCCAGCAGAGGGATGGGTATGGAATTCTCTGAAAAATAAACCTTTCCTGGTACTGGAAGCTGTTTTATTCCAGTACATCAGATATCAGCCTGTACAGAACAGTTTACTGTACACTGTTATTATTAAATTGTAACAGGACAGAACTAGATTGTGCTCATCTTAAATTGAATTTGAAGGGCACAATTTCTTCTCACAGTCTTACTGCTCAAATGCCTCTAAATACTGACTCACTGTTGTGCCACTTGAAATGCACAAGTTCAGTTGCCTCTTGTAACTCTTGCATAAACACTAAAGAGAAATCAGTTCTAAAAATGGTGAACACAGCTAAGATCTTAATGATATTGACAGCTGCTTACTAGGATAGAAGTCTTCCACTTCCCACACGTCTGATCCTCATGTTAAATTTCAGTGGCCTTCATAAATTATGTTTTTATGAAATTGGCAGACAACTTTCAAAATGACAGACTGTATGAAAGTGTCTCCTTTCTCTAAACTATACAGCTGCATTAAAAAAATCCCACTTGTGGCGAACATAAGAGGTGTGTCTGAAGCAGCAGTAGGAAACCTGCAACTTTAAAAGTTTTTTAAAAGGCCTCCAAGAAAAATGAAATTGTTCATACTGTGCTTTTGCAAGAAAAGTTAACTGTGTTTCCTGGGTCACTGTTTCGGAAGCAAGTGAAAGGGTTTGGGACACATTTTGTCAACACCACTGCAGTCATGTAGGAGAACAGACCTTATGACAACAAGGAAGGGGGGAAAACCTCAGTAAGAACCTTTTCTCAGTAAGAACCTTTTCACAGTCTTGAGATTACAACCAGTTAATGACCATCTGCAATTAAGCAGAATAAGGACATAGCCTCACACAGAGAGTGTTGAGGGAAACACTTCCTAGCTAACATCTTAGCTAACACTCAGCTACAGGATGGAAATTCTGTGTTTGTATCTCAAATGTTTTAAACATTTTTGAAGGGCTGGCATTGCACAGTTGGGATTTTTTCCTGAAAAGTTATCTAAGAAAAGACAATGACCAAAAGTCTTTCTTAAGACTCCTTATGCCATATCATCTCTCAGTGAGCTGCTAAAAAGAAATGTGGGTCAAAATCCATGCATAAATGAAATCCTGGCAAAGGAAATACAGTTAATTTAAACAAAAGTGGATTTTGCTTCTTCCTTTCTAGTGTTCTTCAGTTGCAATGAGGAACACATACCACAGAGCTGTTCTGAAGTAAAATTAGTGTCTGGTCCCCAAATCTGCTTTGACATGTGTCAAAAGAGATGACAAAACAACAAATGCCTTGCAATGGTTCAATGTATGAGAAAGGGAAGGAAGTCTATGTTGCATATCAGTTGCAGGACAGCATCCCTTAATGTCACAAATCTTGTGTTAGGATGGTCTGGTGGGCATTGTCCACAAAGGCAGTTAAATTCTGGAAAGTCCCATCAAAACATGGGACTGGGGACAGAAGAAACCCACCATGCAGGGAAAAGCCTCCTCTTTTTAGATAGTGACAGCCTCACGGCTGAGACACAGGCCCCCAAATCTGTAACCATTGCATGACACACTTGCTCACTCTTCACTGTTCCCCACCCCTGGAACAGATTTATGGCAGGGGTTTAAATGGCTGTGGCTCTCCCTCCCAGCCTTCCCTCCAGCCGGCAGCGTGCCTGCAGTCCAGACCTCCGTTCTGTGTGGGAGAGCTCAGCCTGCTCCCAGAGACTGGCTGAAGGCAAGGGGAAGCCTTGCATTTTTGCATGCCAAATGCCTAATACTACATGCTAAATGAGACCTATTTTTTATAGGTAGTTCAAAGTCCTGGTATGTGTCACCTAACACAGCCAGCTGCATTGCTCCAATCACCCGGATTCATAGGAAATCTGGGACCTCTCCACCACACCATATCAGGACAACAAAAGCTGTTTTCATAGACTTTGGCAACTTTTATGAGGCTGAAATAATCACAAACATTTTGGGGTGTGCCAATGTTACTTTCAGTCTGTCACATAATGCCTCTTCTAGCAAGTAAAAAAAAAAAAAATCTAGTGTGTGTATCTTTATGTATATGTGAGTTTGCATGAAGCAAGTACAGAAGGACAAGTACAATCTGCTGCTAAGGGAGTAGGATATGAGGACTGATTTTTTTTTTCTTTTTTTGCACTAAACATCACTGTGTACTTTACTTATTTTAAGGGCTATGATTTATGAAAGAAGCCACAAGATGGAAAACAAAATTAGAGTTTTTGTACTACCTTCTTGCACCTCCAAACTGCCTTTTTCTGATGCATTTCCTGGATTCCATCAGATAAAATCATAATATGAATGCAATTGTAGACACAGCAAAAAAAGTTAGAAGTGTAAGATTATAAATTCTTGAATTGATGACAGCATCAGAAAAAATGTGTCAAACACCAGGAATCGTCAAGTTGCTGCATTTTATAACTGAAGACTTGACACTATGGTGTAAGTAACATATTTTTACCTCTTATTGTATATTTCAGAACACGACGTCACATCAAGAAACCTGGATCAGCATCTGACCAGCATCTGATGTCACCTTCTTTTCCCAACTATACTAGCTTAATCACAAAAACTACCTGTAAAGGACCATTTTTTTCCTGTAAGGAAAAAAGCATTGAGAGAAAAAAATCTGTAAGACACAGGGCATACAATGTGCTCTTGCAAGGAAAGATGATCCGTGTGATGTCAGCTTACTGAAGAATTACTTGGCAGATGGAGGTGAAACAACAAAACCCATAAGACCCAGCTCAAACTTCGGAGGGCCTCGTGGTTAATTGAGCTGCAGCTGTCCAGCAGCAGGTCTTGGAACAGACCAAGCCACTTCTTTACACCTCCAGGAATATTTAATATCTTATTTATGACTAAAAGATGCAGTTTATTTACATTTGAATGTTTACAGCAGTTCCTGCTCTGCAATCAAGAAAATTCTATGCTCAAAATTCCCCCATAATCTCTTATTTCTCCACAATTCCCTTGATAACCAGACAACATGGTGCAGCTGGACAGAATTTTAAATATGCGTTTCTTATGCCATCTGCATGTTTCCTCTTGCAGTCTGCCATCCCCCATCAGGCAGGAAGCAGCTAACAGCAATGAGAAAACCTTTCTATTTCTTACATTTTTCATATTTTCACATGGGTGATGCAGTAAAAAAAAAAAATCAACCTTATTTTGCATTGTATGTCACTAGTCACAGAAACACTTTAGTGAAGGTGAAAAACACATAAGAGGGGTAGGTAATGTCTGAACACAAAATTAAAACCTTTTGTGGAGACTCAAGGATACATGTAATAAGTTGGCTTATCTCTTTTGGTCATTTCAGATGGATCAAAAACCAGAAAGACAACTGCAAGGCAAATGACTAATATGTCTCTATTTCTGCATAGCTCTCTGTCAGACCCTACAGAACTTGTTCTCAAGACCACAGGTGATCAAGAGGGACTTAGGGAAGGACACTCAGGCTGTGTCCTCCATTGTAGTATGCTCAGCTCTCCTAAAACAGCAAGTTCTAGGTGGTTCTCCTCAAATGTTTGTTATTGGTTGGATAATCTTATACACCAGGAGTGATTTGGCTGCTTTGGTGGCTGAACTGCTTTTAACACAGCAGTTCTACAACAAGTCACACATTTTCTGAGTTCAAGTATCTCTACAAACACCAAATTATGTTCCTAACTTTTCTGTGACATGGATCATTTCCACTCCTCCCATGGCATAATGAACCAATGTGGAGCCAGTATTCAAAATATGCTTGCAAAACTTCAGCTATCTGTAATGTAACTGGATAGATTTAATCTCCAAATATATAATAATTAATACTTAACTAAAAATTACATTATTTTTTCAAACACCCCAATTATGATATTTCAAGGATGATCATTTATGACCATGTTTCTCTTATGACAAAAGAGATATCTGGCAAGCCCAACAGAAGATGTGTGTATTTGTGCTACGATATGTTTTTTTCTATAATTTTAACATAATCGTGTCCAGTTACTTCTTTTCCTTTCATTGAACATGGGAAGATTTGATTTGATGCTGCTTTGGCCCACAGAGGCACCAATTAATGGCTCTGATTTTCACTGTGAACAAAAATACATTGCAAAAGCAAATGAAAACTGTGATTGCTTCTATGAGTTTGGCATAAGAGCCTCAGCTTCTGACTTATGCACCTCAACCAACTCAAAGTGCTGCTAATACCAGGAGAATCTGATGTATTAATTCCCGTATAAGGTCTCATTTCTTTATCATGCCAGGTCTGGTTTTCATCCAGGCAGCAGTGATTGTAAGATTTGTTTCATAAATTCAGAACCAATTTTAGCAAACTGGAACTGTCAACAAGCATTTAGTGTAGTGCATCATTTTGTAGGATGTATGCCATCTCCCTGCTGGCTAATATATGTTGCAAATAAAATTCAAAGTAACCTACAATATGGTATCTTTTCATTGGTAATTTTTATGAAAAATATTAAAACATAAAATATACTACAAATAATCCCAACCAAAAATAAAATAGTTTAAGCTGAAGTCTAGACCCTGTACAGGAGCAAGAACTTGTCTCTGCTGTATTTCCATCACACTGGTTGCACACACTCACACATGTATGCAAACAAAGACTCTGGCAGAGGGGGCAAAGCTACTTAATGTTTGTTCATATCATTAACTTCCTCGGGAATTCAAATCCCTTTGTTACTTAGTTTTAAAATCTGATTGACAACAGTTTCCAGATGCTCAAGGCTGCCTCAGTTAGGATGATGGGTCTTCACACTTGGATTTTGGTCCACTTATGCTATCAAGAGAGTCTTCCATTATAAACTTCAGATTAGACCAAGTATTTTCTGAATAGGTGGTGCTGAGAAGAATCATTAATTTTAAATTTATTCATTTTTTTAATTATTTGGTTAATGTTAACGTGTAAACCAGTGAAGAAGACTATAGTCAGTCACATTCTCATTACTGTGGTTATCTATAGACATAGACTTCTAATGTTTCAATTCTATATCAGTTCCCACCAGCAGACCTTTCTGAAAAATATTTCTCCACTAAAAAGGTGCATAAATTTTCAGGTAGAAGGTCCCATCAGAAAAAGGGGCTCATATTTTTCCCATACACACGGTGCAGGTGATCACCTAGCAAAGCAATGCAATTTGTAAAGAGGTGTTTTGATATGTTTCTGAGATAAGAGAGGAGCAAGAGGCAACACTTTCCTATCTTCTCCTGTCTTTTGCTGAGTCTTGAAGGACCATAAGAACATTTTCAGCTCTGTTCAGCGCCCTTGCAGCTGTGTACTAATCTTTCCACATCTCTTACAAATGTGACAACCATTAACCTAGGGATAGAGTGCACTTTCCTATATTAAGCCAATGACAATATAAACAAAAATGGAGAAGACAAGGCCTTAACAAAGTTTAAATGAGGGCCAAAATTCAGTGGCCCAACAAGGGAGGAGTAGTATTTGAATTGATTATTTTTCTTGGGATTCTTGCCTTTTTATTTAGGTTGATGTATGCACAGATCTTGTCACAGCTTACAGATTACTTCACCACCAGAACTATTGTCACAGCTTTTTATGCACTTGCAGTTTTGTCACCAACATGAGACAGTTAGTACAGACAAACTCTTACATATTGTCTTTAAATGGAGTGACTGGGGCAGTAGTGTTTGTGTAGCAATGTAAAGAGTGGATTCATTCAGTTCTCCAGCCTCGGCTGTTTTTGAACCATTCCCAATAGTTGCCTCTTTAATTCAAATTTGAAATGTTAGAAGAGATACTCTATAGTCTGTTCCAGCTATAAAATCATATTTTCCTTCTCATTCTGAGTGTCTGCAATTGTTCTCTCATAGTGCTTAACCTTTAAAGTCAGGAGGTCACTTGGAAGCTCTCCAGTCTGAAATGCGAATGTCCATATTTAAAACACAGAAACCCTTTTAAAAGGATGAAGGTATTTTTATTTAAAAGCCCAGTTTATAATGACTGTTGTCCATCAACCCAGAACTACTTTCTTGCCAGGGATCTTTATTGTTTCTTTCTTATTACGTGGTATAACAATTCTTTGGTACTCATTTCCTGAAGAAGATTACTTTTCAGTATCAAACTTCGCCAACAGATCTTTTTTTGGGCCAAAGTCTGCAAATCTGCATTGCAATGAAGCAGGGCAGCTTTCCAGACATTGCTGACTGCAGAGAAAAATCTGATGTTTGCTCTACTGTTTCTTTCCTTGCACATTTACTGCTGATCGTGAATGTGTGCACTCTGGGCTGTACTCATCTTAGAGTTTTTGCAATGAAACACAAAACCAAGAGAAACCTGACTGGTTTTGGGTTTCATTACAAGATTCAAACTCAGCCCCATTTTGTCTGAAAGTTTTCTAACATTCTTAATGTCTTTGAAATAAAGTGGGTGCACTTATGACTCAGCTTGGCAGATTTAAGGTGTTGTATTGAAACAGGTATTTGATTAAAAAAAGGTGCATCAGAATGAGTTAGAGTTAAGGTAACATTTTTTAGATGCACTGCAGCAACTTAGAAGACATTTTATCAAAACTTGTTTAACCACTTCCATATGCTAAACATTTGTAATACAGAAGCCAAACTTTCTTTGACCCAATAAATATTAACTATGGTAAATGAAGCAGATTGAATAACAATATCATCATAATTGCAGATTGGGATCTTTGCTGCTTTCCCTCTGTAGATCATTCCAGTTGTGGCTCTCACTAGCTACTACAACTTCTTGTTTTATTGCCACATATTAAAAATAATATTGTGGATCAATGTGGATAACAGCATTGTGAGAGATGCTGTATTTTCTAAATTTGGCTTGTGGTGTGTAGCTGTGCCTCACACTGGAGGACTAGAGCTGATGTTACACTTGGTCCCCTCCATACCACATCCCTTTATTCATCCTAAATTGATCAACAGTCTGATTGCCAGCAGTCTGAAGTCCATGGATGGAAAATTTACACTTACACGTTACTCTAAAACTCTAGAATGCGTCATTTTTCTTTCTTCATTTGAATTTTTTTCCTGAGCCTGAGAAATACCTTATCATAAAACCTAGTAAAGTTTTTTCCAATGAAAACTCTCAACTCAAAATCACTATTAAAATTTTTGAAGTTACTTTTCAGTGAAATTCTGAATTACTTGTCATGTTTCCACCATAAAATTACCTACAGAATCACTGTTGTGTGGTCCACAACTACATAATCCTATGATTATATATATAATCCTAT